>NW_006911285.1:0-308376 GCF_000523455.1 Bipolaris oryzae ATCC 44560
ATAGCTTAGCTAGAGAAAGGCCGAAGCACCATAGTCACGCAACACAGCACAAAGTACCAAATTGTAACTAGTTAGATAGAACGGCCTTTGGCCAAAAGTCTTACATAGCCAACGGCTGATACAGGACTATAATGGAATAATAATATAAGACCTCTTCATGCTCTCGTCCTAGATGGGAAATGTATTTGCCCTCTTGGTTGAAGACTTTCGCGCAGAGGAAGCATTTGTAGTTCACACGATGAAACATCATTTCATGTTGGAACCATTTGTTGATGTCACCAAAATATGGTGCATCACAGTCTGGGAACGTGCAGACATATGGACGAAGATCTGAGAAGACGTGCTTTTTCCACATACGCTCGCTCTTGAACTTTTTGATGCGAAAGCAGAACGGACATTCAAACTCTTTCCCATGACCAGTGCGTAAAGAGTCAAGCTTTGGGATGCGAACATTGGTGGATGACTCATGGTCGCCGTCGATCGAGCCGGATATTGTTGTGTAGGAACAAGCATCATCTGAATCTGATTCATCGGCAGCATTCAGTTGAGGTGCGAGCCTTTCAGCGGCGATAGTGGTGGCTTTAGTGAAAAAGGAAGGTAGACTCTCCCTATCTAGTGTTGGCTTTGAACGCAGCGACTGCTTGATGTTAGGAATTTGAGGTTTGTAGGCCAAACCACCCGGATGTTCGTGGTAATTGAGTGGACCTGCTAGTTTCTCACGGTGGTCTTGTATGTAGCTGAGATAATGCCTTCTTTGCGTAATAGCTCTCCCAAGCCGTTGACAAAGCCAGGCCGAGTCCTTTGTGGCAAGCTTCGGATGTTTCTCGCCAACATGGGAAATGCCGAATTGGTCATTGAAGCTGTATCTATTACGGCTAAGTGCTTTCACAAAAACATCTGTGGGTGCTGCACGTCGGATGAGAGTTGAGATTCTGAAAAGCTGGGTGACGGTCCCACTGATCTCTTCCTGAAGCTCGTTCACTTCACTGATCTCTCCTCCACATTCATCATCAGTCTCCTCAGCAACCGAGACCATTCCTTCTCTTTTACCAGAGACAATATCCAGGAGCTCTCCAGTGACTTCTTTCAAGTCGTCTAAGAGGCCCACAATGTGAGTGAGCACATCATGGGCTCCTTGCAATCGTGACTCGATGGACATGGGTGACTCGGGTTGATGAAGAGCTCCAATGTTTCCAACAAAAAGACTAAGCCTGTCCAGTTCCTCCCTCATTCGAAGATTTCTGGAGTTTTTGCCATTGCGATCTGGCTGGGGTGAGGCCGAGATGACTTCTTGGAGAATAGCGATACAGGAGCGGCATTGGGCTGACACTGACAGTGTCATGTTTCATAATCCAGTGATCAAGAATCTACTTCACCAAAAAAGGCGGTTGTGTGCTCCGGTCTCGCACAGCTGTTCCGGCAATAGCATTGGGAGGTCGGTAACAGGAATATACTAATGATCGTGGTGTGATGGAGAAGTCGCGTGAAGGCTGAAGTCACCTGTGGGGCCAAAAACGCGGGGAAGGAACGCCACCATTACTGTTGAGCCTTCCAACTTGTCATCCTCAACTGTCCCTTCTACATTACTTATTTTAACGGAACATTGTAAACATCAGTATGAGCGGCCTGGAAGTAGCGGGCACTGTTCTTGGCGCCTTTCCGTTACTCATAAGCGGCATCGAGCACTGGCGTGATGTTGCGAAGGTCGGCGGCTTCTACTGGCGGATACGTAAGGAATACGCCAAATGCCAGCGCGATATCCAGTTCCATGAAATCGTATATAAGAACAACCTCAAAGAACTCCTGTTGCCACTCCTTCACGACGTCGATGAAGTTGCAAAGCTCATCGCAAACCCGGGTGGTCTAAGGTGGAGTGATAAGGCATTACAAACACAACTGGAATGCAGGTTGAAAGAGTCGTACAAATCGTATTTGAACACCATGGCTGAAATGAATGAGATCGCCGAAGAGCTAAAGAAAGAGTTATGTTTTGACGAGAAGAATGTACAGGATAAGCTCTCACCACCAGAAATAAAACGACGGAACGCCAGTCGGTCGCCAAGCCCTCAACAGGGCACACGACCTTCGAAGTTGTCTACTGCAAAGGGCAAACTGGATTATGAATTCTTCCGAATGAAGTTTAGCATTGGGGAAAGAAGCAGAGATGAGCTGTTTGGTCAGCTGAAAGAATGCAATGAGCGCTTGGAGAAGCTGCTGAGCTCTAGCGATAGAGTCTCTGCACTCCAAAACGCCGCACCCGGATCTACCAGAAGAACCTCCGAGCTGGAGTCCGCTTTCAGAAAGATCTCCAAAAAATCACATCTGTTGTTCCGGGCGCTGCAGAATGCGTGGCAGTGCTCATGTCAGCAGTACCACTTCGCGAACTTGAGACTTGAGCATCGAACATTTACCGAAGTATGTTTCGAGATCGTCTTCATGTTTGTCGCACCCTCAGAACATGGGGTTACACCATGGAGCCAGAAACAGATTCTCTGTGGTCATATTCCTGGCTGTTCTTCGACTCAGAAGAGACTGGAAACGACCAAGTCTTTTACGCGTCAACACCCGCCGGACCCTTTGCCGACACGAGCTGGTGCGAAACCCCACTCAACTACTTACTGCAAGAAAGTGGGTTTCGCACCACCCAGACCTGCTGTACCAAAGATACAAATAGACATGTTTTTCGATCATAATGTGCAGTTATGCCGGCGACTAGGCGACGAAGAATGTGAAGTATGCATGGGCATCGTTAGCCATGATGACGAAGCCTTTCATCTTCATCCGGTCAACCAAAAACCGGATCAACCCGGAAATGGACCCATCACACTTGACCACATTCTCTCTCGTGATTTTGAAGACCCCCTTTCGCGGCGCCAGCGCTATCAAATTGCTCTCCTTGTTGCTTCATCAGTAGCACAACTTTTGTCTACGCCCTGGCTACGGGCAGGCCTTTGCAAAGAAGACATCATCTTCTTTACTTCGAAAGAGAATAACGGATTGCTTCCGTACGGCGAACCTTTCATCAGACAAGGTTTCCTACAAAACCACACTCACCTTTCCTGGATTGAATCTTCTGCGGACGGCTGTAATTTTTATGCACTCGGCATACTTCTCTTAGAACTTTGTTTTGGTTGTCGTCTGGAGGATCATGCTGTATGCAAAAAGCACCCACCAAACATCGACGCCGCCACTAAACATGCCTTTGATGTCATGGCCGGATTGAAGTGGTCACGCAGCGTGAGCGACGAGGGTGGAGAGGATTATGCGACAGCTGTCAAGTGGTGCTTTACGGGTGTAACAGACAAAGAAAAGAACTGGAGGGGCGAAATTGTCAGGAATGTGATACAACCATTGGAGAAATGTATGGAGCACTTCCAAAATGTCAATGTAGTTGGATGAAAGGGTAGAGTGACGAACATATGCACATAATATTTCTCTAAAATCCGGCACCTGCTAGAACCATCAAGTCCAAAGCGTACACCTGACAGAAAACCTATGTATATCATGTGAAAGTTCAGGTTATGGTGTGCGAAAGGCAAAATGTAATCTTGGCTATGATTGCCGGGTATCGAGATGGCAAAAGGGAGACGCTAAGGAAAGTTTCGGCAATGGACTTGATTCTAGACCACGTATTATAGGAGACAGCGATAGCTTGTCACAGAGCTACAGCCCAATTGAAGACCCAAGTTTCCCGCTCTCTACCCGTGAGGAAATCCACGTGATAGAACTTGGGTACTGGCTGCTGACTGTGTTGGCAGCTGTCGAGTTTCGAGCGTGTGGTTAACAGCAGAGACTGATTTTATGTTCTAAGGAGCTCGTAGCAACACAAATAACTTGAACCTAATCAAGCTACGTTGAGAATAGTTTTGGGGTAGCTTGAAAGATCGAGATATTCACAAGTGGTAAGAAAAGAGAGAACAATTCAAGAAGCTAGCATAAAGAGATAAAAGTATAAAAATTCAAAGGAGTGGCGAGTCTAATCGTGACATGATGTTGAATCTAACCTTCTAATCCCAAGCCTCCCCCAACATAATTCCGCCCGCAATCTTCGCCTCCAGCGTTCTCCCTGCGATTGAAAGTTTTTGTGTTGGATAGGGTATTTAGCACCATCTAGCGCAAGCGCCACCATAATAGCAGTAATCACAGGCCCAGCCGCCGGGGGTATTATCACAGCCATAGGCGCACCAAGTGCACAAAGCGCTCGACAAAGACTGGCTAGGCTATTGGGCTGGTTTGATAGCTGGCTGTCCGTTGGGGAAAGGCTTCTTAACCAGAGCTTTGCTTTTCTCCTCGTACATCGCCTTTTCTTCCACAGTAAGCGGTTGGGACTTAACGATGGAGATGGCGCCAAGAAGGGCGATGAGGGTGGAAGTGACTAGAAGATACTGTGTAAGTAAAGAGCTTAGAGTGATTTTCCTCGTGCGGTCAGGGCTTAAACTGCATTTTGAAGATGGTGAAGAGAGTCGATTGAGCAGAGTCAAGTCGAGCCGAGTTGCGTTGTTATTGTCGTTGTTGGTTGAAGTTGCTATTGTTAGTGATAGAATTAAGATGTAGTGGACGAACGATGGCTACCTATCTTCCTTCTTCAATGAATGAATGACCCGTCCTATGATGCTGATGCTTTACTGACGAAAACAGCATCAAGGTCAAACGTAAAAAGGTCAACTATAGCGAACATCCACTGAGTCATAAATCCTACATGAGATCTCGAATCTGAGCGAATCTTCGGCCGTGTGGGCGTAGCTCACCGAGATCTTGATCATCATACGCATGATTGGTCATGCCGGCCATATTTTAGAAACAGACCAAGGTCATGCGTTCACTATAATTTCAAACTGGCCAACTTCTTGAATTAAATAACTCCTCTACAAACTGGATCACAATACTCGAGATCAATGTGCAGTATCCCCTAGTATTGAAACGTGTTTCTTAACAGGGGTTTCTGATTCTGTGATAGACAATGTCGCTCGTCTTGTACCTGCCATAAACTCGGGACATGTCTCTTATCCTCCACAACACTACACTCTAAACGATAGTGGCTTTGAGGCCTTGATTTGGCTACTCGATTGGGGTTTGAATAGATAGCTAGACATGTTGGGAGGCTTTAGTAAAGTAAGGTGAACATTAATGTGTAACTCGACCGAAGTCCATACGGGTGGCGATGATAAGAGGCAATTAACTCAATCTAAATCAATGCAGCATATCCTAACTTGATCAGAACCGGAGTCTGTGGAAAGATCAGACGGCTACCTTGCTCCGTTAGCTCGGCAGAGTGAGTTTCGTATTAGTACTGAGTCTCACGCTTACCTACGAAATTTGACCGAAGTCCACGCGCAGATCGCGCTCCCTCTGGCAAAATATCAGGCTGTAGAAGCTGCGACAAAGATATTAATTCTAGATGATACCAAAGTCTATATATGTGGCATGACCGCGTTGATCTACATAATCAAGCTGATCTGGTTAGTTGTTCATCTAGCTAAAATCTACGAGTAACTTAACACTTGGCCTACAGTACCGTTCGCGATCTACTACAAAGGTACCTTGAGGGAGATCGGTTCGACTCGGGCTGCTGGTAGCATAGGCATTACCGTAGATAAAGACGTACAGAACAGGGAATTTATGTGTTCACTTATGATGATGTGTCTGGTCCAATTCTTCTAACAATACATCCACTACAGGGTGGTTTACATCTGTGATTCTATCAGAGAGTATAGATAGATACCATGTACAGTGCTATCAGACCTTAGCTTGGGCCGGATTGCGGCCCTTTCGAAGACCGTAGCTCAGGAACAAGACCGAAAGGAGTTGACAATGTAAAGACACGGAAACGAGTCAACAATGCAACTCTGACGAGAAAAAATGGCTGTACTGCTTAAAACCTCCTCGTATAGTGCTATATTCATAGCGTTCCTTATCTTCACAGCACTATGGAAGAGGATGGCGTGCAAATCGGAGCTGAGGTTCTTTAAAACAGATGACATCGTCACATGAAAACACAACAAAAGTAAGGAGTGGGTATGTTAAGATCAGGTATCCAAAATTTACCTAATTTTTAGCCAGTTGCTACTATCATGCTTTGGGTCCTACGCAAAGCCCCTCCAAGTCAGCCACTGACAGCAATACAAACCACTCAACATCAGCCCCCAAACCAAACAATTATACACGGCACACATTGCATACACGATGCACAAATTCTCTCATCCGTCATCAGTGCACACGTCCCCACCAACTCAACACCACCGCCCCTCCTTGGCATCGTAGCTCAGAAAAACTCACGATCCTTGGCGCCAACACATCAAAAAAACGCCACGAGCGCCCGAGCCGTCCTCCTAAGCAAGCCTCAAGAAAAAAAATTCTTCAAAGTAGCCGCCCTCTACCTCTGACACAAGGTCGTTCTAGAAAGCGCCCCAGTCTCCACAGGCACCCGCACACTTACCCCATTCCAACATGTGCTTACTTAACAATTTCCACCACAACCACGCGCCCTAACCCTCTCCATCCCCACACCCCGAACTTTCCCCATTCGCTACCTTCTATCCCCTTGCACCCAATACAGCCAGTCAACCCGCTATACGGAAAACTAGTAATAGTAGCAACACGAGTCTCCATCCTTCCCTTCTCCTCACCACCACCACTACCAACATCAACCTAACATTCTAGACCATCTCCCCCGCCCCACCTCCACCCAACTCCTCCAATACTGTAAAAAAAATGGCGGCTAAACAAACTCCCCCGCTAACGCACCGTACCTGCCTATCATACTTAGCGCCCTTCAAAAAAACTAAATCCTCAAACAACGCGAACCCGCCATTGTCCGTCCTGACACACTTTGCACATATTCCGCACCGCGGAATCCAAAAAAACGAGTTTACATAGTAAGTGGAAAGAAAAAAAAATATGAAACGAGATGAGCGATTATGATCTATGACTTAGTGCATTGAGGGGGTTTTTTTTGGTCGGAAAAGGGAAGTGCGGAATACGGGATGGACTTTCCTGATTTGGGATATATACAGGGGTATGTGTGTGAGGCTCTGTGGGGCTTGGCGGGGGTCGGGGGTGTGAGCGTGGATCGTGGTAGTAGGGAATGTAGTGTAGGGAAGTGCCTTAGTGAGGACCCCTGGTACTTAGTAAGATGTAATTGCGGGAGTGATGGTCGGGTGTTATGGGTGTAGTGGTGAGTGCGATGGGGTGCGGCGGGTGCCGACGGTAGATGGGGTGAGGTGGTCGTGATGTGATGGGATTGGCGAGGTGGTGTGATGGGGGTTCGGCACGTGTAAGCGGTTCGGAGGGATGGGGGCGGTACGGCGCGAGATGCGAGATGGTGATTATATTGATTTCGCATGATATTGTGGTTGTCGCAGAGATATTGCTGAGTTGGCGGTGATGATGATGGTTTAATGAGCCGACGCTCGTCACGTGTATTGGCGTCATATGATGTTCTTTGCATTACAATAAGTTCTGTTACGACTGAGTCGGATGTATGTAGAGTGAAGCTTCAGTATCACAACAGCAAACTACTTTTCACTACATGCAGCTCTCTAGAATTGAAAGAGTGGGACTTTGTTCCTGTATTATATACTACTAGTAGGACTATGTAAACAATAGTCCTATCGAATGGAAACTTTTCTTGCTAAACGTCTATCTCAGTATTCGAGGAGCTTGCTGCGCGCTCAACTCGAGCAATCTACAAACGGACCGAAACGCCGACAACAAATGAGAGAGGCGAGTGCAAAGCAAAGCAACGCCTGAAAAAAAAACAAGTAAAAACGGGGGTATATCCTACGTAGTCCAAAAGTGATGATTGCAAGTAAAAATCAGACGATGGCCAAGTAAGGAAATTCGTGAATCGCCTGCTTGAGCGTGACGAGTGGGGTATAAATAACGCAAGGAGAGAGGATTCCAAAACTACCGGTCAAGGCTGAAGCTACCAGACCGAGAGCTCATGTTGGAAAAGGGGTACTCGCATTCTTCGACGTATGTGGGTGGGCTGACGGGAACATCTTCGTAGAGCGGAGGCTGCTCCTCATCCCAAGCAATACCCATGCCTGGTCGCTCGGTAAGGATCAAATGGAATTGAGTGCGCAGAACACGGGCGGCGCCGGTAGGGGTAGCTTGGCTGAGCTTCTTGAGTGGTGCCCACTCCTCAGCAACAACCATTTCAATGATCAAGTTGTGCTTGACGCTCATGCCGTTTGAGCTTTCCAGGTCGCAAAGAGGCTTCAGGGCCATGTTGCAGGCGGCCTGGAATTCGACATCGATCTCGCCCTTTTCAAAGTCGGTCTTCCAACCCGTCTTGACCTCTTCGTTGGCAATGGCACGGACATCCTCATGGAGAACGCCCTTGCCCTCACCACCAACCTTGGAAATGTGCTTGGCGCAAGCTGGGGAAATGAACTTTTGCGTCTCTTCAATGCGCCAGTTGAGTTTGCGCAGTCTCCATCGCGTTTGCGAGTCTGCCTTGTTTTGAACGATTCCAGAAAGGCGCATTTCAATGGGAAAATCGCCGATAGGGTGGATTACTGGCGGCAGCTTGACGGAAGCCGTAAGATTGGTCGGCGGGAAGATACGAATAGAATGCTTCTCCGCACCCGGAAAAATAGCGCGCTTGACGTCCAGATTGCGCTTGTAAGTAATCTTGCCCGAAGAGGTGGTAGCAACAGCGGACAGGTAATAGTCGACAGTGACAAGGCTACCATGTGTGGTAGCTGGCAGATGACCTGGCAGCAGGTGAC
Source organism: Bipolaris oryzae ATCC 44560 (assembly GCF_000523455.1). Taxonomy (NCBI): domain Eukaryota; kingdom Fungi; phylum Ascomycota; class Dothideomycetes; order Pleosporales; family Pleosporaceae; genus Bipolaris; species Bipolaris oryzae. The sequence goes on from NW_006911285.1 coordinate 8,733, forward strand.
TGAAGGGGAAGTTGTGGGGACCGTGACGCAGCGAGACGGGATGTGTCAGAAACTCCCACTTGTGGATTTCCGTGGTTTGAGTGGTGCATTCTGGGCAATGTGGGGCCACGGGCTTCTTGGTGGTCACAATGGCCAGCATGCGCATTTCAAACTTGTCGACAGTGATGAAGGGGTCGTGTACGTTGATGACAAGCTGGCCAGAGAAAATAGCGCCAGTCGATGTCTGGGGGGTGTTGTAGAAGACGATTGGTGGAGACTCTACGCTCATGTTCATGGAGGCTGCGCCCTGTGCCTCGAACTTGGGCGTCTTCTTGGCATCTTCCTTTTCTTTAGCATGCTTGTCATGCTTGTGGCGGTTGAAGATGTCCATGACTAGAGATTCTTCTGACTTTGACTTTGCCTTGACGCGTGGAGCGTCGTAAGAATAGACTGGGGGCAGCAGACCTTCAGCGTGTGGCTTGGTGGAATCCGATTTAGGAAGTGGTGTAGGAGCCACCCTCGCAAGGGTACTGAGCAGGCGGCCTGGCATTCTCTGCTAGAGAATCTGGGGTAGGGCTGTGAGTGAGCGACGTGAGTGGACGGCTGGCAGCGAAGATAGCAGAGATGGGTTGCGGAGATGTGTGGGAGAGATAAGGAATTGTCCAATGGGGGTAAGGGCGTGGGCCGACAAGCGATATGCAGGCGGAAAGCGTGGAGTGCAGCAGTGGAGTGCTTAGGAGTTGACTTTGTGTGAGTTGAGGTGGTTAATGAGATGTTGAGGCAGGAACATTGCAGGCTATCAAAAACTGACGAGGACTAGAGGCTGGGGAAGGACGAGGTCTTATTTAAGAGAGTTGATGACTGGTTTTACATGAGAGAAATTCCCTGACTGGGTTGCCTCTTGGGAGCTTTGCATGATTTCATCGGTAGTGGCACGAGCAGGGATTTTTCCGTACCCGGGCTAGACGCTTGCGGCAAGCGCATCCCTGCATCTGAGTGTAATTTTTGGGTCAGGAGGCAGGCGCGCACGGCCTGCCGCTCACGAGATCGCCGGTGAACCCAGCGAGCGTGCCTGCCAGTCTGGCCTGGCGTGCCTGCCGGCTCAAAAGACGTCAACAAACAAGCGAGAGCGAGCAAACTCCGGCTGAGTCCCGTGACCATGATGACCATGATGACTGATGACCTCGACACCCGGCAACTTGCCCATTTGCCATTAATCAATTGCACGCACGCCCTTCGCTGCTGACATGCCATCCTCACCCCTATGCTCATCTTGCCGCTGATTTCAGTCTCGCCGAAGTGTCGCGACCTCGGGCCCCGGCTACGCCTCAGCTCGCTGCCAGCGGATGCATCGTCTGCACCGTCTGCATCGTCTGCACCATCGTGGCTCGACGTCGGGGAACCTGATTTGGCTCGCCGGCGGCCATTCATTCCACCCACGCATCAGTAGCCTGGTTGTCGAGCACCACTTACGTCTCCACCCGCCAAACTCTGGGGTGTTCATCATGCCAAAACAGCGGCACACTACCCGCCCTCTCGACATTATTCGCTGACGCACATGTGATGTCCTCTTCCCCGCAACCCTAGTCTTGTGCTTGTGCCTGTCGCCAAAAAAATCCTTTGTACTATGCGATCTGGGGACGAGCAATTGACCATTTCCTCGGCCATGGCATCGTCGCAACCGCCCTTGCCTACCACCTTTCCCATACATATTGGTAGCCTGCAGCTGCTCCCAGCACATCACGCACACCTGCATCGTCGCCCACATCCACATGACACGTTGTATGCGCCCATGGTGGCTCTGTGCGAATTGTGCATCGCCTTCACCGTCGTCGCTGTCATGTTGAACATCCATGGTGCCCATGCCAAGACGCGGCGTTAGGTAATACATCGAATTTTTCCCTCGCACCGTGGGCCAACCACAGCCGCTGACTGGCCTCCCCACTCCACCCACATCTTTTACAGTCTCTTTACACATTTTGGCGGCCCCGGTCCGATGCTGGCTGAGACTCAGGCTGCCTCGTGTCAAAAAAGCACCCACTTTGTTGAGAGACCAGACTGTTCTACATTACTCGATGGAAACCTCCATGACCACGCACTAGCGCCAATCACGCAACTTGTTCCGCGTCGCAGTAATCCGCCAGCCATCACGTGGGCCGTCTACAAGACGTCTTTCGAGCAATTCCTTGCGAATCTTGCAACGTCTCGCTTAATCTGTAGCCCTGCCGCTTGAATGGCGGCCGCACACTGCGAATGTCCGAATGTCCGAATGTCCGAATGTCCGAATGTCCATCTGCCAAGACCGCTGGCAGCTAGCTCGCCATGACCAGATCGGGAAATTCATCAGCATGCGCTGCATGCCCCTGCCGGAGCCCGTGGGTCCCACATACTTATGGTTCCCTCATCTGTTCCGAGACGAATTCCGAGTACCGTACCTCGTTCCCGTCGGATATCCATCACGGGCTTGCTCACCATGCGACACGCAACTTGGGAGTCATCACGTCGTATAATTACGCCATCCAAATCACCGCGAACATGCCATGGCACCATGATGGTCAAACTCACTCACGTCTCACCGCCAATCTGCTCCACTGTATAGAGGTTTTAAATGTACACCTATGTACAGGTACCTCGCAGTGTCTACGTAGACCGTGGCCAGACGTTTTCCGTCACCCTGCGTCGTGGCTCCGAAGAGCCGCTTCAGGGCGCTGCATCCACGACCCGCGACGGGCCGACTAGAAATAACCTTCTCGAACCATCCCATTATGGTACGCTCCGATTTATGCCAATCACATGGCGAATGACCCCTGTGGCGCTCCTCAGGTCGGGATCTTCACCGGCAGTCTAGTGGTAAGAAGCATATGGCTGCATACCTCGATGAGTATTCGAGAACTTGTGAGTTTCATCGGTCGCACATCCGGTGAAAGTTACAGCATCCCAGCAGCGCAAACACTACCCTATAGGCCTCCTTTCTGCTATCCCCAACCCATCATGAGATATCTCAAGGTGGACAGGCCGGCAGGACGCGTGGCACGCAAAGTGCGTTGTCTCGATATACTTTCGCATGCTGACGCCCTGTGACATGTGGATCTTTACCGCGCGAACAAATCACTCACAAATCACTGTCTACACACTAACACGCCCGGAACAAGTCACTAGTGCCCGCACCCAAGTAGTAGCACCAAGATCGTTGCCGGCGATCTACCGGCAGAAAAAAAAAGCGTGCGGCAACCCATTCTTCCTGCCCGCTGTACCGTTTCAGCCACAAGCTTTCTTTGAACAACAAATAGGCCAGCAAAGCAGCTCCTATACCGCTCATCGCAGCAACCTCGCTTTACCGGTTGGGCGAACAGTTTCTCTTTCTCTCGCGATCCAGAATTTCCACATTTTTTCCATTCACCATGATGTAAATTGCGGGCCTCTTACGACAACTAAAATGCATAACAAGACATATATTAACTTTCTACTCGCATCATCATTGGTTGAATGTAGAATATCATTCGAGTAAAAGAATCAAAGGACTTGTTTCACATCATCTCACTCCACCGTCACCACCCATCTCTTTGTCATAAGTATGTAAAAGCAAACCTAGAAAGACGTTACAATAACCTACAGACCCCGTTCACATGAGACGGTGAGACCTTTTCCCCACATGCAAGGAAGAATGGAACAATCCTTCATGCAAGCTTTCTTCTTCTTCCTTGGAAAAAACCTTGTTGTTAATCTATGGGGTGTTAGCTTGTGACGCACGTTACATCTTGGTTTTTTTTTTCCTTCGCGCTCGTTTCCCCTGTCTTGCTTGTTAGCTCTGCCGCGGAAGGTCGTGCGTTACTACCGTTGAGCATCATGTGTAGTACAAAAATGCAAGGAGGGTCCGCCCTGAGCGTTGCACTAGTAGGTGCTGGTTTTCAGGCACTATTCACAAAGTCGTCCCTTTTTGAATTTTTCTTTTCCTTTTTTTTCTCTTCTTAGCGCTAGACCTAGGACCCACCCCCTACTCTTTGCTCGAAACAAGAAAAAAAATTCACCCTCAGGGTCAATTGCGCAATTCTCGAAAAGAAAAGAAAAACAAGACAGAACATCATCACAGATGGTTCACTTTGCAACAAGAGAGACATTCAGCTTTTTGGCAGATGCATCAATTCATTCGATCGTGCTATCCACCATGTAGACTTTTTGACCCTTCCCTTATTTTCCAAACACTAGACTCCATATAATGCAAGCCGTGGTGGTATCTCTAAGTGGAAATGTACGTCTACTCGTCGTCCTCGTCGGCCTCGTCGTTGACAACGTTGAAGAAGCGGAGCTCGTAGACACCCTTGGAGGTGGAAACAACACGGAGCCAGTCACGGAGCTGCTGCTTCTTGAGGAACTTCTTGGTACTATTCCCGTCATGTCAGCTCCTGCATCGCAATTTCCATATATATAAACCCTGCTGAGAAAAAAAAGAACGTACAGGTACTTGAGGTAGCGACCAGAAAACTCCTGGTGAGCAATGACCTCGATCTTTCCCTCGCCCTGCTGGCTGATCTGGATGGTATCACCGAGGTTACCGGTGCGGCCCTCAACCTTGATGCGGTCGTTGAGGAACTTCTCGAAAGCCTGGATGTCGAAGATCTTGTCGTTGACGGGCTGCGAGCAGTTGATGATGAACTTCTTCGTCACCTTCTGGTTCTTCTTGGCCGCGGCGCTGCGCTTCTATTTTTCAATGTGTACTTAGCCTACTGTTCTTGAACACACGTGCGCGAGAAAGAAGAGACACACTCAGACTCCGGAGAAAGGTGTCTGGTGCTCTCTCGCGCCGGAGGACAGCAAAGCGGTTGTACGTACGGTAGTAGACATCTTGATGAGATTTTGGGGGGTGAGCGCAAAGAGATGGGTATCCTGCGTCTTCTTTTGTGGTGTTTGGAGGGGTGGAAGAGGGGAGCTGTCGTGAGGCGCGCCGGTCGTTGTTCGCTGTGGGATTGCAAAATGCGACAGTGGGGTACTAGGCTTAATGCGGACTGGTGTGCCAAGTGTTCGACCGAGGACTTATCGATACGCCGACATCCGTCAACGTTAATGATTGACATTGACAAAAGGTTGACAGTTGGATGTTTGCAATTATTAATTGTTCAGAAATAATTGACTAATGGTGGTCACATGGCTGTATCACTACTCAAAAGCTATTATAAAACATCCACACATACAAATACACTATCACAACATCTTGCTTGCCTTCACGCTTCCTCAATTGTTCTAAACATCATAGCTTCCGTCGATTGTACGCCCAGTAAGCCTTCATCGGCAATTTCCAATCCAAATTCCTCAAAGAGGGGTCAAAGATGTCAAAATCAACTCCTTGCAACTTATCCAGCCATGCCTGCGTCGCAACGCTGGGCATGAAAACACCAAATGCTTTTTCGACTTCTGCCAGCTGCGCCTCTTGTCCAGTGTTCATCTGCTGCACACTATACTGATGGTCCTCCTCGTGCTGATGCTCAAAGTCATGACCGAGTGTCCCTTCGGATCGTAACTTGTTTAGCATTTCTCGAGCTGTAATAAGATGGTCATTTGCACGTGTGGCTACCGTGAAGATGGCGTCGCGGAGACCAGGGGCGGAACCGCCTTGTCGGAATACATCTTCCTCTCTAACGGATGCTTCAGCCATGACATCGAGTGGAAGGAGAACAGCGCCTTGGGCCGGTCCTGATTGGCCTGTAATGGAATTGCTGGTACCGAGTGCCTGTTGTTGTGGGAATGCGATGAAAGGAATGCCTCGTAGCACTGCCGCTATACCCATTGCCTTTCCAATGTGTGATGCGATATGATCAGTTGTAAGAGATGCTTGCGGCAGTGCAGAAAGGGTAAGGTACAACATGGTCGAGTACGTATTCTCTGCATAGCTCTCCAATGTGCTCAAGGTTGGATATGGTGGATTCCCTAGATACTGTTCTCGTGTGTTGATGATGCGATGGAACCAATTCTTGCTCAACCGTGCTTTCCCGTCGGACCGCTCATGCAAGTCTTCCGCGGCTTGTGCCAGCAAAATGGCTACTGGTTCTTTTGGCGGGGTTCCTGCAAGTGCTTTGGTTATAGTATCCCGCCAAAATTGCATGCGCATCATGCCAATGGTGGGGGTACTGGTCGTATCGGCGACGCGGGCAACGTCGACATTGAAGGCACGGATGGCAAGGTAAGCATCGCGGGAAGATTGCGGTATGAAAGTTTGCAGGATATGTGAGGGTGTGTCATATGTTCTGCAGATGGTCAACGAAAGGCCGATTGTTAGTGGGAAAGGTGTAGTCACCTGACTAAATTTGCGCAGTATGCGCGGGCCTTTGCAACTTCATCTTCTGAAGGCTTCGCTGTACTATTGAGACGTAGAGAAGCATGGAGGAACCTGCGCTTGGGCCCTAAGAAGCCTTGTATGCGCCGGAAGGGATCCGCGCGGAGTCTCGGTGGTGGCATTGAAACTTTTTTTAACAGCAATCAAGATTTATAGTGCAATATGAACGGCCATTGCGCAATGCAAACAGCAATAAAAAGGGAAGACGCCTGTGATTTAGGCAGGAGAGAAGTCCAAAAAATGAAGAGTAGTATGAATTGTTTCGGGGTAAGGCACAAAGGGTCGAAGGCGACTGGTTGGTATGTATGACGCTATAATGTCGATCATCCGTACGTTAGGCCATGTGGGTTCGTGAAAGCGCGTCGACGCGTCTAACCACTTTCCCAAGCGGCGAAAGTCCCAGCGCCCAGCGACCGTCACCAACACCATGCAATCCCCACATCCAGACGAGCGACCCTTCAAAAAGCGCCGTTTCTTTACAGAAGATTCATCGCCAGTACAAGTTCGCTCAAAACCCGCTGACCTCCCTCCATCGTCGTCGCCGCCACCGCCGCCACCACAACAGCCTCAGGACAGCGAACCGGCACCAATCGAGGAGACTGGCAATGGAGTGCAACCAGACTTTGACGGTTTCGATATCGAAACTCTCCAGGCTATCGTTGGAGAACTTTCAATCTCCACGCTGCAGAAGTTGAAGGATGTCAGCGCAAGCAATGTGGAGCGAGGTATGCATATACTTGGAAGTTATTAGAGCCTACTCTAACATATCCAAGCCATCAATCTATATTTGGATGGCTCTTGGAGCACAATGCCGTCAAGATCCCCGGCATCAACCCTCCAGTCTCGTCCACAGCCAGTCCAGATGACAATAGCGAGTTCACTCAAGCGCACCGAATCCGACGTTTCAAATGCCCCCACACCCGCATCAGGTTCCTCCACGCCCAAGGTGATACGCGATATGCCTAATAAACGGTACATTGGATCGTTCGGCGCCGCTGCATGGGCAACCAAGAGCGGGAGTGGCCTTCTCAAGCACAACGAGAAGGTTCAGATCGAGCGTGTGAAGCCGCAGCCTAAATTGAACAAGGCTAAGAAAGTCATTCAACTTAAAAAACCAGATATTGTGGTGCGATTTATAAACGAAAAAGGAGAAGAGGTTGGAAGGCTGGACCAAGATACAGCATCATGGGTGTCCGTGCTAGTAGACCAGAATTTGTGTTCGTTTGAAGGTTCCGTTGTGTATACTCCTGATAAGCTGCGGACTGGAGATACTATCTACCTGCAGCTACGAGGTTATTTCCTGCGAGGGGCATTCGACAGTCAGAAGTTTATGAAGCCTGATAACAATCGAGAGATCAACCTATTCGAAGAAAAGGAATCCTCCGAGGAACGAGACCTTCGATTACGGCAGGTCGGCCTCATTAAGCTATTCGAGGCTATCAATCTCCATCCTACCCATGAGAACGAGACAACTGCGAAGCACCGGCGCCAGGGACTGCTGCAGGCAGCAGAGGGTGATGAAAAGAAGGGTGACAAGCCCAAGCCAAAAACCAGTACACCGGGAACACCTTTGGCTCCTGCCGATCCTACATCTTCGCCACCACCAGATGAGGTCGAGGAAGGAGAGGAGCTTGAACAGAGTCAATTAGATTCCCTATACAGGAAGGCGCAATCGTTTGACTTCAACACACCAACTATGGACCCAGCCAGCACTTTCCGTTTGAATCTGCGAAAATATCAAAAGCAAGCCTTGTTCTGGATGGTCAGCAAGGAGAAGGACGAATCAATAGAAGACAGAGAAACATCAATGCACCCGCTATGGGAAGAGTACCAGTGGCCAACACAGGATGCAGACAATCAGCCCGTACCGGCTGTTGCAGATCAAGCTATGTTCTATGTCAACCCCTACTCGGGCGAGCTATCACTGGAGTTTCCGAAGCAAGAGCAGAATTGCTTGGGCGGTGTCCTCGCTGACGAGATGGGTCTGGGCAAGACTATCGAGATGCTCAGTCTGATCCACACGCACAGAACGGAGGTGGATAATGCTGAGACACTGGGTACCCCAAGATCTCTGCCAAAACTCCGCAAGGCTAGTGCTGCTGTTGAACCTGCTCCATATACCACCCTCGTCATCGCGCCAATGTCTCTACTGGCGCAATGGCATAGCGAAGCTGAGAAGGCATCAAAGGAGGGTACTTTGAGAGCAATGGTGTACTATGGCTCCGAAAAGGCAGTCAATTTACAAAAGCTATGCTCCGCCTCAAATGCCGCTAATGCACCAAACGTCATTATTACGAGCTACGGTACCGTGCTTTCCGAATACAACCAAGTCCTTGCACAAGACGGGAATCGGGGGTCGCACGGTGGTATCTTCTCATTGGAATACTTTAGGGTCATTCTTGATGAAGCACACTATATCAAGAACCGGCAGTCGAAGACGGCGAAGGCTTGTTATGAGCTCAGCGCAAAACATCGCTGGGTACTGACAGGAACTCCAATCGTCAATCGCCTCGAGGATCTATTCAGTCTGGTGCGTTTCCTAAAAGTTGAGCCGTGGGCAAACTTTTCATTCTGGAAGACATTCATTACTGTTCCATTCGAGTCTGGAGATTTCGTGCGTGCCTTGAACGTTGTACAAACAGTGCTTGAGCCGCTGGTACTTCGTCGAACCAAGGATATGAAGACACCAGATGGCAAAGCTCTGGTGCCATTGCCACCACGGACAATCGAAGTTGAGAAGATTGTGCTGTCCCAAGATGAGCGAGATGTGTACGACCATATATACATGCGCGCGAAGAGTGTATTCAGTGCCAATGCAGAGGCTGGAACATTAATGAAGTCGTATACTACTATCTTCGCTCAGATTCTCCGGCTACGGCAGTCGTGCTGCCACCCCGTCCTTACTCGCAAAGCCAATATTGTTGCTGATGAGGAGGATGCTTCGTTAGCTTCTGACCTTGCAAACGGCTTAGCAGACGACATGGATCTCTCTAATCTTATTGAGCGCTTCGAGTCTGAAAGTGATCAAGACGTGAGCAGGTTTGGCGCAAATGTCTTGAAGCAGATACAAGATGAAAATGAGGCCGAGTGTCCCATCTGTTGTGAAGAGCCCATGAACGAGCAAGCTGTTACTGGGTGCTGGCACTCTGCGTGCAAAGAGTGTCTGCTCAACTACATTGCCCACCAACGCGACAAAAATGAGATACCGCGGTGTTTCAACTGCCGCGAGCCCATCAATGCGCGCGACGTTTTTGAAGTAATTCGGCATGACCACCTTGCCGAGGACAACGAGCCCAATCATGCTTTCCGCCCTTCAGACGTACCACCACCAACCTCCACACAAATACCACGGATCAGCCTCCGCCGTGTCGGCCTCACCGGCTCCGCCAAAACCCAAGCACTGATAGGCCACCTCAAGAGAACCCGCAAAGAAGAAAGGAATACCAAAACAGTAGTCTTTTCGCAATTCACATCATTCCTCGACCTTATCGAGCCCGCTTTAACACGCGATCACATACCCTTCCTACGATTCGATGGCTCTATCACTCAGAAAGCACGCGCCCAAATCCTCGCAGAATTCACCACATCTCCGAAGCCGTACGTCTTGCTGCTGAGTCTTCGCGCAGGCGGTGTCGGCCTGAATCTCACCTGTGCAAGTAAGGTATTTATGATGGATCCGTGGTGGAGTTTTGCCGTCGAAGCTCAAGCCATTGATCGTGTGCATCGTATGGGTCAGGAGCGGGAAGTAAAAGTGGTAAGATTTTGTGTTGAGGGTAGTATTGAGGAGAAGATGTTGAGGATCCAGGAGAGGAAAAAGTTCATGTAAGTTTTTGCTAAAACCCTTCCCCTTTCATGGACTAGTTCAGTGTTGTCACTTTTTGTCTTTGAGGAAAGCTAACGTACTTTGCAGTGCGAGTTCGCTGGGCATGATGTCTGATGAAGAGAAGCGTGTGCAACGTATAGAAGATATCAAGGAACTATTGAGTTGAGCATCGATAGATGGAACTTTGGATGCTCCAAAATGGCATAAATTCTATACACAAAATATGAATACACATGCCAATGCTCCAACAACGAACTTCACATACTTATGTTTTCGATCTTCTCACGTGATGCGTATGTCACGTGCTCATGCAATCACTTATAGTGTTGACGCAACATTCACTCCACAATCGCATCTCTGATAGACGGACAGCGGGCCACCTATTTCCCACCCTTCTGTCTACTCGCTCTAACAGTCAACTTTCCCTCACGAATCCTTCCTCGATCTTTTCCACAAGAACTCAAGACACCATATCACTTCAACACTACACTTTCCTTATTCACCAGGTCGCATATATCTATTAAGTCCTGCATTACCGTCATCCCAACTATACCCTACACATCATAACCTCATATACCCACACATTCCCCCACATTACTTCACCATTCCCTCCAACCAGAACCAAACAAAGAAAAAAAAAGAAAAACCCTTGTATACTGTACGTTCAAAACAAACCCAACCCCAACCCCGCCGCTCCAATCAACAGCCCCGCAATCCTCCCCGTCGGTACCGCAGCGCCACCCGTAAACTCGGGTAGCAAACTAGAAAAGGGCACGGAGAACGATGGCGCGTGTTCGGTAGACGTGGTCGTAGTGCGTGTGGAAGACGGGGTGGATATGATGACGGGAGGGATGAAAGAAGAAGAAAGGGATTCTTCTTCGCCAGAGGGAGAGGAAGGAACGAGGATGCTGGTTGGTTTTGTGGAGGAAGGGGGTGGAGGGGGACCTTGAGATGGGGTGTCAGCGGTGCTGAGGGGTGGAAGAGAGGGACTGGGGATTGGGGTGGAAGAGCGGGGCGGTGTGGGGGGTGGCGTACCACTTGGCTCGGGGGCCGGGGTGGAAGGAGATGGAGATGGAGATGGAGATTGAGATGGAAGGGGCATACGTGAGCTAGATCGCGGAGGTGGTGGTGGCGATGGTGGCGAAGAGCTAGTGGGAGATGCAGTAGATGTCGGTGCGGCGGTTGGACTAGCTGGGGCTGTAGATGTCTCGGTCTCGGTCACCACGGCTCTCTCAGCTGTTGGTAGACGCCGAATGATAGTGGTTGCAGCGGGGACGCGGGACAGATACGTTGTCGAGCCTCGTGCTGAAGTGTCTGGATCCGCGGTGCTTCCTACGATGGGATCGCAAGCGCTGGATCCGATCGGCCGGCCGAGCTGTTGGATGACCGTGGGGAGAGTGTTCAGGTAACTGACTACTGTAGGCGGTACCGAGGATTTCGGCTCCGGGATCTCGCTTTCTACGACGATGAGGGGTGGCCAGACTGTAGGTACTGGCAGTGATAGAGTTGATGTCTCACTCACACATGCCAAGCCGATTGGCTCGACTTCAATGCGGCTAAATGTTGCATAGGCAGCGTATACGGTTGGCCATGTCAAAGGTACGCCAGAGTAGTCCCAGGTGATGGTCTGAGTTGATGGCGGGAGCTCGTTTGTGTAGAGTGTGGAGCTTACGTCTTCGCTAGCGGCGTTGGTGTAGATGTCAAGAGTCACAACGGGTAGCGACGTAGTTGAAATGATGACGGTTCCTGGGTAGCCTAATCTTTGTGCTGTTACGTCGATCTGACATGCGCTGGGGCAATATACAGATGCTGAAGAAGTTGACGAGAGAGAAGGAGTCAGCGTCTCGGTGACGGTGGTTGGTTGAATTAGAGTAGTAATAAACGACTGCGTAACCAAGACGGTAGAGACAGTAGTCTCAGCGGGTAATGTCAAAGTTGACACTACACTCGAGCCAGGAAGCGATACCGTGGTTGTTATGGCAGAGGCCGGCAAAGTTACAGTAGAGAGTACTGTGCTTGTAATCACACTTCCGGGAAGCTCACTCACCACTGTCGACGTCACAGCTGGTTGAGTTGTTGTCGAGATGATTGTGCTTGGCGGCAATTGCGTAGTCACCACCGAAGTTACTCCGGGAAGTTGGGTGACTGATGTGATAACTTCAGGTGGCAGGGTAAGCGTAGAGACAATGGTACTCGCAGGCAACTGTGCGGTCACAACTGAAGTAGTTCCAGGCAGCTGAACAGTAGTTGTCACGACTTGCCCAGGTAAAGTAATAGTGGAAAGCTGCGTAGTCCCAGGAAGTAGTGTAGTGACAGTGGAGAGGCTCCCTGGAAGCGTAAGAGTAGAGGTAGTAATCTGGCCTGATTGTGTGTATGTATCTGTGATGGTTGTGGGCGGCGAGACTGACGTGAAAGTCACAGTAGTTGGTGGCAGTGTCACAGTTGAGACGGTCGTGGATATTGTCGTACTTGGCGGGAGTTCGGTTGTTACCGTAGACGTGACGCCAGGAAGTGTTGTCGTGGTAACAATAACTTGAGGTGGCAACGTCAAGGTGCTAAGCTGAGTCGAAACTTCCGTTCGAATCTCTACAACTGTCTCTGTTCGCTCAATTGTCTCAGTTGGCCCTGGAATTGTTATTTCTTGAGTTGGTCCTGGTATGGTAATTTCTTGTGTAGGGCCGGGAATCTCCACGGTAAATGTGGATGTAATCAAAATCTCTGAGATAACAGTCTGGGTAATTATGCTAGTTGTACCAGGAACTGTATTCTGTTAGGTTTCTGTGAGTTTTCTTTCTCACGCAAAAGTACTCACGAGATATCGTTGTCGGGACGAATTCAGTTGTTGTCAACGTCGAAACAGAAGTGGATATACTGATGGTCCAGGAAGTCTCCGTCGTGCCAGTGGTTTGTGTCGTTGTAGTTGGTTCAATGCTGGTAACAGTCTCGGTCGGTCCAGGCACGGAGACGGTTTGAACTGAGGTCTGTGTAGGGCCTGGCACCGATATAGTTGGCCCTGGAACTGACACAGTTAGACCTGGCACAGTTTCGATCACGGAAATCAGCTCAGTCAGTGTGAGTGTTGCAGTGGTTTGCGAGACTAGTGTTGTAGTGCTGACGGAAGTTGTTCCAGGCACTATTTACTGTTAGTTATCTGGGGAATGGTCCCGCAAAAAGCAAAGAAGACTTCAAAATAACCACCAATCAGGAAAGATCTAGATGATGGAACTCACGTGTTATGGTTATTGTGTCAAAGAAGGTTGTGGAAAAAGTAGTAATCTATAGGAGCATAATACGTTAACACCATCAAAGGTTGGCGAGAGCTAGCCATGTGAACTCACAGAAGTATATATGGACGTTGAAATGCTGGTGGTTGTAGATACAAGAGTTTCGGTTGTGATACCAAGATCAGTCGTCGTTATTGATATAGTTGTATATTCAGTCGTCGGAGTGTAGCTAATTTCGGTCGTTGGAAGGAGCTAAATCATTGTCAGTCAATTTCAAGGAACGGCCACTCAAAAGTCAATGAATGAACCAAAACTCCGCTGCAAGATAGGAGCTGGTAAATATACATCATTGACAAAAGATACAATGATAAACGTGCGTAGAGGGAGGTGCGAAAAACATACCGATACAAATGTCGAAATGAGTGTCTACTTGCATTAGTTGGAATCTTTAGAAAGGGGCATGCAAACTCACTGTGGTCGTCAGTTCCGTCAAAGTTTTGTTGGCCGTTACGGTTGAACCAGCGACATGTTCTGTAAAAGTGTACGTCGAAGTCTGTTATCTGTTAGGCAAGTAAATATTAGATTGTCTTATGAGAATGAGTTACCTCGGTAAGATTGCGACCTGGCTTTGTGATAGTTTCTTTTTCAGTCTTTGCAGGTCAGCGAATTCCTCGAGATGAGATAGTGATAATATGTACTTTTGTTGTTGTAGATTTTTTGGTTTCTGTAATAGTTACAGGAGGGCGAATGGAGCAGGATTGAATGGAAGTAATTGTAACAGTCTTCGCAGGTGGGCCATATCCACCGCCGTTGTCCACACTTGTTGTCTTCGTAACGGTAACTGTGATAGGCGGTGGGAGAACTTCATAGCCTCTGGAAGGAGTGATGGTGTTCGTTACAGTTCTAATCGACGTACTAGGGCTTGGACAGGTCATGGGTGCAGTGACTGTGATTCGTATTGTAGATGTAGAAGGCTGCCCATAATCGTACACGGTGGTGGTGGTTTTGCATGTTCCTGGAGTCTGCCCATAATCTTGCACGTTAATCACTTCTTCGGAAGGTTTGGTAGACGGCGACACAGCCTTTGATGATTTCTGAGCATCCGGCACTGCGTTGCTATTCTGTGCGCGAGCTATCCCGGTCAATGCCAGAAACAGCGGCCAGTAGTTGCGCATGCTTAAGGGAAAGACTAGTGGTTTGGATGAACGAGTGACGAACGAATCGAGCCTAGATATTCGCGTGAGAAAATTGGTGTAAACCGCTTGGGCAAGACGATCGCGGGTGCAGTTAGGAATGACGCAGAGCTCTAGCCTTCTAAAGCGAGTGCAAGGCTGAGAAATAGTATATTGTATAGGTGCCTCAAAAACCACGGGATGTCGAATACAGAAGGGGCAGCTGTAGAGAGAGAAAAATTTAGACCAATTAGAGCATGGCGTACCTTGTTACAGAGCCTGGGTCGGAAGGTGGGAGAGGAAAGGAATTGCCGGCTAAGGATGATACAGGACGATGACGAAGCTAGCAGAATTCCTGCATATTACGAAATCATACACCTGCACCGAGGAGGTTGGGAATACATGAGCTTGGCTCGTCTGCCTGTATACTAGGATATGTAAATGTAGCACCGGAAATAGCATATCCAAGCGGCAGGTGGGTGTCTCCATCATGGCCTACTACTCAGAAGAGTACAGGTCTTGGCGCTGAACTGATGGTAAACCGGTGAATCATTCCACAAACACTGTCAGCAGCATCATCATCATCCTCCGGTGAAAGGCCACCACTTCAGTCATGAATGCATATTAAAATCACGATAGCAGTGGCTGCCACTTCTAAACGCCAGAACACATCTTACCTATGCCACAAACATCAAGAAACGGGACACATACTGCGAAGGATCTAGAGCCAAGTCGTGGATGCAACCCACGGTGAACGCTGACATGGACTATATTGAGGCCGCATATAGTTAGCCCTCGACCGTAACTGGAATAGTGATCTGCAGCCGTTCATCAAAAGGAATGCGGCTTGACGCCAGAGAAGGCTAAAATGAAGGAGGTGCGGGCCAGTCTGGCAGAGGGCTAGAAGCTATGATTAAGGACATAGTAACACAAGGGCGGCCCTTGCATCTTGGCGAATATCCCCGCTGGACGCCATACTACTCAGGTTCACTAGCTAGGAACACTTGAAAGGAGCATAGTGAGGCTGGTTGCTACAACTTCAGATGAATGGATGGAGCCGTAGTATATAGCAAAGTCGTCATGAGGAGGGCATGGCGCAAGGCGTACAATGACAGGCGAGGTGCATGCACGTAAGAAGCTCAGTCCGTGCGCGGCGGGAGAGTGGGGCGGCACCTAGCGCGATTGCGGCCTTAGCTGCCGCTGTGAAGGAAGATAGGACGACTTGAACATGCTCGTCCAGTCAATCTTCAGCGCCTCCTGCACGCCACACACCTACTCACATCCCTCACTCAAGATCCACTTGCCCAGATATCTCAACATGTTGCCCCCTCCATCCCTCATGGTCCTGGCCCCCACCAGCCTGCTTCTACGTTCGCCATTTCTTCGTTATTGCTTTTCCCCCAATGGGAACCCTGTAATTAGTCGCCACCCAACCCACACCCTTTGTTCGATGCCGCCACGTCGAGTGGTATTTCGATGTCTTCAAATGCGCTAGGCAAGCATATCATGTCCTTTTGGTGCTGTGCCTCGACCCCGCGTCGAGCACAGATACCAGCCTTGCTGCAGAAGCAGATGGACTTGATGTGCCTGCAACAGCCAGACGAACCCATGATTAACCGCCCCAAGCAGCGGTCATTTGAAATCAGATGCTAATCCCTGTTGAGGGGTCAGAACCGACAGTCAGCAGCTTCCTATGTCATCGCCGTCCATTAAGCCGTGTATGAGGCTTTTCATGGCTGGGTCAGACGGCTGACACTTTGTTGGCATGCCTTGCCCGTGCTACCTTTTCTAGGTTGAGAGCCTTCGTTATCTGCTCCATATACCCACTCTGTAAATGATACTATAATGCGACACTCAGCAATGCATTCCAAAAAACGCGACGATCCGCTCCCACTGCCACCACGCCCATACGTTCTAAGTGATAGTGGAGTATTCGACGGCAACGACGGAAAATGGTCATCATTCCTTCTCAATATTGGAGATGATGGCTCTGGGAGAGGCCAGAACTTTAGGGTTCTTATTTCTACTTCATCTCCGGTTGTCGTGGTTCCTGGACAAACTGAATGGTGTGATGACGATGAGTGCGCTAAGAAGCGCGGGCTTGAGCTTTACGACGGAAAACAGCCTCTCGGGTTACAGGAATCGGCGCAGTGGCAAGCCTCCGAGATTTACAACGTACCTCGGCCGAATTGGTGGAGTGATTCCTATAGAATTGATCAGAGCGACTTGAATGGTCTATGGGGAGTTGATAATGTGGGTTTGGGGGCAAGCTCGCCTGAAAGTCTCATACTAGCCGAACAGTATGTTGTCAGGACTTTGGTGAAGGATTTCTACATGGGCTCTTTTGGACTCGCTGTGGGAGCTGTTGGCCCACCTGGCGGAGACAAACCAAATTTCCTGGACAATTTCGAAGCTGCGAAAAAGATCGCGAGTCGTTCATATGGATACACCGCTGGTGCATACTATCGTGAGTGATCCATTCTTCCATTTTCAGTCACAACAGGATATTGCTTTGCGTTTACTTGGGCTATATGTCATATGCTGCTTAATGACTGACGCGTTGAGATGGGCTAAAGAAGCATAGGAAATAACAATAATGGAATCCCAGGAAGCCTAGTCCTAGGCGGGTACGATGAATCACGGTTCACTCAGAAAGGTACATCCATACGCATGCCGAATGACAGGAACAACGATCTTGTTGTTGGAGTACAGTCTATTCTTTACTCAATGGATCAAGACGTTGAAACAAACACAGTAAGATTGACACCAAGTGGAGGATTCTCTGCTACGATAGATTCTACACTACCTTATCTTATCTTACCGGATGAAGTTTGCGACGAGTTTGTATCCAAATTTCGTCTAGAGTTCGATGGAAATAGTCAGTTGTTTCTTGTCAACTCTACTTCTCACCAGGCCAACCAGCGCGAGAATGCTACCGTTTCCTTCAAAATCGGGGCGAGCCCTTCCGACAGCGACATCTTCACATCCATTGTCTTACCATATGTAGCGTTTGTCCAACAGGCTAGCTTTCCTCTACCCGTTGCCAATGATAGCACCCAGTATTTCCCGATCAAAAAATCCGGGAACGGCAAGTTTGTGCTGGGCCGCACATTTTTGCAAGAAGCGTACATCATCGTCGACTACGAAAGGGCCAATTTCACAGTCGCGCGAGCATTATTTGCTGACCCTATGCCTACCCAGAGTCTTGTCACCATATTCAACGAGTCATACACTGGACTACCTTCTTCCGGAAAAGATGATTCTGAAGGGGGACTACCTACTGGCGCAATCGCGGGAATCGTTGTGGGAATTGTTATATTTTTCGCTCTCGTTGCTATTGGTGTCTTCCTTTGGTGGAGGAAACGCCGAAATCAGAAGAACGATAAACTTGAAAGTGAAAGGCCCTTGGAGATAGACACAACTCATGCTGGCACGGAAGTCAAGTACCGACGCGTTTCAGAGCTTACTGGATCTGAAGGTCCGCAATCACCAAGAGGCTCGTCGCTGGGTTACTACAGTCCAGATCACAAGTCCATACCCCCAATTAGCGAGATGTCGCCAGATAGCCCTCCCTCCGAGCTTTACAGTCCTCCCCCTGAAGGCCACGACGGTGTCGATTATTTTGCTTCAGCCGAGGCAAGACGGCAGGGGGCAATGCGAGATCGCCGCTCTCCAGGCATGAGCACACCACAAACACCTACTATTGCCGAACTTCCTGGAGAAGGCATTACATACGAGACTTCTGCGGATGAATCGAAGCCGACACAAAGACCTCTACATAATCGCAGTCCGAGTGACAGCTCACTTGGTACAAACATCGATGCAGTGCTAGCGAATGATCGAATGGCCAGCCCAAGGAATGAATCGGATGTTGATGACGCGGCAGTGGAGCCTCGTTCATCGGAAACTATTGAGGAAGAAGCTGGCGCAAAACCGGGGCCGTCAGATGCAGAACATGATCCTACCGAGCAATCAACCGTTGAAAGGCGACCATCGCATTCGAGAGGGTTGAGTGACACTACAGTTAAAAGTGAAAGCACAGCAGTGTCGCAGCCAACACAAGAAGAACTGGAGCGTTGGGCGAGGACTGGAGAGGACGCACAACGACCAATGTCTCCATAATGTACAGCGATCTAAATGCCACTTCGATGCGCTTTGAGAATTTTGCAAGCAGTTTTCCTTTCGCATTTTCTTCACTCCGAACACTTGTGCAAATCAAGATACCCACTTGTACATTCTTTACATCCATAACACACTCCTCTATTTCCTTCGCAGATGCAGCACCACAATACTCTATTTATGTAAACATAATTCCCTCTAATCCTCCCGACGCAGCAAGCAAACTTTCACGAACACGTTACACGTCCTACTCCACTGTAAGCCAACCCCGAACCCCCCGAACCACAGCTTCACCGCGTCCCTTCCCCCCACCCCAGCCCGCCCAAAAATCCCCTCTGTTCCCCTCCTCGTACCACACCGCACGCGCACCACACCCACCTTCCCCATCTACACCGCCACAACCAACGGCTGACCACCCCCTCCCTCCCCCAACACCACCGCCGCCGCACCCAGCAACAAAAAGCCGCATACGGTCTAGTCTCCCTCCAGCCTCTCACGCATACCGCTGGCATCTCTTTGTTCGCAACCCCCCCTCATTCTTTGTTTACCGGTCCGGCAATAAACTAGAACCACGGTTTTGCATTGGACTGTATTGGACTGGACTGGGGGATCATTTAGCCTCGCAGGTTGTTGTTCCGGCCCCATAACCACGTTGGATTTCCTCTTTTCTTGGAATCGGTCTTGTACATTTGCACAAGGTGTGCATAGTAGTGTCAAACTTGTTGTCATGACCTGACAAGAAAAACTGGGATTGTTGCACAGGTAAGCCAGGGAAGGAAGGGGGGATTCTTTTTTCCCTTTTCAATAGAGATGAATTATTCAAGCACACGACAGTGCAGCACCAGTTCCCATGCCGACATGCCTAAAACAAAGCCCCGAGGCGTATTCTACCGTGTTCATGCGTTAAATGGCTCCGCGGAGCACAAACATCCGCCAAGTCTAGGCTTTGAACCAGTCACCCAGTCTTTGCATGCATGAGAGTTAAGAATTGGGGGCGGTTGTGCGGCGTATCGGGTAAGGCGAAAGGTGGGGCGAGTCGACAATATACTCCGAGGGGGCGAGAGCGAAGCGATCCCAGTCTAGACGACGCGAACTTTGTAAGCAGCGGGTATGAAGATCAAACGCCCCTTCTAGGTAATGTATGCGTATTCACTTCGAAAAAAAGAAAACCAATAATGCACGAGCAGAGTTTCAAGTGCAGGAGTGTTTTTGTTGCAAGGGAAAACAATATTGGTATTTTGCGGGCTGGATATCACGCCACAATGACATCTCTGGTCGTGGCATTTGATTACTGCTCTATATTCAGCCTGATTAATGGATTAACCGGCGTACATAAATATGCACACTCAACGAAGTCAACCGCCAACATAGCGAGAAATGCCCCGAAATTTTGGTGCCGTTGAAGGGTCGCTGTAGGACCATGGCACAGTTTTGCGCATGTGATGATTTTGCGCCGGGCACTCATTCGATACAGCTCAATTCCAGGGTTTCTGGCTCAACATGGCGGGTCTGGCTATAGATAGCGTGGTGTTATAGTGGCATGTCGCATGCACACTCAATCCTCGGAGTCTGCAGTACTACTACCCATATGTACCTTGGATGCTTTGTCTTGCTCCGCTAAAGTTACCATGAACTTGTGTCCAGAAGATGAATGGTCCGGCATCTCAGTGGGTACAGATTGTCCAGGGTGTGTTTGTCGATAAGCCACGTCAGGTGCGCGTCGCTGAGGATAAAGTACCCCTTCTATTGTTGTTGCAGTATTATTTTGACGCCGCATCAGGTTTGTGAAGAGATCGAATGTCGAGTTCGAGTTGAGAAACGATAGTGGCCATTGGATGGCAGGAAGCCAGCTGTGATCAATGGATTCGTGGCATGCCTTTAGTACTCGCTGGCCCCAATTTTTCATGAACCAGTATCGTGGTTCCGCAGCTAGAAGAACAGTGGCATAGTGCATGAGAATGACTAGCGCACCTGGCCGTCGTTGCTGCAAAAGGTTTGTGAAATCCACATGGCTATGCAATGGCCAGGAGAACAAGAAACGTAGCTCTCGGTTGTCAACCTTGGGAGGTAGCGAGATACTTAAAGCAGGATCGAAGTGTGCCACTGTGGCCAAGTAAATCGCCCTTTCACTCTCAGGGAGATCATGTTTGTCCCGGATGAAACCGGCTAGTGGAGGGGTTTGGTGTAATAGCTCCATCAGGAGTGGTTGCGAAGGGGTCACCTCAGATGGGTCTCTGACCAAGGGAGCAAGAAATGAGTCAACAATGGCGGCTTGTGCAAGTGCCAGGATATTACCCATACCCCGCATGAGGTAAAAGCAGTTGAGGAGACCTTCAATAGCACACGGTGGTGTATCGTTCATATTGTGCTCAGCCTCGAAGCCTAACGAGGCAAATACACTTAGGGTGAGTAAGGTAGATGTGGCTACGATAGTTGCAGCTTCTTGAGGGGTTGTGGTGGCGATGTTTTTTCGCAGTCCCCTTATGGCACAGTCCTGGTGGTGTACTCCAAAAGTGTAATACTCTTGGCGTAGTTCTTGCTGCTGCTCTTTGTCGGCTTTGGAGAATGCAGCGAAAGCCAGCATTTCGTGCATCAAGTAGGGGTGTGAGATTGCATACTTTGGAGCTTCGACTCGCCACATGTAGCAAATATCGCTTCGATGTGTGAGCTCTTGGTGGGCTTCGGTGGTCCAAAAATGCCTGCAACGGGTGAGTCGACGTGTCTGGTTGGGTGAGGTCGACAGTTGGTCTTACAGGAGCTCCAGATCACGCAGCCAAAGGTCTGCTTGGGGGATTTCATTGCGGTGTATGAATCTTGATAGAAACGGATACTGGTCTGCCTGTGACTCTGGCGAGGAGCCTTCGGATATGGCTGAGGGCTGGCTGGGGTGAGAGTCTATGCGGGAGGGAGGCGTTGCAGACGCCGACGACGCCTGTTGACTGGTCAGCAACGATATCCAAGGGCATGGCGTCGACGTGCGGGTCGGATCGTACGGCTATGGGTCGCTCAGACGGTGACGACTGGTTGGTGCGTCGGGAAGTAGTTGCAGCGGAACCTGCCGCGAGGGAGGAGGCTTGGGGTGTGTTGGGATCCCAGGTAACAAGGCTACACGGGACGCCATGACGGGCACAGTTTGAGCACGGCTTGAGCTCGTCACACTGGAATCTATCTCAGCAATGATCTTCTTGGATCAGTCCACCATGCTCGGCCCAAGTTGGTCTGGCGTACCTTCACGTGGCGAGCCTTGCACTGTCGACAGCCCAGGCGTGATCTGTCATACACATTTTAGCGTAGTCCAGTGCCAATAATAGCCCCTGGTATGGCCAGGACGGTGAAACGGGATGAGGTTATTGGCGTGTGTGTGCGGGTGACGAATAGACGGGTGGGGGGTTAACAAGTACGGACTTCTTGTGCCCAAGGCGTGGCATTGGAGGAGAGCAGCACGGCCAGGGACCGGGGCGTTGGGCTGCGACAGTTGACCGCTCGCTCACGAGAGTGCAACGGACCTACTCTACTGGACGTGTCGTCAGACCGTTGATTGAGGCAAGAAAGCGAATGCGACGTGGAGGAACACGGGAGGTGCGGTCTTGGTGGAGCGTGGGATCTTTGCGCGCGCAGGGATAAGCACACACTATGCCCCTTACATCGCTTCATATGCACCCGAAAAGAACCTCGGCGAACAAGTGGAGCTCGCATTCGCATTCACGCCCTCGTCCTCCCTACATGGCGCTCCAGCTCGCCATCACCACTGGCCCGCCCATGTCCACCGCATCTCGGACACTTTCCACGTGCAGCGGCTCGTTCCATCGCATCTGGGGCCTTCTAATGACTTACATATGTATACAGGTCCTCTGCACATCGCCCCGCCCAGCACCATGCAGGAATGCTTGATGCCTCTCTACACCACACGCGCACACAGCGCCCAGCACCGTCACATGTTGCTAATCTAGACGACCGCTAGACCGACAGCTACCGCGGCCGCGTATGCTCCAGACCGTTTGGATTTGTGTTGGGCGGTCGAGAAAAAGCAAACTGTGCTCACAACGCACGCTACGCCCATGGCTCCCTGTATACTTGCAAGCCGCGAAACGAACTACCTCGAGCAAGAGACCGGCTGGCGTGCAATCAACACGACTAGCCTAGTAGAAGGCCTCATCATGATGCCACGTTATGTCAGGACGAACTGGCGAGAAAACGGTCCTCCACAGCTGGCTTGCCTCCATCATAGAACCGGCCTATCTTCCAAGCGACTCTATCCATTGGATCTAGTGGTTACCTCAGCCAAGGTAGTCTGATATACATATGACGGACTCTACACCAAATATGTGCCGATGAGAATGCTATGTACCAGGATATATTTGGGAGGGGGGATGGGGGGATAATGTTTTCCGGAAGCATCGGGAAAGACAAATATTTGTAATATTCCAACTAATCTCAGACGTTGACGTTGACAGATCTGACCATGGCGTATCATGGCGTTCTAGTGTGGCGTAGGAACTGTCACTAGTCTCCCGGCTCTGGCTTGCTTATCGTCGATCAATCTCGATTCATCCTCCGGTCTTGTTCGAGATGGCATGTCCCTTGTTCCCACGATAATGTCTTGTTGCGCAATTCAGAGAGGAAAATATGCTGAACGGCAAATTTGATTGCTGAAACGGTTCTCAACGCCATGTATCGGATTAGGAGGTATAGTTTGACCACAGCTGTGTCGGCCGTAAGGTAAATGGAATGAGTGCTTGGCAACGACAACGCCAATTCTTAATATAACCCCTAGTCTGCGTGGAAACCTTATCGCAAACGCGAAGGCGTCCGATGGGCGATGACGGTGACGTTACTCTGGACGTGTAGAAAATGCTCAGTGATCTATATCAGCTATTGCTAAACATTGCTACTGTGTGTAATATGTACCTACGGTACAGAGGTGGGCAAAGACCCCCGGTGTATTGCTAATGCTGTGAATTCATTTTACAAGACTCTCCTCAGAACAGTCAGCTCATGTCCTCGCAAATGGAAAGCGGCTAGAAGCCTTCGAGACTGCCGACTCCCGACTGCCAGCTGCCATGAAGCCAAGCCGAGAGGGGGTTCAAGGTACATGAATCGTTTAAGGTCCAACTCGGCTCCCGTATTGACAAACACTACGCGAGAGTGCAGTGGCGTGGGGGCTGGGCTTAACTGAAAGTGCATTATTTTAGCGTGTTGATAGCATAGGCACATGTCAAGCTCCAGCGTTGACAGGATGACAGGAGAGCGGTTTGGGCCTAGACTGCTGCCTATCGATAACGTACCTTTGCCTAGACCCGCCTGGGTCACATGCCTTCAACTCCATCCAACGACAAAAGATGCCTAGCTCACTAACAACGGTACACGGTTGTATAGTCGCGAAACTTAGTGCATCCATAAATGAACTTTGTTCATACTATTCGCTTACTTTAGCATGTAATATGACTACGGCCGCGACTGTACCTCGCCTTGGGTACTAACCATCTGCCAGGAATGCCAACAGTAGTAGACGCAATGGGAAGCCCGCCTCTTGTGAACCGTGCAGGCTGAACAAAACGAAATGCGATCACGGCCATCCTAAATGTGACAGATGCCGACAGCGTGGAATCGAAGACCGCTGTTTCTATCATCCAGCACCTCTAACCAGACCGCGTCCCGTGGCAGATGAGTCAGAAGCAGGCGCGTCTCGTCCTCCCAAGCGAAAGTACAGAAAGACTGCGACCGATATCCTCAAACAATGGCTAATCTTTATAGCCGTTCATCAAAGAAGAATAATGATCCCGCTGCTGTTTTCCTATCGCCTTCGTCCCATGGAGACAAGCTCGCTGATGCCGTTGCTGCTGATGTCTATCACCCAGGATTTCTCGGCCCTGGCTCTTATGCCGTGTTACTTGCTCAGGATGAAGAGCCAGGTCAATTACCTGAGCGTGAAGGATCTGTCGCATCAGAGAGATCAGATCGGGAGCTTACCCACCAGCACACGTTGTCCAAATCAATGAGATATCAGATGGCGCATGATGTGCTGAGTACTTTTCGCCATTACGACATAATAAAGGAGCTTGTACTTTGGTACAACGCGCGCAACGAGGCAGGTGTAATACCGGCACCAATAGAAGTTGACGCCGTCAATGCGCTGGAAGCTGTCGTTGACAAGCACGATCTCCGACGCAAAGAACCAAGCCCAGAGCTGATAGCCCAAGTTCTGGAAACCACTGCACGCCCTTTTACGATATCTCAATCGCTCGAACCCCGCGATCTTCACATACTATGCTCAGGCGAAAATCTTCGTTTCGAATACATCGGTTTCTTGCTTGCCACCGCTGGTCGCTCGCTGACGTTAGGTCTCGGACCAGAGTCATACAGCGATGCGAGTAACAAAGAAATGAGGTTGCGCTTTACCGACGAATTGCTTCGTGCAAGTACGACCTGTCTGTTTCTTACCACAATGCTTGCTACAGTCAATGACCTCACCATATGGATGTACTACGAGAACTATATGTTCACAGTCATGATGTGCGGATATGCTGGTAAGTAATATCTCGACACTCTTTTGAGCACGGCTAAAGGTCGTAAATCTAGGACCGCCTGCTTGGAGACGCATCGGGGAGTTGGCAACCCAGGTGTACGCGCTCGGCATCCATCAAGATAGAAAGTGCGCCCAAGCGCCAACTTGGTTGGCAGAAATTCGCCGTAGGCTCTTCTGCGCGGCTTACAACCAAGACAAATCCATTTCCACGTTCCTTGGTCGCCCTGTAAGAATTAGTAAGAGACATACTGATATTCACCTGCCGCTTGATCTAGCCGATGATGAAGTAACGGGCAATGAGGAGGTACTCAGCGCCGCCATACAAGCTTTAAGTCCCGATGGTTGGAATACCAAAGGCAGATGGCTTCGGGCATCATGGATTGTGAGTAATTCGGCTTCCCTCTACATCAACCAGGCTGATATGTTTCCAGCGTCTGCGCCAAATGTCCCTCGAGTTTCGCGAAGAAATACTGGAGTTTTCCTTTGTCAAAATTGATGCAAATGCGGAAGCTCAACTTTTGTACGCCTTCTTCAGTAATATTTTCCTGCTTCCACTAACACGTCTATAGGGATATATCTCAGCGCATAGGTACCTGTTGGGATATGCTGCCGAAGCACATGCGTTATTGGAAAACATGCTGGGACGACGATGTTCCCACCAAAATCTGCCTGATGTTGTGCATCGTTCATCTTACCCACTGGTATAACGAGTTCATGATCCAGAAATTGCTCGACTACAGCCCTTTGACTCTCAACGCGGCATTGCTGCGCGTTTCCATTGACTTACTATCCAACACTCTCACTTTGGGTACAATACGAGATCGGTCGTATGATATCCACCGCGACATGCTGCATTGCGTGCTGCTCTTTGGTATTCCAGCTGCCTCAGTACTAGCAACAGCCCTTCGCGAGCAACACCATACAGGTCAGCAGTTTCCGTCTGGAATCTCCCGATCAGAAATCGTCCGTATGCTTAGCGTGCTCATTTCGCATCTCGATGCTGCTGCGCACATGGCAAACTCTGGAGCTGGGCATGGCGAAGCAAACTACAATTTGTGTCGCAAAGCGAGTAAGATTTTCACAAAGATCATTGACACGGTGTTGGATCCAAAGGCTGTGGAAGAGATCATGCCAGCTAGTGATCAGGTAGGAATAGACCTTGGCTTGGATCTATTCTCTGGTGCTGGATTAGATGGTTTCGAGGGAATGGATTTTCCTGGGCTGGAGATTGGCCCTAGCACAAGTGGGGGCGTCAATGATGGTGCTAATGTGAATTGGGGAGCTCTTGGACAGTGGAATGCTTGGACCGGACCCGCGTAAAACACTTTGAGCGGTTTCCAAACTAATGTTACGATCTAGCCTATGTAATAACGCCTACAGCCGATAATTTTAATCTGAAAATTTCTTTACGCCTCAATTGAGAACAAAGTCTCATTCTAGTTTTCCAACGCGGTTGTTCTCTTGATCGTCGTGAAACGGAACCCGAAGCCAACAAGGAACGCTGCACCACTAAACGCGATGGTAACGATAATCGTGCCCCTAAAACCTGATATATATGCCCTGAGTACTCCTTCGACAAACTCAGTTGGGATTCTGCCTCTGATTTCGCTAGCGCCAGCTTCGAGGACCAAAGCAGGGTTTAGCCCGGCTGCAGTGACAGCCAAACGCTTAAGAAGAATGTTCTGGAACGCGGTCTGGGCAGCTGAAACACCAAAGGCGCCTCCCAATGTTTGGATGACTGTTCATGGGTTAGAAATAGAATTCAAGAGGTTGATAACAGAATTGGACTCACAAAGAAGCGTGGCTGTTGTCAGAGGTACGTCGGCTTCTTTGGTCGTGGCTTGGATGAGCATCACAGGGACTTGGAAACTGACACCAACACCCAATCCTGCAAGGATCTACAAAAGTGATATCAGCAAAGGAATTAAAACGAGCAAAAGGTAGTGTACGTACCTGATAGCCGATCCAAATTCGACTCGGAGAATCAATGTCAAAAGTGTAGATTAAGCCAGAGCCGATGGCTGTGACACCGGCACCAATGATCATCCATGGGAAAGCATACCCGGTTTTCGAAATGATTTGGCCGACAACGACGACACATAGTGCTGGCGGTATGGTTAGTGAGAATTTGAGGGGGATGGCTCGGCGCACTTACTGACTGCGAGAATGTACGGTACAGTGCGGACACCACTCGTTGATGCCGAAACACCTTGGACGGATTCTGTTGCTCGTCAGGAACAGGACCTATCATTTACAGCTTTCATAAGCAACGACTTACGGAAGTAAATTGGAATATAATAAAACGTCACTGAAAACGCTGCATTGATCCTGGTAAAGGTTAGCATCGAACTCACATCCCCTCAATCTTAGACCAAAACTTACAAGAAAGAGAAAGTCGACCCAACAGCAACTGTGCGCCTCTTAATGATACGGCTATGCACCATGGCATTCTCGCCTTGCCACCACTGCGCCACGATAAACAGCACGATGAAAATGGCAAAGCCCACAAGTGTCCCAATGACTTTGGAGTCGCCCCAGCTCTTTGTTGTGCCACCCCATTGCATAGCGAGAATGAAGCACACCACCGCACCGATGATGAGAACAACACCAATGATATCCAGCTGACGAAGCATGCCACGCCAGTCAGGGCGATTCTTCGGTGGCTCATTGACGAAGAAGAGGAGAATGAAAAGGCAGGATACGCCACCAACGGGAAGATTGATATAAAAGCTACAATCACACTTAGCCCACTTTCTCACATGCATAATCAACGGAGGAGAAAAGTTACTTACCACCATCGCCACGACACATGGCTCGTGAATGCACCTCCAATCAACGGGCCCACCACGCTAGCAAGACCATACGCCGCACCCATAAGCCCACTGTACTTTGGCCTCTCCGCCGCCGGTACCAGCACAGCAATAATTGTGTACGATCCCGCAAACAACCCTGCAGCGCCAACACCGCAAATCGCACGGCCGATGATTAGCGCGACTGAGCTGGGTGCAGCACCTGCGTATCTCAAAATCAGCCTTTCGTTGCTTGCAAGAGTAAACGGTGTGAAGGGAGGGGGTAAAACATACCGCACACCACACTACCCAACTCGAAGAATCCAATTGAGATTAGATACGTCCATTTTAGCGGGAAGAAGGTGTAGAGTCGGCCCCAAGACGCTTGCGTTGCGGCTGTGGTGACGAAGAAGGCGGAGCCGTACCATCCGATATCTTCTAGACTGTGGAATTCATCAGTGATTTTGGGGATGGCTGTTGAGATGATGGTCTGGGTTCGCGCGTTCAGTCAGCATTTCGGCTTTCCATACCGAGAGAAACTGGTGTTGTGAGTTTACTTACGAAGTCGAGAGAAGCCTGTTTTCGTTTTTGTTAGCTTTTGCTGTCCTTTGCTGCATTTCTTTGGGCGGAAGGTGAAAGGGAAAGGGGATAAGGGAGACTTACCAAGAAAATCGCCAAAACAAGTCCAATCAGCACGAGCAAAAACCGTCCCTTGGATAACTGGATATGCGCATCTTCTTGCAAATCTAGAGATTCCTTGCTTGCTCGCAGATCCTTTTCTGAATCCGGTGTTGCGAGCGTAGTTTCCTTCATCTTCTCCTCTTCACGATAGCAACCGACGGGGGCAAAATCAAAAGTAAAGCCTAAACGTAAGGAAGAAAGAAGAAGAAGAATCGGCAACGACAGTAACGTCTACAGAGGATATATTTCTCGCAGCGCAGAAATGTGTAGTTGTTTATTAAGTGCCTAAATCCGCAAGCCCCCTATGTACGCTTTAACAACACTCAAACATTATTAACACCACACACCACCCCATCGGCTCTCCACTAGCCACACCTCCCCCTCTCTGACTAATTCGCTCGCACGCAAGTTCCGAGCGCGAGGTCGGACGAGCAGATTCCGCGAGATTGATGGGGTCGTGTGCATTGCGAAGGGGGAGGCTGCAATGTACGGAGGTCCGGTGCCAAGGCGGAGGTCCGTCAGCGCGTGTGATTTGTTGATTTGGACAACGAATATAGGACATGAGTGTTTCGGTGGTAATGAACGGAATTCAAAAGAACATAGCATGGTGAGTGAGATCGGATGTAATGTTTTGCGTTGATTGCTTTGCGGATGTCCTGTGAGTGCGTGGTCTGCTGGTCCGTTTGGGTGTCCGATGTGCTGTGGGCTGCGAATGATGAGGTGTTTTGGTGTATTAGTTTCATAGAGTTCTATTCTTTCGGTGACTATCTTTACGCGTGTGAAACATAGTATGTGGCTACACTTGGATTTTCCTCAAGGTGTGTTGATTGGATGGTGGAGATATTTACACTAAAGACACTTTCATGCGCGTGGAAAATGGGGGGACATAGACACCAGCTTGTCATATTACTTCAGTTTTTTATATTCATGGATGCCAAGGCTCGATTTATATGTAAAGAGTGTACAGGGAAGTCAAAACTTTTACTAGTTGAAGTTGCAAACGTGAAGAGCGCGTATGCAAAGGCAGTCCATGATTTTTCCAATATCACTAGCGACGGATGTAAACACTGACAACAAAAGTGACAGTACAAATCAACAAGACTTAAGGTTTTAATCTCTTGTTTCTGTCCCATTCTTGTAATAGAGTAAGATCGCGTAGACAATTTTCCGATGGACCAGCTAGCAAGTGAAGATCATTAACCCAACTGTATCTTGTATAAATTTGCAAATGAAATGTTTTAATGGAGACTAAACTTGTATTGAATACGGAAAAGAGCGGTAAACAATCTAAGACTAACCAAGAAAAGGAAATATCGGACCCAACAACACTCAAGCTGATGCAAGTTTCACGGATGAAGACGCCAACTCTAGAGGCTATTTCAAATAGCAAGATCAGCGGACTCCACCACAGCCTCCTCAAACATGGTATCAATCAACTTCGCCTTGTGCTCGTCCCTAGGCTTGATGTCAAATACGAAGGGTGCCGGTCGTGTAATGAGTAGGTCCGTCCAGTCAGCAACGTGTACCGGGATGTCTGTTGATGTGTCAGTAAGCTTTCGATTGGATGCGGAGATTAGTTTCGACACATACCCACTCCGATCTTATTCTTCTTCTTAGAGACATTGAATGCCCAAGCCAAAGATCCCATAATGGTGACCAATTGGTAGTCAACAATCTCCATACCCATGCAATTGCGACGGCCATAGCCGAAGACATGATGATTGATGACGTTGGGGTACTTGGTGAGAGGCTCCTTGTATGTTGGGTATTTGGGGTTCAAATAGCGATCTGGGTTGAACTCTTCGGGATTTGGGTAGAGAGCCTCATCACTGCGGCGGGCCCATTCGGTAGCATGAACGAGTGTGCCCTTCTCAATCAGATATCCGTCGTAAACATCATCTCTCTCGGCTTCGTGAGGTACGCCGGTGGGGACGGGTGGCCTCCAGCGGATCAGCTCCTTTCCAACAGCCCTGAGAATAGGAAGCTTCGGTGCATCAGCCCATGTGGGAAGACGGTTGGGACCGCAGACTTCGTCAATCTCTTCTTGAAGCTTCTTTTGCCACTGAGGGTAATGACACATTGCTAGGAAGAAAGTCTGAATAGGAGAAGACATGGGTAGTGATGCCGTGATAGCAAGCATGCCAACAGCAAAAGCGCCCTCCTTGTCGTCTTGAACTCCGCTCGGGAACTTGAGGCGCTTTTGCTCTTGAAGAAATGTGCGCGACCATGAGTAACCGTCGATACCAGCTTCCATCTTGGCTTTGACTGCTTGCATTGCACCCACCCAAAACTCTCTCTGGGCATCGTGGCGCTTCTTTTCCCTCCAGTACCAGGGGTTAAGAACGTTCGGTAACAGCATGATGATTGGCAATTTGTTTGGCAGTTGTCCGGCAGGTGATATAGCAGATAGGAGACCAGAGGAGCTTTTGTTCAGGGCAGTGCTGAGGCTAGCGTCCTCCCATGCTAGGCGAGCACTCACGCGATGTGTGAACTCCTCAGCAAGTCTGGGATAGTTTCGGTTATCCCTCTTCAGCTGGTACATCATCCTCTTGATCTCAAGATGGGTAAAACCGTACATGTCGTAGTTGTAGGTCTTTGCGAAACACTCGTGGGCGAATTTTCGATGCCTTGTAAGCGCCTCTATAGGTTACTCAGTTAGCAATACTCTAAGCAGACATCTCATGATTCTTACCATTGTTATCTAGTAGGGGAAGATACTCCGCATCAGTCTTAGCGCCAGGAATATTTGGTGTAGGGGCACGGTTCGAGTAGTAAGCACCACGTTTGGCGAGGAGGTCCTGAGCCATCTTTTCGCTATTGATTCGGATGTGCTTAGTGCCAAACAGCGTCAACTGGTAGATCGGACCATATTCATCATGCTTCCAAGCCATTAGTCGAGAAGCAAGAATATCCGGTTGTCTACTCACCCAGTCTGCAAACTTCTTATAAACATTAGTAGAGGGCAATTGGAAGATAGGCCCGACCCATGGTATTAAACCTTCGTTATCATGTTAGCAGTGGTAATAGATTTTCCCCGCCAGAAACTTACCTTTCGGGCCGGGAATCGTTTTGTATTGGGCTTTCTTTGGGTCATTCCTGACAAGGCGGATGATCGCCCAAAGAACGGCACTGATTGCACTAAAGGCAATCGCAGGGGCGAAGACAGAAAGCAGAGACTGCGATCCGGTCTGAATCAGTCCCTCAATCATGATGAATTTGTTTGAGAAAGAGAAAGTGAATTGATGTTGGAAGTGAGTACATTCTATGGCCCTCTCTGCTACCTTTTTATCTTCTTACTCACTCTCAGCTTCCTTCTCAGTCCGACTCCCGTATCCACACATTTGCATGCTACTTTTGGCGCAGCCTTCTCCCTCCAACACTGAAATTGCGTAAATATCACGGTACAATCCACATCAAGCTTAACGTGGATGTATCATCGCGAGGTCCGAGGACTCGCGCCAGCCATAGAGGTCGGTGTTGCGACCACCGGCCAGCCGACAATCATGGAGCGGGTGTGGAGAGCCGAATGCTATCATGAACAGAACATTGTAGACCATGTCATTTTTTTCTAGTATCTGGATCAGTAAGACTGAGCCAAGATTAAAGTGAGCTCTGTTCATCGATCGATACAAGGCATCATGCTATCACGTGATGCACAGCGCTAAATGTCTTGGCGAACATCGATGTTCCTACCGCAAAGCTTGCTCTATTGGTGATATGGTATCTTATTCTCGCTGAATCTAGTTGCCTGGTTGGTCAGTTCTTCGCTGATAGCCATCAGCCTCCATCCAGTGGCATTGCGGATGTCCGCTAAACATTCGGCAAGCCACCGAAGTAAGCACCAAGGAACCTATGGCGCCATGTCGGCGGACATCCGCCATATCACTTATTCACAATCCCTGGTGTCAGCCTAAATCGCAGCTGTTTCGTGTATCTAAGCCTTGTTAGCGCGTGGGATTTCTCCTAACGATCAAAGCTGAGCCAATCGGGTCAACGTAACGATGCTGTGGCACTGGAGTGATACCTTTCTTAGTTACGGGAGCCGTTGCATGCATGGAACTCGGCAAGGAAGAGAATTTATTGATCTATGGCAAGAGTCAAGGAACTCAGCTGTGGCCCCAAGTCCTCAGTAAAAGCCGGCTGGAGCTGTGAATACCGCTGCTCATCAGGACAACATGCTGGGTTTGCAGTGATGAGGCGTTGTGGCTATGAGTCTAGCTCTATGCTCCTTCCATCTTTCTAACGATCGAATACGATATTGGCCCCAAAGACGGTTTAGATAGAATTTGCCAGGTCTGTATAAAATGGTACTACCAGAACCCATTCCAATGGTTACCACGTTGCTTTTGTGTTTATCCCTTATCCCTGCCGCGCACGCATTGCATCTTTAGCGCTTCATCATTATCACTCTGTTACCATGAAACCCTTGGCATCCCTCGCTTTTGTCACGTTTACCCTTGCACAGCATGCACTTGCGGTCACCTCACAGCAGATCCACACAGACTTGGCCAAGACTCTATCATCAGGATCTGAGGTGGTATTAACCACTGACCCTTCCTATGCAACCAGCTTTACACAACGATGGACCGTGTACTCCAAAGCTGAGCCGGCCTACGAAGTTGCTGTGAAGCCTGCCACCGCTACAGACGTCCAAAAGATTATTCAATATGCAACTAAGAACAATGTTCCGTTCTTGGCAACGGGCGGTGGTCATGGTTACAGCACTTCTTTGTCCGGCGTCAAGGGCGCACTCAACATTGATTTGAGTAAATTCAAAAAAGTGGCTGTCGACGCTTCGGCCAATACTATGACTGTTGGGGCTGCTACAATTTTCGCTGATATGCTCGATCCGTTATATGCTGCTGGCAAGCAAATGCGTAAGTTCCAACGGGTTTCATTACGAAACAGGACTAACATGAAATGCAGCGTCTGGTGGGTCTTCAACACCTAGCATTATAGGCGTTACCCTAGGTGGGGGTATCGGACCTCTAACAGGTGCATACGGTCTACTGATCGACTCACTGCTCTCCGTCGAGATGGTAACTGGCTCCGGTCAGATCCTAACGGTATCGGCTACTAAAAACTCCGATCTTTTCTGGGGCATGAGGGGAGCTGGAGTTAACTTCGGCATTGTCACTTCAGCGACATACCGGATCTATGATACAATCAACAATGGCATGGTATACAACGCCGACATGAGTTTCAACGGAGAGAAGAACGAGTCCATTTTCAAAATTTTGCGTACATACCAAGGAACGCAAGACAATAAGCTTGCACTTTCCGTCTCCTCTTCGGTCAAGAACAAAGTTGTAAGTCTTACCACCTCCACTGCAACGTACTATCTGACCTGGCTAACATCTGCAGCCCGAGATCAGTCTCAGCGCCATTTACTTTGGCACTAAAGAACAAGGTGATGCAGCTATCAAAGTTTTCCTTGATCAACAGCCGATATTCAGCAACATCTCTGTTGTACCCTATAACAAGCTGGTTTACGTTGCAAATTTTGGTGGTGACGCGTTCGCTCGCATAAAGGGTGTTAGAGCTGACATGTGGGGTTACCAACTGAACGATGTTACGGTATCCACACTCAGTAGCACATACACAAAGTTCGTCAACTTTGTTCTCGACAACCCTGCACTCGAAAGCTCTGCCTCTTGGCTAATAGAGAAGTTTGGTTTGGGAGTCACCGCAACCATTCCCGACGACTCTACTGCGTATCCATGGCGCAAAGCTGTCGCATATGGCTTTTTCGCATTTTACCTACCTGAGAATGTGTCTGAACAGCTGACGAACACTGCTGACCAGTTCGCTGAGAAGATCCGCAGTGATCTGGCTTCGGGCTGTGGAAATCCTCAGGGCAACGTGTTCCCTAACTATGCACGGGGTACCGAGACGCCAGAGCAGGTTTATGGCAAGTCAAAGTTGCCAAAGCTACGGTCGCTAAAGAAGAAGTACGACCCGAAGGGATTATTTAACAAGTATAATTCTTTTGCTTGAGTTGGACTTGGACACTCTACTGCATACAAATCGGGGCGGCCTTTTTTTTCTTATTTCTTGTCTTTGTCTCCACGCATAGTATAGATCCGAACTGCCTCTACACAAGAGCACAAATCTGAAATATTATGTCATTACTTTCGAACTTTGCTCTACATCCGTTTTTCCACACTCGTAAGTTTACTTTTAGTGATTCGGGAAACTTAACGCAACTAATGAAAATAGTGAAGAAGTTTGTTGGTACCTAGAGTGAATACTCAAAAGTTGAATTTTCACATATTTAATCCCCAAAGAAAATTCTGCACGTCAAATTCCGGATGAAATCTAATACTCAGAGATTTGTACTAATAAGGAAGTGTAAAGAACATATCCAAATACGAGAGGATGTATGTTCATAACATCCATCCTAAGGTCTCATTTCCCAGTCGGCTATTTAGTTTGTTTATTGATGAACATTAAGCAGAAGCTTCTTTGGGTGAGCTTTTGCTTTCATGGATATATGATAAAGGAACAAAACTCGATTCTTTTACGTTATTAGTGCAAATAGACACTCAATACTCAATCTCATAACAACAGCGCCCCATCTAACACTGTAAACCCCAGAAAATTAACAGCACTCATCTACACCCTTCGTACCTCTCCAC
Source organism: Bipolaris oryzae ATCC 44560 (assembly GCF_000523455.1). Taxonomy (NCBI): domain Eukaryota; kingdom Fungi; phylum Ascomycota; class Dothideomycetes; order Pleosporales; family Pleosporaceae; genus Bipolaris; species Bipolaris oryzae. The sequence goes on from NW_006911285.1 coordinate 44,012, forward strand.
ACACTCTTGATCTCCCACAACTTTCTCAGTTCCCTGCCAGCACCACCACTCAGCTCCAGTTCCCCGATATTGTATTGTTGGCTTCCAGCACACATCTGCGGCGCACATCTATGCCAAAACAGCCACAGCATTAACCAGCACAACCCCAGAGTACAGCACAATCCTGAAGCGGTTGAGCCATCCCCAGTACGCAATCTTATCATGGTACTAATCACACACAAACTCTGGTTAGCTATCAATCAGATAGAAATAAGAGAGAAATAACTCACAATAGCAGTCTGCATCCCCGCATCCTTCTCCGGCAAATCCGCATAATGAAACTCCTCCTGCTCTCTAAACTTCTCAATCAACGCATCATTAATCGGATTCATATAATGCAGCGTAAACGGGAAGATCAAAAACGCCATGACGCTGCTGGCCACGTATAGCATGGTCGTTTTATTGGCGAAGCCGGAAGAGGAGGAACCATAGGCAAGGATTAAAGAGAGAACGAGGTTGGAGGCGCTGAGCGTGGTGGCGGGGACTTGGGCGCGGCGGAATTGCGTATGCCATTGGCGGATGGCGAGGATGGGTGAGGGCGAGATAAGGACGGAGGGGATAGAGATGCTGCTTAGGGCGGTGTTCATGCCTAGCAGGAAGGTGGCTTGCACCAGAGTACCGACTTGGAGGGTGGTGAAGGAGAGCATGGTTAAAGTGGAATGGGATGGTGGTAGTTGGAGAGAGAAGAAGTAGGGGACTGAAGAGATGGATGAGCAAGGTACTTGTTGTGGCTATTGTGATAGAGGCAGTAGTTCAAGCGTTTATATCTAGATGTTGGGTTTTGTGATTTTCACTACGGATAGTCCACAGTATCTTCCCCTCATGTCCGATGTTGCATCTCCATCTCCAAGTCCCACACCACTACACACGAGTCGTAGAGGTAATACGGCTCTCCATACGCATCCCGTACTATCTTGCTTCGGAGATCGAAGGAAACCCAACCTCTTGCATTGGTGGTCGGCGGTTGGTAGTCGGTGTTCAGGATTATCATCAGACTAATGTTGAAGTTCGTCCTCAGCCCCGTCTTGGCAGGGACATTGATACAACGGAGTGCCTGGCATCACGTGACGTTTTACGCTACGGAGTTCCGTACAACGCCAACACAAATGCAGGACAATGACAGTGGGCCAGCATCAATGCAGCTGACAAACAAAAACAGCGAAGACGCAGCACCGGGGCCCCGAGGATACGAATTTGTAATGGTGGGTAACACAAGAGATAGTACGATCCACGGCGATTTCGATTTGGATCGTGACGTTAACTGTGTGACTGTGCCGCAATGCAATCAGTCGTATTTCAGCCCCCAGCCGCACCTTCTTCCTTCGTGCGCAGTTACTTTCACGCTTGAGCTGAAAAAAACTCCCTCAGGATCCTGTCAGCCATCAGCATATCCCATTTACATCAAAGCCCTTTAACCAAACCCCCACGCGCCATAACGCATCTACTACCCACACATACATACATCAAAACACGCATACACATTCCATACTCCACCAAACTTCGCTAAGCCATCCACAATGGCGAGCTTCCCCACTTTTCTCAAGTCCCAGCTCTTCTACAAGCCCAGACTACCGGAACCAGAAACATTCGCTGGCAAGACGGTCATCGTTACAGGCGCAAACACGGGTCTTGGTCTAGAAGCAACACGGCACTTTGTCCGCTGCGGCGCCGCAACCGTCATCATCGCCTGCCGCACGCTCTCCAAAGGCGAAGCTGCCAAGCGCTCCATTGAAGAAAGCGAGAAGCGTAACGGCGTACTCCAAGTCTGGGAGCTCGACCTCTCTTCCTACGCCAGCGTCAAAGCCTTCGCAAAGCGCTGCGAGACACTCCCGCGGCTAGATGTCTGCGTCGAGAACGCCGGCATAGCAACTGGCAAGTTCTCGCGCGCAGAAGGCCACGAAGCCCACATCACCGTCAACGTGATTTCCACATTCCTGCTCGCACTGCTGCTCCTACCCATCATGCGCAGGTCAGCCCTCTCAACGGGGACAACACCGTATCTCACTATTGTCACATCAGAGGTCCACCACTGGACCCAGCTGCCGCAAAAAAAGGAGCCAAGCATCTTCGGCGCGCTGGATGATGAGTCAAAAGCAGACATGGCAGACCGCTACAACGTCTCCAAGTTACTGGAAATCCTCGCGCTGAGGTACATGACTAGGGTGCTGATTAAGGATCGTGCAAAGTATCCCGTGGTCATCAATTGCGTTACACCGGGTCTGTGCAAGTCAGATCTCGTTAAAGATATGGGCATGGCGCCTGTCGTGTTCAAGACGCTGTTGGGTCGTACGGTCGAGGTTGGCAGTCGCACGTTGGTTAATGCAGCGGCGTTACCGAATAGCGCCGGTGAGTACATTATTGACGATCACGTGTCTGAGCCGTCGTCGCTGGTGGTCAGTGAGGAAGGCGCGGAATTATCGAAGAGGGTCTGGTTCGAGCTGGCGGATATCTTGGAAAAGGCTTGTCCTGGTGTGACCCAGAACATTGCTGCGTAGATTCTTGAGGGCACTGCGTTGGCAGTGTTGTGCGGGTGGATTACAGGCGTACTGGTTTAGAGGCACGTGACTCTTGGGATCATATGGTTATCAGTGAGGCGCAAGGGGAAGGTTACAGCGACAACGCTGGGATGATATGAATCTTTCTCTACACTCTCATGCACTTGCTTTACACACGCTGCTCAATTGCTGTCCCACGCTTAGCCCTGTCTCGCTTGGTACAGGCTTTACTCCAATTGCTCTAGCTCCAGTCGGCATACTAATCTTCGTTTCCCGTCTGCTGAAACCTCTAGGCGTGTAGCACTGTTCCTTTGGCATAGCTAGTCGTCGCGCATAGCAGAAAACAATCATGAAGTCTAACAGAGCCCAGCTTGATGATTAGATTGTTAGACAACCTATATGCACAAGCAGAGCAAGAGTAATACTAAAACACTGTCCTAACTGTCGGGAAGACTCTCATACGGTCATACAGCATCTGATCCTAGCAGTTCAGCCTCACTGCTGCTGCTTGCCTTTTCTCTAAACCCTTTCCTACAGCCTTGCATAATCGCCTTCTTGGCAGCAGATATGCGGTTTGGTAAGTTCAGCCTCGAGCATCATTTCTAGACACAACGTGTTGTATAACTTCTTTTACTTAAACAAATCCCTATCCTTCCCTGATACCTCGCACACATGCAGTACCGACGGATTAACTCTAGATTAGAAGAGCTTCGCCTTGTTTCCATCCTGCATCGGCCCGATCAGGAACAGGCAGAATTCTCAGCCGTACCCCACCGAGAACGTGACGACCTCGTTCATTGTACGCTAGAACACTATTCACTCGCGCAAGATCGTTGGACTAGAGACTCTCTCTCAAAAGACCCAGGCTTTTCGTTGGACTGGACTGCAGTGGACTGTCAAGATGAAAACCAGAGCAACTCTAGCGAACCCGATGATTCCCGACTAGACATATCAGCTCGATGGCGCTTCGATTGGGGTGACTTTGTTGCGCTGTCCTACACATGGGGCGACCCAGCAGATAAGAAAGCGATAGTCATCAACGGAGAAGTCGTGAGAGTGCAAGCAAATCTAGAGGCAGCCCTTCGAGTTTTGCGATCCAAAAAGCCTATGAGATCAGGGTACCGCATATGGGTCGATGCTATTTGTATAAAACAAGAAGATCTCGCGGAAAGGAGCCGTGAAGTCCGGAGAATGCGGATGATATACGGTCTTGCCGCGGATGTTGTCATCTGGCTAGGCCCCGAAGCGGAAGACAGCAACAAAGCTATGGATCTCATTCTTACCCTGTCCAATTCGTGCAAGAATGGTACCGACAAATCGCTTGGAGTTTATCTACGAAGCAATCCAGAGTATCTCGTACGTGGATCTTGGCTTGCTCTTAGCAAGCTGCTTGAACGTCAATACTGGTACCGTATGTGGATCATCCAGGAGCTTTGCTTGGGTGGCAGTAAATCTCCTATTCTCTGTGGAGACAAGGTTATCATTTGGGAAGACTTCTTTTCAGCTTTGTATTCGTTTGGGAAGCATAACGTCGACGTCATCTTTGCATGCATCGATGGCGAAAGAAAAGCCGCCGGCCTGACTCCATTTGGGCTTAATAGGAACAAGATCATTCATATCAATCTCGAGCATCATAAGCAAGCTGGCCGTGAGAAGGCCCAGTACATGCCTCTTCTAGACCTTGCGCGAAAATCAGATGCATTGAACCCGATAGACAAAGTGTACGGAATCCTAGGGTTGATGCATCACGCGGTATCTTCCCTCACAACACTGGACTACAGCCTCTCAGTAGAAGAGGTGTACACAAATTTCGCCCGGCAGTACATAGAAGCAAGTAAGTGGCAAGGGTGTGAAGAAACAGTGAAATCTTTGCTGATTGGCTTATAGCGGGAAGCTTGGAGATTCTCGAGCAGTGTCGCTTGAAAGAATCACCAATGCCTTCTTGGGCCCCAGATTGGCGGAATAAAAACCACTACCGTCTTTTTAGTGGACATCACTCCACCTATAGCGCAGGCAGCGCATCGACCGCTTCATATCACTTTCGTAGTGAAGCCTGCATACTAGATGTCGATGGCGTCATTCTTGATGCAGTCGATGGTCTAGGCCAAGCTTACTTTGAGTATGGCACTAGCTCCTTACCAGAACACGCTGTCTTCCAACCGAACAATACTGCAAGTGCCTACGGTTGTGAAGACTCAATCAAGGACGCGCTTTGGCGAACTCTAACCGGAGATCGTACTCTCCAGGGCCACCCTGCTCCGGACAACTACGCCGAAATACTCAACTTGCCGTTCAGAGAATCCTGCCAAACCCCGTTGCCATCTCGTGGAGCAAGAGCGTTGAGCCGGTTTATAACGCAAAGCGCTTCTCTTTCCGTTTCTGGAAGAAGGCTCGATAGCTTTTTCAATAATTCGTTAGATCAATTTCCTGAGACGGCAATCGACGCTGTGGAGCGCATATGGCGATTCACAAGAACACATCGTCTTGTGGTAACGCTTAGTGGAAGAATAGGCATGGTACCCATCGAAGCAAAGAAAGGGGATGTACTATGTATACTCCTTAGCTCTGATGTTCCAGTCCTGTTAAGGCCAGCCAAGAACCCAAGAGACCCTGTCAAACTTGTCGGTAGTTGCTATATACACGGCATCATGGCCGGTGAAGCAATGCGGTGGATTGAGGATGGCATTTTGAAAGTGGAAACAATTTCAATCTGTTGATTTAGGTTGTATTTTGTCGTCGAAATAAATTTTTAATACACGATAGAATTAGGGGCGATGAGAAAGAGGCCGGCCAAGTTGGAAATGCTAGTGATGCAGATGGGGCAAATCAACGCACGAAGCTGTAGTGGTAGTAGTCTATCTACTTGTCGCTGATAGTACACATTTTACCTACACTGTACAGCTTGCTTCAGCCCGTATCCTTGAGCAACGCGTCCTCTTTGCAAGCCTTGCTGCCTGACCACGCCCTTCACCGCCTGCGCCAGCTCCTCCACGTCGAAACGGCCCTGCAATTACCTCGCTTTTGTCCGGCATCCAGTGCTATATCTTGCGAAAGGCGCTATCGAAGGGCGACACGTACACTGTGATGTAGTTTACCATGCTCATCCTTAGCCGGCCGAGCATGGCGCCTATACGTCAAGTAGAAGAAGTCATAGGTACACATGTCGAGTCATGGATGTGGCGTAGTGTCTTGATATTTCGGCGGTCGCCTCTAGCGGGCATTGCAACGCAGTGTTACATCTCTCTTTCCCAGCGTGTGCGGCTGAGGTGGCGTGCGTCCGCGGTCTTGCAGCTGCAAGCATGGATGTTTGGTGGAGGAGGGAGGACGGAACAGACCGACTCCCTATTGTTCCACAACATAGACTTAGCTAAGAGAACTGCACTTTATGCCACAAGTTACTGTAGTACCAGCAACTAAAAAAAAGCCTGTAGGTTTCTGTTGATTGGGAGTCACGGAGTGTAGCATTGTGCTGACCGAAGCTAGAACGATTGAGGTAAAGCCTACCGGTGGACGTGGAATGACAGTTCAGCGGTGCGCAAAAAGCGGCAACTGCAAGTGCAGGTGAGTGTATCTCATTCTTCTATTTGCTTTGTACCACAAGCCTTCTGCTAAAATGCTTCATTGCTGAAGGGCGTTCTTGTTCACATGAGCAATAATGAAAACATACCTCGCTAGTACTTCAATTCAATTCATGACACATCAATTACAAATAATGCTGTTGGCCAATCCATTATACGCTAATGCAATGATAGTGCCAGGTCGTGATTCCTATGAGCTCCATCTATGCAGGAAATACCGGGCCTTCTCAAGCACACTGCTGACAAGATGTGTGGGGTGATTCTCCAGCTTGCTTATGCAATACAGCAAGCTGTTACCGCCCTCGAAGATTGATAATCGTCTATTGTCGGGCAACGTGACGACCGGGGTGACCGCAGGGGTATTGAGAAAGCGTTCCTCATCGCTGGGTAGAAGTGCATCAATACCCACTTCCCGAGACTGGATCCCTGAACTCATTCGCTCTATCGTTCTAAGCGACCAGCAGGCCATCGATGCGCGGTAGATCGCTACTGGCCACCATATGGGTCGGGCGTCGACCGGTAGGTTGTCGATAAGCCGGAAGATCTGGCCAGCATGGAATAAGATATAGTTTCCCCCTTCGGGATAGCGTACTCGGCTCCACATCTCAGCGCATGCCGATAGTGATGACGGAGGCTCCTCCTTGGCACATTTCTCTATGTCAGGGATGCTTGTGCACACATTTAAGCTAACCAGATGTAGCATGATTATGCCCGTCCAATCCACTGGTACGCTATCCATGGTAGCTTGCGAATTTTGATTGAGGAGTGCAGCCAAATCTTGAACCAAATCCTGTGTCTCCTGTAGGCGGCCCAATACCTTGGTCTTGGAAAGGACGCGATGTCTGTTAGTTGATTCATCGTTATCAAAGATGCGAAGAAGCTGTTGTTGTTCCAAGACCATGGCTTGTAGGGGGTGGAGAAGGAGACGCAGGTGATGTGGAGGTACATCATCACTACCTGTTAGTCGGCCTTGGAGAAAACTCCGGAAGAGACCGTTCAGTGACGGTAGCTCGTGACCCATTTGGATCTCCTTTGCACCAGGCCGTCCAATCCAGTCGTTGTACGTTTGTGCGTTCCAGAGGTCGCCGTTATTAGGTAGAGGCACTTGCAAATCACAGTTTGAAAGTACCGGCGGAACATCATGGAGCAAGCTTATCTCAAGGTCTACGTAAACCCATGCATGTACATGGCTACAAAGGTCAGATCATACCACTTGATCAGGTAAAAAGGGATTCTTACCGATTTTTTGTCTCAATCTCTTTCCATCTCTCCCATAGGCTCTCACCATCTAAGCCATGGTTGTGGAGTCCTTGTTCGGGATTTAGAATTCCACTGCTTTTCAACAGCTAGCCAATATGTTAGCATCCTATTCATGTTTTCTCCAAGATGGCAACAACTTACACTTAGGTACTGGCCTCGTTTTGACATGGCATACTGATTTGTGTTAGTTTTACACAAAGGAAAATCATATATGATACATACCGAGATAAAAGAACTCTTCCCGCTTCGCACACAGAGTGTAAGTAATTGTAATGCAACCCCTCCAACCATTGGCTGTGATATGCATCGGCGTTCGAGAACATGGTTCAGTGCGACCATGCACACCTCAATCAAGCCATATGCGAATACATGTGACTCATGGTGATCTGTGAGCATAGCGCCATGTGTAATAACGAGAATGATCAACAACATGCCTACGTCGACCGTGTCAATCTTTAAGATGTCTTGAATGTTGGCGGTGGGGGAACCAGGGAGACCAAGGTAGGGTTGAATCGAGTCAATGCGTGCTGCGTAGATCTCGATAAAGTGCATTAGCACGTGCGACGGAGGCAGCGATACAATGCGGCCAAATAGGCCTTCGGTGGACGACGATGGCGAACTGCCAATTTGCAGCGCACGTTGGAACAGTAGCTGCACAGTGGCCACTATTCGATCCCGGGCGTCATGTGATAAGGCCATAGTACCATCGCTCTTGTTACTGGGTAGCCCATCCCAGGCATTTGGACGGGCCAGGACATTGACGAGTTCACCAAGTACATCATCTGTTGCGTCTGAGCTGCCTATTGGGATGTCCTGGTTCGTCTTCTTTGGACTGGAAGTATATTGACTATTTGTCAGGCCTAATGACATACTCGACTTGATTTGAGGACTTGTAAAAGGTGGAGTCGGGGGGTGGATGGGGCCGTGGAAGAGCCCCTGTTGCTGCTTGTACACCCCATCGTTCCCAGACCCACGCGGAGAGAGATGAGGTTCGTTTGTTTGCATCTCCGAACGTGGCACAGATGGGAAGAGGTGAGTAGATGCGGCCCCATTAATAGGCTCGCCACCCAGGGATACGGGATATGAAAATCCCATGAAGTCTTCGTACCCAGTAAAATCCAGTTGTCCCTGGGGCAAAGTCGTATCTACAAGCATGTATAGTTCGCTGTTGTTTGTTTGGCCATCAGGCATGATGTAGGCAGGAAATTGATCCATTGTTGCATTTTGATTGCCATCTTGGCCAACAGTATTTGTCGGCGTTGTCAAGGGCTTACTACGCGTAGATGGCGTCCGAGAAGCTCTCGGCCGGCGCGAGGAGCACCTGGGTTGACATACATAGTTTCTTGCGACACACTGAGAGCACGGCACCTGGTTGCTGCGTTAGAGGCCGTTGCGATGGTCCAGTATTCCGAGTTCTCGGTGCTTGAGTAGCAAGTCCCCTGACTAACCTTGCGGTCACATCGTGCTTTTGAAATGGCACACCTGGTGCAAGCGATGAGAGAGGCAGTATCCATGTTGAAGCGATATCGAGGTTACCAAGCAGCAGGTAACGTACCGGGATATAAAGATGAAGATGGCGGGACAATGGTCCCCACTGCCTGCAAGGAAAACAAGGAACGATGCACAAAGACGGGACAGACACCGGTGAGTGCAGGAGGATACGAGTATGTAGGATTGCAGGCCTAGGCGACCCATGCGAAATATGTCCTTTACTGGCGGTCCCATCCACTTCCTAAACGTGTTCCTGGACGGCGTGCTGGAACCTGTCTCCGATGTTGCAAGCAGGGGTCGTCAGCTTTGAGGCGCCAGACCCACGGGTTTGTAGCTAGTGGATTTCCCAAAGCATGTTAGATTATGTAAGCATGCCTACCCAGCACGCATCAGGTTGCAGCTTGTAATTATGGCTGTCGAATCAGAGATGCATGTCAAGAAGACCTGCCATAAATGGAATTGCTCACTTAATCGTATAGCACCTGTCTTTTAAGTTTACGACTAGTGTAATGATTCCAAGAATTTTTGAACAATGGTCATCATTGGTCTGAAGCTTATCTTCTAAGGCAGACTAGGATCATTCAACCCATGTGTGCGTGGGCAGAATACGAGCTGCAGCATGGTGAACTTGCGATGCAACTCAGACGCTACGCTGATGGGTTGGTTAGCTGAGGCAACGGTTCGGCTCCACGGCGCCACACAACATGGAAAATGTGCAACATGGTACATGACAGCTTTTTTAGAGCCGAGTAGTTATATGTCGCGACACTAGCTCCGCCCGGACTTTCAGGCTAAGCAGGGTAGGATCACACAGACGTGTATGTGTGAGTATGTGGATGGCCTTTGCCTACCGCTGTCAGTACAGGAGCTCCGCGGATATTTTAGTACGTGTTTGCTTGGTTTGGCTGGATTGTCTGTCATTGACTAGGTCAAGTATCTGTTTTTAAAATAGCTAGAAGCCGCATCTATTCAAAAAAAACCCCTACCCATCGTTTGTAAGGTGTAAACTATGTAAAGTTGAATGATTTTCTTAGTGTACATTACAGATGGCGGACACTGCTAACACAAGCTCTGATTACAACTTTGTGTAACCACGCTCTTTTCGCGTTTCTCGCATTTCTCGCGTTTCATATCGATTCTGGCGAGATAATAGCAGTATAAGGGGATGTCTTCAATTATCGCTAATCAGTTTTTTGGCAACGTATATAATTTCTATGATATCCAAGTCACTGCTCTTCTAAGAGGAATTCCTTGTACAAAATGGAGGTCTGGAGTCGCAAGCCCTGCCCAATTAGTATAGAACTCAGTTAGCGTTGGGTTGAATTACCTTATCTCTCCTATCCCCGGAGTGGTCATTTTGTTGAATTTTATATCCTCTAATGTGGCATACTATTGTTGAAATCCGTCTCATGGCATAAATGTAGCAGGCGTATCTTTCCTGGGCGATATCGCTTTATTATGTGACCAAGTAGTAACTTGAGGCACCCTCTCTTTTCAAGTATTTTTGATCCGGACAGGTCCATGTATTGAGCTAAACTCTTCACGATCTTCCGAATGTTACCCAAAACGGTATTATAAAAACGGAAAGTGGGAAACATAGTAATAGGCCACGGCCCCAAAGCCCCACGCTAACATCTTAGTGCCGCATTCCTACCTGCACGCCCCGAAGGCCGCCCATCGTGCGGCGGGTGCTTGCTTACTAGGCGATAAGCACTGTCTCAGCGCGCCATGTACACATGTCTGATGAATAATTTTCCTATCGGTCGATCGCAGTGCGATGTCTTGCTGTGCATTTAGTAATTAGGTAAAACACTAAAACTGCTTGCATGCACGAGTGAGTGAGCGAGAGAGAGTCTGACATGCAAGTCACGCAGGTGTGCAGATTCGTCATTATCACCATACTAATCGGCCCCCGAAATCCGACCGTTCACGTGACTACCATATACAGTACTACTTTTACTATGTATGTCCCAATGACGAACGTCGAGACATGCCGCCCATCCCCGCATACTAATCTCTTTTCAAGGGTAACCCGCCAGGTAGGCGCCGCGCCGGCAAAGCTTGATCAAACTCAATGCAAGTATTCATGTTAACGCCCTCAATCGGTAGTGATAATACAAACCATGACTGCATAACTCTCCTTGCCCCATGCCACCCAAGACAGACGCATGGTTGCCTGTCCCGGTTGCCAGGGCCCCCCACACCAACTCAGGCGTACTTTTCTTTGCACACTCATCAAACTAGCGACGAATAAGGAAATGCACTTGTAAAGAAAATGCTGATATACGCATGCAGGGCTTAAGAGTGCCGGTACATGGGGGCGTGGGCCGGTTAGCCGTGTCTGCAGGCGCGGAAACACGGTTCGTTATCTCTATACCCGTTTAGAAGATGTTCTTAGTTCTGCACTGCAACCGACAGCATTAGCAAATAGGTGTGATACACAAGAAGAACGAAGACAAGACGAAAAAGATGAGCAAGTATTGCCGAACCTGCCGGCGGGTTTCCAGGGGCCCAATGGCGCAATTGCCGAGGCGTATTACCTGCATGAAATGACCAACAAAGTCATTCTCCTCCGCTTTCTGATCAGCCCCATCCCACAGCTTTGTTCGAAACAAAAATGGGTTACACGGAAGGAATGCGGCTCATGCAGTCTACTGTGCCCTTCTCGGTCCGACAGTTCTTCCGCAGCAACGCATCGGCGATCCACTCGGAAAATTCAGTGATTAAGGATTTGTAGGTGGCTGCTGACGCCGAATGGGGCAATGGTGCTTGCATTGGAAACTTCAATCGTCGATATCCTGCAGTTTTCTCGCTTGGGCCTGCTCACTTTGTCCCCCAAACCTCGCAGACTCCACTCATCAGCATATGATATGTACGCATCGGCTCAGGGTAAAAATGCGGATGGTGCATTGCCGCATGCATGTAAGTATATACTTACATTTCTGTATACACATGTCAAGGCTCCATATGCCGGACGGACAAGGTCTTGAGGACCCTTCTTTATCACTCACTGTCCTGGTATCTGGGTGCGTAGCCGAGCTTCAGTCAAGTAAGATCCGGTAGCATCGCACCCGGCCCGAAATTGAGCACGATGACTAGTGCGGTACTCTTTCCGACGTATACTCAGCCTATTTTCTGCAAATGTTAGGGTCGTGATCATGGAGGTCGACCCACTCTTTGTCAGATACATGTCCTCCCGTTCCCGCAGGCGATTACTTCGTAGGAGGCCTAGAATCCTTGTGGATGAATGAGATCGGGCCAGACTAGGTCGCCGGATACAAACAAACGATTGCGAGATGTACTTCTGGGGCGCAAATCTAGGCTGCTCTCGGAAAGATAAATCCACACTACCATCGCGTGTGGCATATTCAGCGCATGCCAAGATGGGCGGTACGTCCCGGTTGCCGTTGTAGCGAGTTTCATGCATAAATAGATATTCATTTCGCTTGCGTACTAGGAAAAACACAAGTCCATTATGCAATGCTGAACCTGTGGACTTCCGATACTGGTTGGTATGCCTTGTCCGGACAAGGTTCTGAACGGCGACTACAAGTTCAGCGGGCTGCAGGAACAACAAAGCCACTGACAAAGCCACTCAGAACGACAGCACACTCGAATCGATCCCCCAGATCATCTGCCATCTCCAAGCTCGGGAGTGCGGAGGGTGTTCGGACAGGGCTATGCAGACTCTTGGTGCGGTTAAACTGCCGACAACAAATAACGGTAGATCAAGGTGCAGTTCAATATGGATTCGAATACTAGGTGGCCACGTAGGATAGTAGACTTGTCAGGGCATCGACAAGCCCTCGGCCCTGTAGGCAGGGAAGTCGGAACGAATTAACACACAGGGAGAGATCCATATTCCTGTGAGAGTTTGAGTCAACGTGCTGATAGTGACGATATGCGAGGACGATGGTTTGGCTGGCAGAAAGAGGTTTGTACATATACTTGTGCCAAGCCAACTCCTACGTCATTCCTCTTTCCATTCTCACGTGTCAAAACCCGGAGTTTTCGAGTGCAGCAATGTCTGTTTTGAAAAGGTCATTATCTTCTTGAAGCTTCGTCATGTAGCTCAACGCCTCCCATCTAGATCCGTTTTGTTCGTTCTGCTAAAGTACACGGTGAACGTCAAATGAGAAGTGGAGAGCAGAGATACATCCGACACGGTGATTAATATACAAATGGCCCTCTCCAGGCTCGACGATGGGGTATGCTCGCATCATGCTCCGCCATTCTGGCGGACCAACCTACTCCAGAACACGGGTCACCAAACCAGTAGCGACTGTCCGGCCACCCTCACGCATGTTGAAACGCTGGCCAGTCTCCAAGACATGTGGCGCGTGGAGCTCGCAAACCATCTCGACGTTGTCACCAGGCATGACAAGCTTCTCGTGGGCATCCTCGGTACCTTCGGGCCAGAACAGCGCACATGACTCATCAGCAGTGCGGATGAACATTTGTGGCCTGTAGTTCTCGCCGAAACCAGTGTGACGACCACCCTCCTCTTTGCTCAAGACGTACATGGAGACAAGGAACTTCTTATGAGCTTTGACCTGTCCGGGGACGGAAACGACCATACCACGACGAACTTCATCACGCTTGACACCACGTAGAAGAAGACCTGAGTTGTCACCAGCGCGAGATTCTTCGCAAGACTTCTTGAAGGTCTCGATGTCGGTAACCTTGGTCTTGATGGGCGCGGTACCCTTGCCGACAAGCTCAACTTCAGCATCGCGCTTCAGAATACCTCGCTCAACACGGCCAGAGACGACGGTACCACGGCCAGCGATGGAGAAGACATCCTCGACGGCCATGAGGAAAGGCTTGTCAGTCTCACGCTGAGGGGTAGGAATCCATGAGTCGACGGCCTCGAGCAGCTCGTCAATCTTGGTGACACCAATTTCCGGCTGGCGGTTCTCGATGGCACAAAGGGCAGAGCCCATAACAATGGGGGTCTCGTCACCCTCAAATCCATAGCTGCTGAGAAGTTCGCGCATCTCCATCTCGACAAGCTCCAGCATCTCCTTGTCCTCAACAGCGTCGACCTTGTTGACGAAGACAACAATCTTCTGGACACCGACCTGGCGGGCGAGCAGCAAGTGCTCACGGGTCTGGGGCATCTGACCGTCGGAAGCGGCAACAACAATAATGGCACCATCCATGTTGGCGGCTCCCGTAATCATGTTCTTGATGTAATCAGCGTGACCGGGGCAGTCGACATGGGCGTAGTGGCGGTTTTCGGTCTGGTACTCAATGTGGGCGGTCGAGATGGTGATACCACGCTTGCGCTCTTCGGGGGCCTTGTCAATGGAGCCATAGTCGAGGTATTTGGCAAAGCCCTTTTCTGCTTGTCGCTTGGTGATGGCGGCTGTAAGAGTGGTCTGCAGCGTGTCAGTCTGGTGACGTCTAGGACATTTGGTGGGATGTGCTATACCTTTCCGTGATCGACGTGGCCAATGGTACCTGGGAACAGTCAGAAAAGTCACATTTGGCCTGAATGACAAGACGCATACCAATGTTAACGTGGGGCTTGTCTCGTGTGAAGGCGGCGTAGTTGCGGACACCGTTCATCCACCTGCTGGTGCCCTGCGCACCCAAGGCATTCTGCACGGGCGAGATGCCACGCTGGTACTGCACGGCAGCACGCGAAGTGCGCAGGAAAACCTTTGAAAAGCTTGACATGATTGACCCGATCACAGGATGCGGAAGAAGCGAAGGCAAGGCAATTGGCCAAGATGGCGATGTTGGATGAGGGCGGCGAGACTCAAATCATTTTCTTAGCGCGAGAAGATGCTTACGCTAGCCATCGTCCAATCAGGTGAGGGGGAGATCCGAGCTTGCCCACGCTGCATCGGCGGGGCATACCATTGCGGGCAGCAGAGACACAACTAATTATCTTCCTTTTCCTTCAATCAATTGGGGCTTTCTCAACTCGCCGGCAAGGTTGAGAGGGATAAAACTCATCATCTCGGCGTGTAGGCTAGATCCGCCGGTTGCCCAAGGTGGTGCCAGCCTCGACATCTCAATTTGCGGGTACATACTTAGTACTACCCGAGGCTCAACTCGGTCGGCAGCGGCTGTGAAAGTTGCATCGTCATATCCCAAACACTACACATGTCTCTCCGTACACTGACAAGAGCGCCGCTGAGCTGCGTCTCGCGGACCCGTCCTACCTGCACCATGCCATTGCGTGCAAACATCACAAATCCCGCCTGGATGAGCGGGTCAAGACTGGTACAATGGCGGCCCTTCTAACCCAGCACCGCGCGTGCCCATGCATAGCATACTGACGGCGCACAGTATGCCACGCCAACGGCAGACCTCCTGAAGGCGGAAAAGGACGACGACCCCGACGATGTCATTTTCACCAACAACTACGGCGTGCGCAGCATCGAACTCAACCGGCCTAAGAAGCTCAACTCGCTCAATGGCTCCATGGTGCGCAAAATCGTCCCGAGGCTGCAAGAGTGGGAAAAGTCGGAACTGGCGGGCGTCGTTGTCATCAAAGGCAGCGGTCGCGCATTCTGTGCCGGCGGCGATGTCGCGGCATTGGCAGCCTGGAACCGGGAGGGACCAAAGGGACAACAGAGGAGCGCAGACTACTTCGGCCTGGAATACAAGTTGGATCACCTGATTGCTACCTACACCAAGCCCTATGTTGCCTTCATGGATGGCATCACCATGGGTGGGGGCGTCGGACTGTCGATGCACGCGCCTTTCCGCATCGCGACCGAAAACACCCTCTTCGCCATGCCTGAGACCACCATTGGTTTCTTCCCCGACGTCGGTGCCTCCTTCTTCCTGCCACGCCTGGAAGGCGCGCTCGGTACCTACCTAGCACTCACATCGGAGCAGCTCAAGGGCGTGGATACCTTCCACCACGGCGTCGCAACCCACTACATCCACTCCTCCACTCTGCAGCAGCTCGAGGCACGTCTCGCCGAACTCCAGTTCCCCGATTATATGAGGCTCAACGAGCGCTTCAGAATCATCAACGCTACCATTGAGGAGTTCAGCACTGGCCTGCCTGCGGAGCGACCGCATATCTCTGGTGAACTGCGCAGGACAATCGACAGTGTTTTCCATGTTGACCAGCCGGGCATCACAGACATCATGGCATCTCTTGAGAGAGTCAAGAAAACGCATGCAAACTCCGAAATTCAGGCGTGGGCTGACAAGACCATTCAAACCATCAACAGCCGCTCTCCCATCTCTGTTGCTGTAGCTCACAAGCAGATGCAGATTGGCCGTCAATGGTCGATCGCGCAAGCATTCCAGAGAGAGTACTCCATTGCTTCCAAATTCATGGCTCACCCCGATTTCGTCGAAGGTGTGACGGCACGCCTTGTCGAGCGCAAGAAGGAGCGACCTAATTGGAAGCCTAACACCCTTGATGAGGTCAACAAGAGTCAGGTCGATGCGTTCTTTCAATTTGGCAGGGAGCCGCCACTTCCGCTTATTAGTCAAGCAGACTACACGGAATACCCACACGCATGGATCGGGCTACCACGAGAGGATGAGATTCTCAGGGAAGCAGCAGGCAAAAAGACCGAAGACGTTGTCGCCAAGTTGCTAGAAAAGTATGAGGGCAAGCAAGGTGTCAGGGAGAAGATTGCCGAGGTTCTTGACAGATTTCAAAAGTAGAAAGGTATAGCGTTGGGCCGAACCCATTGGTCGGTTGTTCGAGTCCAAATGCCCGTATAAAAAAACCACATATCTGCTGAATTTATTCAGCCTTGACTATTAACCAAACTCCTGGTTTATACCATCTCTTGAACTTTTCATCAACTTCTGCACCATTCTTCCTCAACTCGTCTTTATTCCCTTACCAAAATCACCCGTCTAGAGTTTAGATTGATTCTATCATGGCAAATCCACTTTTCTTCTCAGCTAACAACATCCGGAAGAAGATACTGGGCTTTCCCCTGGAATCCAAAAACAAAGGGCGGTACGCCAGTTTGTTCTTCCCACAAATTTTCAAAAGCACATTGATACCATGAGTCCAACAAGAAGCAATTCCGGATCGCCAATGAAGGTGAGCTGTGCATGTGTTGGACCAATGCCACCTGGACGAGTATTCCGGTGAACATTACGGGTTGCGTGCGCTAGAAAAACACTTTTGCCTTCACAGGATTTTTGAACTCATCCAGTGCTGCCTGAATGCTAAGTGTACTGACAAGGCAGACTTGCTTCTTTTCTCTATGCGTCATCCACGTAGCCCACGAGGCCGCTCTTTAGAAAAGAGGCAACACGAGGTGCTGCCTGCGGCAATAACATGTGGCAGTGAGATTTACCAGGATTGTGGTATGACAAGATCGATGAGAGGCCGTTTTTAAGCGCCAGAACCGATTCTGGTAAGTAAAGGGTGGGGGCTAAACGGCAGTTCTCTCCACCCACACCATAAGTTCACAGCCCCCAAAAATCATGACATCAGCTCTATCCGCCTCGCGCACCTAGCTATGGCTGCCTGCCTAGGATATTAAGCTTGAGTCGGCGTTGAATCACCGCTCTACTGTCAGCTAAAAAGCGCGATTCAGCAAGTCCTCCCAATGCGATTGGTTGTCTAAGCATTGAGCTGCGGCTGAGGCGACGGTAAGGCCATTTGCCCGAATTGGGGCGTGCCGCGGCTTGGCCTAAGTTATCATGGAGGGACTCAATCCATATCCACACTCAGCTTGTGGCTGTGTGGTTCAATGCGTATAAGTAGTCTTTTTCTTGCTTCTTGTTTTGCTGTGTTGTCCCAATCTTTTCACACCGCACCACTGATAGAAAGTGACGAAAACCATTGAGCAAATCTACGACTACACCATATTCCAAGACCCATTGACTATACAGCGACTGGATTAACCAGTCAAAATGTCGGCTTTAGAGCGGCAACCGTTGTTGGATGAGAAGATTAGCGACGATGGGCTTATCTACACAAGAAGAGCTGTGAAAAGAAGCCTAGGAGATACCCTCCGCAAGGCCGTTCTGCTGCCCTTGATCTGCGGGCTTGCTGTGTATGGATCATATACCCTTTTCAGGCAGCATCTCGGCTCAAATGTACCGCTATCATCACCACACCAGCATTCCGGCTCTTTCAACTACACTTGCCTACCTGGACAGTCTTGCTGGCCAACGACAGATGAATGGAGCGCCTTCAACAAAAGTATCAATGGTCATCTTAGACTGACTGTACCCTGGGCCGAACCATGCTATCTTGACTCGTCCAGTGAAGAGTGCAAGGCCATCGCGAAAAACTATGGCAATGGATTGTCGCGAACAAGCCAGTACGGTTCAGGGGAGTTTCTCGATTGGGAGAGATGTGGTGAATCGCAATGCGCCCTAAACTCCTTCAATACTTCAGATTCCGTTTCTGGTCCCTGTTCGCTCGGACGATTCTCCTCATACCACGTCGAAGCCAGATCTGGAAGCGATATTAGTATAACACTGGATTTCGTTCGCAAACACGGTATTCGAGTTTCGATCAAAAACACCGGACATGACTACTTTGGTCGATCCACTACTCCCAACTCTCTTGCCATCTGGACACACAACATGAAAGATACCAAATTCCACAAGACTTTTCAGCCTCAAGGATGCAATACTCGCTACGAAAACATTGGCGAGATTGGTGCTGGCGTGCAGGCCCAAGAATCATGGGAAGCTTTCGAGCCGCATGGCATGCTCGTCACCGTAGGTGCCTCGGCATCTGTTGGCATCGCTGGAGGCTATGGCCAAGCAGGCGGCCACGGACCGCTGGGACCCAAGTATGGGCTCATGGTTGACCAGGCTGTCGAATTCGACGTCATTACTGCTGATGGTAAACAACATACCATCAACGAATGCAATGATCCAGACCTCTTCTGGGCCATGCGTGGAGGCGGAGGCGGAACCTATGCAGTGCTCACATCATACAAGTTCCAGCTCCACCCAGCTGTTCCTATCAACGTATACTACTTCCATGCCAACTTCCCAGCACCGAAGAGCATCTCCGAGTCGAAGATTCACCAAGATATTCTGACTGCACTTGCCTCAAACCAAGCCCTCTTTGGCAAACATGGTATTGCCGGATATAACTTCGTGCTACCCGACCACGTAATATTCGTGCAAGTTATGCCATCCAACGACACTGAAGCGATCAAGAATATCACTTCCGAGTGGCGCAACCTTCTCACAAAAATCCCTGGTATCGAAATCACTGCCGATGACTACTACTCGTTCGAAAAGTTCTCCCAGTGGTACGACTTCACTGAGCGACCCGAGCTCGCGCGCAATGGAGCTGTCGGTTTGGGATTTAAAGGCGTAGGTCGCTTTATTCCACGCACACTCTTTGAATCTGAGCAAAGCATTGAGAAACTAGTGGAAGCCGTCATGGCTTCAATGCAGTACTCGTACGCCAGACACGGCTCAGGAGGCGTGCAGCTGTACGCTACGGGGCCTGACAACTTCCCGGACAATGGCAAAACGAGTGTTAATCCCATCTGGCGAGATTCTCTCTGGGAAATCGTCATGGGTCATTTCTGGACCACCGCCACACCGCCGGATACCCTGTCGCCAATCCAGGACATAGTCACGGCCATGGTTGAGCCGCTCAAGGCGTTGACGCCCGGCGGTGGATGCTACCTGAATGAGGGTGACTGGGCTGAGAAGAATTGGCAGGAGACGTTCTTCGGTGTGCAATATGAGAAGCTGCTTGCTGTGAAGAAGCGGTACGATCCAACCGGCCTGTTCAATTGCTGGAAGTGCGTGGGTTGGACAGGATATGACGAGTAAGTGTCGCAACCCCAATGCTGCAAACAAAAGCTAACTTGTGATAGCCCGATGTACTCATGCTATTCTCAGTCCCGACATGCACCACTGCCATCTATACCGCTGGGCCCTCTCAACGGGTAATCATAGGGCTCTGGTTAGCCTTTCTTCTTTACTCTTTTGTTTCGCTGTTCCTCATGACTGGAATTTATCATGAATGTACTATAGCATCTCTTGGTCGTTTCTTTGCGCCCAATTCCATTATTACACTTTCTCTATTCAATCTTCCTGTCTTGCACTCGCAGTCAATGCATCTCTTTTGCGGTTTTGAACACTCCGAATGCGGAGACAGTCACATGTGACATAATCCTCTCAATGTTAGCTCAAAGTTCAACATCGCAGTCCAGTGTTCACCACGACAGCTTCATACTTCACTTGAAGCACAGTAAAGGTTCCATGCTGTCCCCCACCGTTTGATCTCATCCAATCCTTCTTCAATTACTAGCCTCCCATTGGCCGGACACCGCGACGTTTGCAAACGGGCCAGCTGCGCGACACCGCCCCAGGATAGTATATAACTGACGCTCACCTCCACTTTCTTGATACACAAGTACAAATCAGTTACCAAGTCTTACACACAACGCACACACACAATCTCTCCTCAAACCACTTAAACACAAATTCAACTACTCGACTCGACTCGAGCTCGCAACAACAAGAACACTCAACAAACACATTCAAAGGCAGGTACCCATGCACTTCCCCGTCTTTGCTATTCTTGCGACACTCCCCCTTCTCACGACTGCTCTCGGACATGGCTACCGCCGTGTCCAGGGCCGCGAAGTCAAAACCGAGGTCGTACTCGTCACCCAGACGGTCTATACAACCATGATCCTCGCTCCAACCCCCGCCATCATTGCCTCAAAGGCACCCGCGCTGAGCATCCTCACGGTCAGCAATCCAACAACCGTTGTGCCCATCCCCTCTCCTTCTGGCACTACACCCGCAAAGCCGGCACCACCGCCCCCAAACCCCTACATCCCGCTGGCCTCCACCCCCAATAACGTCAGCATCGTAAACTCTTGCGAGTATGATGTCTGGGTGTCTTCTGTCGGCGGCCACGAAAGTTGTGGACCAGGCAATACCGACTACCTCGTTCGATCAAAGAGTATATACACCGAGGCCATTCGGGTATGCAACAACGCCGGGGTTTCGCTCAAGGTAGCAAAGACGGTAGCTGGTCTCGCGAAACCGATGCAGTTCGAATATACCGTTGGGGCAGACAAGAAGTCCGTGTCATACGATATCTCGTATCTGGACTGCATGGTCAAGAACGGCACGGAGGTCAAGGACTTTAGTGGGTGTGTTGGGCAGGAGAAGGGGATCCAGGCTGCTGGCGGGAAAAATTGCAAGGAATATCATTGCGTGCCTGGGGTCGAGTGTGCGCAGTTGGCGTATACGGAGCCGGAGTTTGGGGGAAAGGAGAACGCGCCTGTTGGCACTTGTGGAGTTGATGGCGGAGTCGCATTTGAGATTTGTGCGGAGAATAGGAAGTGAGTGGGTGTAACGGAGAAAGAGATAGATAGGATGAAGTCCGACTTGGTATTTGATTTTGTGTTTTGATGGCTTCTGGTTATGGAATAGGGTGTTGAGTTCTTCCGTATAGGCGAAGAGTAGAGAGGGTGGAGGAACGACATTATCATCCCCATCTTCTTTCTCTGAGCGCTGGATAAAATGCCACCAGACTTCTCAATCGACCAAGGTACGGGAGTAACCGTAAGTGCAATGCAAAAATCTGCGTCGAGCCAAAGAGCAGTTTTCCACGCATTCACAGCTTGGCCGCCCTTGGTGTGGGCTTCGTCAACGACTAGAATGCTGGCATGGCCAGCCAGGCACTTGGGAATATATCTCGGGTTCTTTGCGTTCAAGGCGGAGATCATCGACACACCGGCGAGCAACGCGAGGGTATTTATGTAATTCGAATAGCTGTCTGGTAACAGCATGGATCAGTCCAAGATGAAACTTTTCCGGGTGGTGACACAAATATAAAATCTAGTGTACAATTATATAAGGAAAAGGTCCGGAAATGCAGAATGCTATGAAGTCTTTCTTTTCGTACAGTACAAGAGAGATTTAAGTATGTGGTTGGCGAGTTTGTTTACAACAAATGGTTGAACAGGATGCAGCTTGATAGTAGGGAAAACGGCGGTATTGTGCTTTGTTCGATTTCTCAAACGACAGCAAATAGCAATCATATGAAAACAGTAAGCATAGTGCCTGTAGCGATTCAATATGGATTTGGAGAGATGTGTACAGTCACGTGACTAGCAGTCGGTTTGTAGCTTTAGCATCAATTAAGCACTTTCCAACCTAAAACACGAATTCCGTAATCTAGTGCGAGAACTTGCCGTTGTCATACCAACCTTGCAACATCCTTTTCTCTCGTGCGGTCAAGAAGTATCGTTGTCATGACTGCCGGTTCTTAGTTAGCGTGGTAATTCATCGAACCCTAGCGTACTCGTGTCCTCACTCGTACTAAAGCACTCCGACCAGACTCTACCGTATTAGCTATTCCACACTTCTCGGCAAGCTGTCCAGCCTGTTGGTGTTTAGAGAAACAAAGACTGAACTCTGTATGACGCAAGAATACTAGTTATCGATAAGACGAGTACCGAGCTAAACGCGTCCTACCGCTTCTGTCGTTCACGCCCGCGTTTGGAGCAAAGAAGCCGAACGCGCCGTTTGCATCAGCCTTTTGCAGCATGCGGCGCACCCCGCATATTAGCCAACATGTCTGTGCCAGAGTCTGAAATACTAACGCCGCTGGACGCCTCAAACACCAATTCAGATGACTGGGAGATTTTCGTTCTCAAGGATGCGCACATCACATATGAGAGCAATGGAGAGCCTGCCAGCCTGCTCGCCGCGTATGCGGATACCCCGCTCAAGGTCGAGGGGCACCTGAAGATGCCTGGGCGCAGCCAGCTAAAGTATCGTACGTAGATTTGGGCGCTATAAAAAGCACATCAAAGGGATAGCATAGTCAATTGACACGGCCGCAGTCCTCAAGAAGCCATACAACCCCACCGACATCGAGATACGGAACGTGACACGCTTCTCGTATGGCGAGATGACAGATGGCGCATACGTTATATGGGCCCAGGGAAAGGCAGGCTGGTTCGAAATCCAGCCTGCGCCCCAGTATAAGCCCATTTATGATGAGATGATTCAGGCTGTCGAGCTGTTGTACTTTGTGACGGATATTCACAGTGAAGTGCGGAAGAAGAGCGGAGGGCCCAGTGCTGAGCTCATTTTCCAGGAAGTAAGCGCAATACGGATATCTGCAGCTAGCTTCAAAAGCCTGCGCTGATTGAGCAGCATTATGAGATATACAGGCTGACTCGTGTAGTACGCAGAAGACAGACGCTTTTCTTGTAACGACATAGCCATGGCAGAGGAGATCTTCGACAAGCATCACATGTTCCTGATGATGTGCTTCTTAAACAGAGCACAGGGCTTAAGCTGGAGTAGTACTCCTATATACCAGCGCTTTAGAAGAAGATTTCCGGTAAGTGGCATTACGGCCAACCTTGAACTCAATCTGATCTGCGAATAGAAAGACTTTGACGACTGCAAAGCACGCATTGAGGGGCGCTATTCCCAAATCCAAGCCAAACAGTCACCAACAAAGTCAAAATCAAGATCTACGCCATCTCTCACTTCAAAGCAAGCAGCTACACCTGGAACGTCACGGCATACTCGGAGGAAGTCTGCGGGGTCAAAAACACCGGACGTGCCGAAGAAGGATGATAATTGGTGGGAAGCCGCGGCACTTTTTGAATTTATGCAGAAAGCAGTGAACCAACGAGTTGTGCGCCCGGGAAGAAATCAAATAACTTTGGATCGGGTTGCAGAGCTGGTTGTTAGGCGTTATGAGATTGAAGAAGTAGAGACTGCAAAAACGGTCTTACTAGTGCATGCGCAGAACCTCTGCTACATGATGGACCACCCACGCCGAAAAACGGTGCAATTCTTCGCAGACGAGCCGATATATCAGGAGCTAGCAGCTGGGCATAATTTATCCGCAACCGAACAGAGACGAGCAGAAGACGTCGAGCTCAAGCCACGAAAAGATCACGCAAGACTAAGAGATGGACAGAGCGATTCGTCAGATACGTCCGACGAAGAAGATGAAGACGATGAACTACGAACGCCCGTTCGACGTTCACCAGGTAGACGGAAGAAAGGCCGGCTGTCAGTTCTGCGACCAAAGACCGGCAACTTCTCCGGTAAGAGTAAGCGTGTGATCATCAAGCCAGGTAAACAAATAGCCGGCAAGGGCAAAGCACCCGTAGCTGCCAGTGACGCCTCATCGGAATCGCAAAGCGAGAATGAAGGAAATAGCAGTTCAGACCTAGACATGGCCAATACGCCAACCCAAGCCCTGTCGCCAAGTGGCGAGAAGAGAAAACTAGACGACACAGACACCGAACACGAGGCAAAAGATACTAGAAGAAAAAGAAGAAACAGCACCTCTTCCTCACCACCCACAGCAAACGATTCCGACTCCAGCGACGTAGACGCAGACGTAGACGCAGACGCAGACGCAGAAACCAACGCCTCTCTACCCCTTCCCCTCCGACACCTCCCCGCATCAGCATCAAGCGACAACAAACCCATCGTCTCCCCTCAAATCGTCTCCACCCCACTCCCCACCTACGAAGCCAACGGCCCCCGCGACTCCTGGCTCTGCAGCTTCGACGGCTGCACCCAGCGCATCTACGGCTGCAGCAAAGAACTCGGTCGCCAACTCATCACCGAGCACCTCGAAGACCACAGTCGCGGGCGCGACAAAGTCGTGGGGATTCTCTGGCGAGAACAGAATAAATTGCATTTACCTGTAAAGTAAGTTTTCCCCCAAATATGCAAGGAGGGGTGAAGTTGGGCTTTTCTTTTGTGGGATGAAGAAGCTAATGAATGGGACTATAGTAATTTGATTAAGAAGATTAGAGAGATGAGTGAGGCTAGTACGCCGTTGTTTCCCACTCAGGAAGGGAGTGTCAAGGGAGAGAAAATTAGGCCGATTGAACGGCCTGTTTAAAGGGCGATATGGAGGATTAGCGTAAGGAAAAGATATGGGAGGGTTGGATACGCCTTGTTCTTCTCTGGGTTTATGAATAAGCATTTTTGTCATTCTTCCCTTTCTTTTTTGCTCCGAGATTTCTCGTTTTCTTCCTCTTTGAAAACCATCTTCCTCTTCGTCCCTGCTCCTTCGCTGCTTTCTATGCTTGGTTGTACATCTTTTAGGCCCGGTTCACATGCTTCCAGTATCGCACTTGCGTCTTCGTATACTTTCCCAGTATCTGGATCAACACGCCATTTTGGATGTGGAAAAGGGAGTGCATGGAGTGGAGTTCTGACATCGCTTTCTTCGTATCGGGTGTTGAGTGCGAGAAGAGGACCACACGATTTAGGATGGGTTTGCGCATCATGGTGGTGGTGGTGTTGTTGTGACGGGACTGAGACTGTGGACGATGAGGCCGAGGCCGAGGAAGCGCTGGGTTCTGGGGAGGGCATGATAGATGCGTCTGCGTATTTTGTCGTCATGATGGTTGTGTAAATTGGCTTGTTGTTACTGACGCAAAGTTTGTTGTGGAGAATAAGGATGAGGGCGTAGCGTCTGAGGAAATGGACGTCGCACACGAGGATGATACTGTATAGCGAACAAGAGATTAAGGAACATGCGGACTCGGGGGGTTTTCTTTACTAAATGTTCAAATGTGAATTGTGGCGTTTTCTTTGTTCACCCGGAATTAGGTTTCAAAGGGATGAGGACGTCACTGATGAGGACTGCTTCCAGCATATACATGAATATCTGAGAACCCGTAAGATGATGAAGCTTCTTATTCGTAAATAGCCAATTACTTTTATACGCTAATCGTCTTGAAAACGTTGAATCCTGATCCGCCCGTAGCCATGATAGCGCCCGGAATCTGTGGGTGCCAGTGTGCCTCCTTGATTTGCTCCATGTAGTGCACAAAGAGCAGTTGTGGCGGCACGTCTTGCACGCCTGCTGTGTATTTGCTCTCCTCATCATCAAGTTCGACAGCGAGATCCCACAATGTGAGCGTGTTATCGCCGGCGCAAACAAGCACGATACTGTCGTCTGTAGGGTGCCACTCGACAGAGGTGATTTGCTCTTTGTGGAATGTGTAAGATGCGACGGGCGAAGGCTTCTTGTCGCTGGACATGTCGGTGGACGGCTTCCATTGTCGCAAGTCCCAGACTGCCCACTCGCCATCGTCGGCACCAGAAGCAAGAAGATGGGCGGTCTGATGCGACCAGCTGAGTACGTTGACATCAGTCTTGGAGGCCTGGACACTGAGTACTGGTTTCCGTGATTTAACTCGAGTATCCCAGATCTTGACTGTACCATCGCTTGACGCTGAAGAAAACACAGTCTTCTCAGTCGGAGACCATTGCAGCTCCTCGACTGAGCCTTGATGGCCGGTATAAGGTGTGGTGTCAGTCACAAAGCCTCCACCTTGCGTCCTGGTTGTGGCAAATATTTTTCCAGCGCAATCAGCCGTAAGAAGCTTTCCTTCTGGTATCAGGGGAGACCAGTCTAGCGCATAACCCTCGTTTGATCCGTGAGCTCGGATGGTGCAGACTGGCTTATTTTGCGCGGGAGAGATGGTGGTGCCGGGTGTGTCGAAAGAGGTGAGATGTGGGGTGACGTCGTGAATGAGAACCTGACCTGACTCTGTCATGGCAGCTGTGAGAGTTGTTGGAGGTTGGGCAGATGTGGCTTGTGGTGTTTGGTGTGCTCGTATACGGTTCGTGCAGCTCGTCAATGGTATCGACTTGGTCTCCAATATGGGATCGGATGCCTCGTCATCCGAATCCGAGTCCTCATCTTCCTCGTCTTCCTTCTCCATGCGCGACAAACTGCTCATTTTCATGACCATGATCTGGTTCTCCTTGTCCCTTCCCCGTGCTGCTTGTGTGCCGGCGACTGCGTATACGGTCGCGGGGTATGTTTTGCGATCTGAGCCTAGGTTGTCGGGTACAATGTCGCAAGACAGACATGGCCATGGCGCTTCTAGGGTATGCAGCATATCGTATGTCGAAAGATCGGGGTTCAGCGTCTCGCCAGGGGAGAGTTTGTGGCGTCCAGGAATAAATGTGCCTAGAGAAATAGTTAGCAGCATAATCAAGTATGAGATATGGAACTCTTTGACCTTTGTCGATATCCATTCCATTCTCGCGCTCTTCGGCCTCGCGCTCCTCATCTGGTCGTCCGTCTACTCCTGCCTCGAGAATCTCATCCTCGCTCTCGAATTCGTCCTCAAACTCGTCTTCGAATTCGCCTGCCTCGTTCTGGGCATCAACTTCCATGGGCCGCTCGCCATTCTTGATAGCCTCCAGCTCTTGCTCTGATTCCGCCGCTCGCTTTGCCATGGTTTATGTCTGAATATATTCTTGGGTGTGGTTGTGCTGGGGCGAGTCGCAAAAAAAGTCGCACAAGTGTGAATTGGAAAACGAACTTTTTGAATAGTACGCGATAAGCGGCTTATCGAGCACCAGCCACAGCAGCCCCTCGCAGTGGCTTGTGGCTTGGCGAACCAGGACACGGCGAGCCATCAGCGCTACCCCATGATACCCAATTGCATCGCGGCTAGTACTCAGTCAACAAGTCGACTTCAGCTCACAACACACACGCCCCCTTTGTCCTCGAATGCCCTCGCACGCGTGAAATTGGCCCTGCAAACTCCTCGAACGTCGCGTCTGCCGGGTGTTCCTTGTCTGTCGCTCTCGACGCGTGCGCGCCCTCAGCTCTCGTTGCTGCCGGATATATACCGCTAGAAGTCGCTGCCGCTGCCATGGAAGAGTACTCGAGTCAGGCGCCTGTGTCAGAAACACTCACCCAGCCTGTCCAGGTGCCGCTGGAGCAACTGGGCCCTGACCAGCTGCAGCCTGAGCCCGTACCTGTTGATGAACACGAGGCGCAAAAACATATGGACCAGACCATGGACACGAATGATGACAGCATGGCCAGCACCATTACCGCCAACACCGTCACACCGCTACCAGATCCAGCCCAATCTAACAGCCTCAACAACAGCCCTTCCCCATACGGACACGAGCCTCACCGACCATCGACGTCATACTCGGACACCGCCTACCAGTACACAACACACAATGGGTCACGCTTCAATACATCCTCAGATGCCGATACTCCTCCGCGGCACGGTTACTACGACTCCAGCAGAGAGGCGCACGCCGGCCAATCGCACTCGCGGCCTAGCTCACAGATGGGACGATACCCTACCTCAGAGGGGGGCGCTCGCTCAAACTCATATCAAGAACAACAACGGAGCGCACAACAACAGCAGGAAGCAGTCAAGAATGCCAGCGTGGTCATCAAGGTCGGCATGGTAGGAGACGCGCAAATCGGAAAGACCAGTCTGATGGTCAAGTATGTCGAGGGTAGTTGGGACGAAGACTACATCCAAACATTGGGTGCGTTACACCATGCTTTTTCTAGAGGTTGCAATTTCTGACACGCGCAGGTGTCAACTTTATGGAGAAGACCATCTCGATCCGGAACACCGAAATTACATTCTCTATTTGGGATCTAGGTGGTCAACGTGAATTCGTCAACATGTTGCCATTAGTCTGCAACGATGCTGTCGCGATACTCTTCATGTTTGATCTAACGCGCAAGAGCACCCTTAACTCGATCAAGGAGTGGTATCGACAAGGGCGTGGCTTCAACAAGACTGCTATACCCTTTTTAGTCGGCACAAAATACGATCATTTCGTCAACTTTCCCCGAGAAGAACAGGAAGAAATTTCTAACCAGGTACACACGATGTTTGGATCTTAGATGTCGGCCTAGTATGCTAACAGGATATAGGCCAAACGGTTTGCACGAGCAATGAAGGCTAGCTTAATCTTTAGCTCAACAAGTCACAGTATCAACGTGCAAAAAGTAGGAAATCTCCTTGTTCAGGCTTGGATACGTGCTGACCTTGTCTCAGATATTCAAGATCGTGCTATCGAAAGCGTTCGACCTCAAGTGCACGATTCCTGAGATAGAAAACATTGGCGAGCCACTTCTCCTCTACCAGGCCGTCTAGTCGCCGGACCGACGAGTGAGACCCCGGACAGAAGGGACGCGGATGAACCTGTCTGAGAGGCAGATAGGGCGCGTCTTTTATCGGAATGTTACCATGAGCGAATGACTTCATGATTGATTTGCGTGGGATTGCATAGCTCGGCGATTGGAGCACGGAGCTATACATATATGTCGGGCACAAAATTGGCGTTCTTCTGCTTTGTATTCGCAGAGGCGCTTGTAAATTTGGAGCCATGAGAGCTCAACTGGGACAATGGAATGAAGGCGTTGACTTGCACAGGCGGCGCAGTCTTGCAGCATAGTATACTATAGTCTAATGAAGAGTTGCGGGATAGCAGTACCTGTTAGTATGTATGTTTACATTGTACGTGACTTTGCAACGCGTACGAGGGGCAAGTTTAGGCGAATGACGTAAGCTTCCGCAACTAAAAGTTCGAGACGTGCGCAAGTAACTTCGGTCAACACTTACAACCATCTGTGCGCGCACATACTAGAATAACATCGAGTCCGCTTCCAATACAGCGCGTGTTCGAACATACTATAGAAACTCAAAAGCGGCTTACCAAATTGCGACTAGTGGTTCCGAAAAAAACCACTCCATCGGGTTCTTCGCATAGCAGGCGTTTTAATACGCGACCACATCAAACAGCACTCTTTCTTGTGCTCCACACACACGCACAATGGCACTACCATCCATAGCCCTGCCGGGCCAGCTTCTCGGTAGCATTGAAAAGTACTCCCCGGGCCCCGGAACGCACATCTATGAATCACAAATCTACGCCTCAATAGCAGGACCAGTGGTGTCTGTAGGCTCAGCACCACAACCGACACCAGGGAGCAACAAGACCAAGCTACCACCTCTCGTCGCGATAACCCGGCCACCAACTTTCAGCGACCCAGGCATCCTAGGCCCCAACTCGGGGGGCGGTGTGCCCCTGCTGCCCACGGTGTCGAGCACAGTGCTAGTCCGCATAACGCGTTTGGGCCCACGCTTCGCTTCGTGCGAGATCCTCGTCGTCGACGACGCCGTATGCCGGGAAGCTTTTCTCGCGCAGATCCGGCGCGAAGATATTCGCGCAACAGAAAAGGACAAGATCAAGATTGAAGAGAGTTTCCGCGTTGGCGACTTGGTGCGCGGCACAGTCATTAGTCTGGGTGATAGCGGAAACTACTACGTTGCGACTGATCGGAATGAGTACGGTGTGGTACTTGCGAGGAGCGAGGAAGGGCGCGTCATGCACCCTGTTAGCTGGAGGGAATTTAGGGACCCAGTCAGTGGAAAGACGGAGTTGAGAAAGGCGGCGAAGCCGTTTTGAAAGAGTCTTGAGATCATGTCTGTATAACGTATACCCCCCTTCTTCCTTCTCCCGAAGAAGATCACCCTCTCCCAAAATACAAATAAAAAAAATCAGCATACTACTGTTCTCAAGATACGAGATGGTATCTGATCTGCAATTAACTCACCTCGTATATTTCTCCCCGCCAACACATCCCTAAACACGTTCCCTATATCACCCAAAAAAACACCGTTCTCCTAACTAGCATGCAAATCAGGGTCTTTTTCCTGCCCCGTTCAACCGGGAAAATGATTTGCATTTATCGCCCATCTCCGCGTTCTAAGAAAAGCACACGCACTACTACTTACCCGCACATATTCAACACCCCCCCCCCCCCCCCTCCCCCCAACTACTGTTTCACCCACGCAAGCATTCCCCTCACCCAAACCCCAAGACCCAAGACCCCACTTCCTAGCTCAACCCTGATCTTGTTCCTCCCCAAGTCACAGCCACACTAAAAAAAAATTAGGCCCAGCCACACACACATACACTATATCCCGCAGCCTACTTTTAGAGAATAAAAAAAATTTAGACACGGGGGTATATCCCAGGCAAAAAAAAGGCTAGGCGAACGACAAGCGCAAGGAGGGTCGGGGGAGGGTTCGGTCAATACCCGTTCAAACTTTATTTCTTATTTTATCTTATTTTCGATATTTTTTTTTAAGATGAGGGTTGTTAAAGGCATTGTTGGTTCTTTTTTTTGGGGGGGGGGTGGGTGGACTTGGGGTAATTTGGGTAAGGGGAGGGGGTGGGCAAGGTAGGTATGAGAGGAGCTAAGAATGGAGGAGGGGGGAAGGGGGAAAATACGAGGTGCAGAAATAGAGGTGTTGATAGACACGGGGGTAGTAGTCGAGATCAAGACTAGTACGAAGACTACAGAAAGAATGGAACCACCACGTACATGCGATCATCAGCAACAGAACATGATGCTTTTTATTCTTCATTTTTGAAGTAGATGCATCGGTACAAATCCACCACGCCAAGTGCAATCAATATACTGATAAACAGCTTTAGAAAGATAAGTTAAAAGTGAATAAATAAAATATATAGAAAAAAAACTTTGCGTGGCCTCTTTTGATGGGACCGAGGTCGCTGCTCCAAGAAAGAAAAAGGCTCCCTTCGTGTGGAAAGCAGTAAGAACAAGATAGATCATCTCCAAAATCCGAACCTGGTACCCTCTTCTCTCTCTCTCTCTCTCTCTCTCTCTCTCTCCCTCTTTCTCTTTCTCCCTTTCCCTATACTCTAATAAATGTGACAACCCAACTCTTCGACATACACACCGTCCATCTGCCTTTTTTCTTCTTCTGGACGGTGTAGTCAAGTTACAAAAGTAAACAAAGGCGGACCTTGGGCAGATCAAACGCCGTTTATGTGCCAGGAAAACTTCCTTATCGATGCGCCAAAACTCCATTCATCATGATGGGATACACCAAAACGCTCCGTCGTCTTGCCCATGACTCCTTGAGCCATCTTTCGCTATGGCAAACCATGGGCTCCACACTACCGACGGTGGCTGCCTATAACCATGCTCTTCCAATGCTCTTCCAATGCTCTTCTTGAATCTTACAATGCTTGCTTGCTCGCAAGAGAAAAAAAAAATACAACAAGTCTTGACCCGGTCTTGGGGATGCGGGTTCTCTACAACACGCCACCAGGTAGAGGCGTGCCTCTGTTCTGGTTGCCCCATCCAAAGCTCTCTGTCTGAGGGTTTACAGGCCGTACATCGTTGCCGCCCACGGTACTGACGTGGCCTTCTTGTGGTGCGGCATGTTTCCTAAGCATGAACATGGGCTTCCGGCCTTCTTTGTCGAGTTGCTTGAACAAAATCAAAGGCCTCTCATTCAGTCCCAAACAACGCTCTTGATCGCCATGGACAATATACAGAGCATATTGCCGCCAGTCTGCTGTAATATTGTATTTCTTGAGCGCAACGGGAAGGACCTTGTGACAAGGGTCATCGATGGAAACGCGGAACGACTTGAATATTTCGACTTGTGGGTTCGTGGAGGGTGTGGAAGAGGAAGTGCCCGATGCTGGGGCGTTCATTGAGCTAGAGCCACCAGAAAGTGGAGGATCACGTTCTTCGGGGTTCGGTGTTGGCGCAGCATTGTTTCGCATGGGTCGCGAGGATAGTGGTGCGGGAGTGGCGCGGGGATCGCGGTTCCGATCGGATATGGAGTTGGCATCGGAGTTCCACGTGTTGGTTTGGCTCCAGCCAGAGTTTGTATCATGGTCGTGGCTGCGGGGTATGTCGCGGCTGTATTGGCGACTTTGGGATTGTGTGTATGCGGGCGATGTAGGCGAGGGTTGGGCAATGGAGTTGGGCGACATTTGTGGGCCGCCACTGCCGAGGGATGCTGTGAGGTGTGAGGAAGCTGCGACGGCTGCTGCTGAGGGATCCAACGAAGAATGATCGACAAGGGCACGATGCTCTTGGATGGTTGGAGAGGGGTTTTTTGGCGCGGAACCAAGGAAAAGCTTCTTGGTGGAGAACTTACGCGACAGACTGCTTCCAGCAGATCTCTCTTGAGTTGCTGGAGGGGAGGTGAGGGTGTGCTCATGGGGAGTTGGAAGTGGCTGGTTGTCTTTCAACATGCGAATCAGAGGTAATATCTCCTCGCGCAGGCGCTTATTCTCGTCCATGACGCGGCTGAGGTCTTCTCGGAGGTGGCGCAGTTCCGATTCGGCCGTATGGATGCGTTCGTCGCGCGCTTGGACTACTCGAATGACTCTGGCAAAGTCGTCTTGTGTAGGCGGGGCTTCCTGTGCCGATGTGTCGGCAGCTATACATTGTTAGGGCCTGGAAGGCGTGAAGAAAAGCAGATGGCACAAAAAAAGGAAAAAGGAAAAAAAAAGAACACGCACACAATGGAACATAGTCATCAGGGTCCATGGGCACATTCTGCCGTATCTTGATGTCATAGACAGCCTTGAGGATGGTGAGGCGGTGGCCCACACTGCCCACGCCCAGTTCTTTCAGCTCTGCATGCTGTAGTGCAGCCAGTACGTCTCCGGTAATGCCCTCGTCTGTAGGAGAGGAGATTAGTAAAAACACACATGTACACGGGCAGAGCCAAGGTGGGCGGAGCAAGGCCACGTACTAGCAAAGGTATCCGAGTATTGCTCGAGGCCGAGGTCGGCGATGAAGTCGGCAGTCTGGTCTTCGTTCCACTCCATGATGTGCCCCGTTGGGCTGCTCTTGCTGTCGCGGGAATGGGTAAAGGTGGTGGGCGTGTGTTCAGTGCTGAGCGGGCCGGAGCTGGTAGGCGAGCTTTCGTACTCGACGGGTAGGGTCGGGCTGGAGATGGCCTGGCGCTCAAACTCGTCGTCGGCATCCGAATCCTCGTGGTACTTTGTGGTGTATGCCATGACGCGAGGGGGCTGAAGGCGGAGTGACAGCAGCAGCAGGAGGAGGAGGAGAGGCCGAGGGCTGGCACAGAGATGCAGGTAGAGATGTAGGTAGAGAGAGATATCGAATCTCGGCCGGTGATGATGCCAAGGCCTCTCTCTTGCAAGCAGGCAGGCTCGTGAAGGGACAAGGTCTGTGTTATCGATGGCGGTTCGGCGCTAGACTCGAGGCTGGCCCCAGGGCGATTGGGGCACCCTGTCTGAGACGAAGCGAGATTGAGACGGCGTGTTTCGTCGATGGCGGGAGCAGGGCGGGAGTGCAGGCTCAGTCTCAGATGCACAGCTAGCCGGTGGGGCAGAGGTGAGCAGCAAGGCGGGGAGAAGGAGAGGGTTGTCGTCGCCGGGCGAGTGGCTTGCGGCTAGGCGCTTTGTCGTCGGACGGCCTGAGGGGGAGAGGGCGTGTCGTCAAAGCAAGCAGCAGTGGCGGCGGGCTGTGCATTCGACCGTGCGAGCAAGATGACGAGCAGATGCAACAACATGCAAATGCGCCGGGGGGGGGAGGGGGGACAGCACGCGAGCCGGTGGGAGGATGGGAATCGAGAGAGAGATGACGGGAGAGGGAGAGAGGGGAGAGGGGAGAGAAGAGGGCGCTGGCTGGAAAGAAAAGAAAGAAAGAAAGAAGTCGAGCGCCAACAGGGCGGGCAGGCAGCGTCTGCGTCTGCTTCTGCATCTGGATTGCCAATACCCTATACCGTCCGACAGGCGGCTAGCTGGGCAGCCGGCGGCGTCCGTGCTGGCTGGACGCTGCTGCTGCTGCTTGGAAGCCAATATTGCGATAAAGCATGCAGGTACCGCCCGCACCCGCTAACAGGCCCTACAACCACATGTACCTCGATGTCAGTACTTACTCTACGTGTACACTACCCAGCGCACTACTTACTTGCATGCAACACCCACGTCCAGCCATCAAGCATCAAGCATCAAGCATCAAGCATCGAGCATCAACCCACACGTAACATTGCCCCGCACACCCCATTGCCCTTGGCCTCTCTCCTTGCTTTTGCCATTGTAACCCTGCCTGCCTGCCTGCCTCTCCATTCTCCATTCTCCATTCTCCATTCTCCATTCATACCACCGCCCCAGCCAAGCACTCACTATCAAGCACTCACACTATCCCATTCTCGCCCTCTCCCTCCCTTTCCCCTCCCTAGCCACACTCTCCACTCATCCCATGCGAACTCGGGATCTTCACCGCCAACGCTTAAGTGAACTAAACCCCTCCTCCACCCCGGCTGGCCCGTCGCCAAATCGGTTACTTCCGCCCGCCGCACCTCACGTCGCACCTGACAAGGAAAGTTGCCATCCCTATATTACGACATACTACATCGCCGCCCCCCCCCTCCCCCCAGTAGCGAGAAAGCACAACCCCACGCGCGCCCCCAACCCACGTGAACAGGATCAGCAACTACCGCGACTTTGGGAAGCTGACCCGGTATTGCTCTCTTCCAACGTCGTCCCTGGAAGCCTCCTCTCTCTTTTTTATCGAAATCACCCTCCAATCCTTCCCTTTTCCGAATCTTAATT
This sequence comes from Bipolaris oryzae ATCC 44560, assembly GCF_000523455.1. NCBI lineage: Eukaryota > Fungi > Ascomycota > Dothideomycetes > Pleosporales > Pleosporaceae > Bipolaris > Bipolaris oryzae. The sequence continues at coordinate 79,017 of NW_006911285.1, forward strand.
CACAATCAATTAACTCCCCTTTACACTATCCCCACTCGGTCTTGTTTTCTCTTGGTTACTAACCCCCGTCTCCCATCCAATAAAATCGCCTGATTCCGCGAAGGGAGGCCAATCCTATACTATACCCAATCAAACCCTCGACCAACCATCCCCGGCCAAACCTCCCATACCTAAAAAACACCACTCCTTTCTTTTCAACCCTATCCAAAAAACGCACCCAATTACCGGACTCACTCCCTATTCCCCACATAAAAAATAACATCCGATACGCACATACACACACACACATACGCCATCATGTCCGATACCCCCATCCCCATCACGACGCAACAAGCCCAGTCCGGCATCTCGCGCGACCTGCGCAACAACATCTACTCGGCCCTGCTCGCGGGACCCGGCATCCGCAACATCGAAGCCACGCTCGACGAGTCGCTGCGCTCGTCGGGCTTCAAGGACGCCCTCCGAGCCTACATTACCGAGCTCTTCCGCTCGGGCCAGGCCACCACGTGCGAAGAGGCTAGGAACCTCGCTATGCAGCGTATCCGCGAGCACACGCGTCAGTTGGACGGCAGCAGCAGTAGTAGTAGCAACATCAAGCAGTCGCAATCCGCTACAAACGGTCTAAGCGACGATCAACTCAACGGCGCTGACGGAGCCACAGACGACGCCCTGGAATTCGATCTTAAAATCCCCAAAACAGCAATTGATGCTGGCGCCAAGAGTGTGATGAAAGAGTTGGAGAAGGTGTGTGAGATTACGTATGAGGATGATAAGTGATATATGGCCCTCTGCTTTCATTCCATTTCCAATCCAAGACTCATTCGCCTCACTCGCTCTCTCTCTCTCTCTCTATCTATCATCGATCCAAAAAAAAAACTACTTATGGATCACGACTACATTGCAAAGAGGCCACATTGTCAGTCAAGAAAAAATTCCCCTACTTACTATAGGGCCAATGCCACCGCTGCAAAACGCTGTTCAAGGGCCTCACGGACCCCCTTGCAACTGCCACCGTTGCAGCACCTTGGATCCATTATTCGCCAGCATATCCATGCACAACACATACATCACATCTCAACGACAGAGAATGCAGAACTTGTACATGTAGACAAGACTCCCGTGTAGCCACCTACAACTTCTTGTTCAACAATCAATCCATGTATGTAGACCCATCTACCACCATAGTGCCAGGGAAATACCCTCGTCACGTTAGGTACGAATCAATCAATCACATCAAATTACATCACATTACAATAAAAATACAAATCTTCTTCATAACATGCATTCTCATTCATTCACTGCATCATGGCAACTACTACTGCTGCTGCTGCTACCAATATCTCAGCATCATCATCATCATCGTCGTCATGCTTCCCCAATTACCCCCTCATGTCTGCACTCATCCAGAACCCTCAAAAGGCCCTGTTCATGCAGTGCCCTGCCGTGAAGAAAAAAAACGCTAAGCCCGTCTCTCATGATGGCTATATCATCCCAGTCCCATTCTTCTTGTGCTCTTCCCAGCTACAACCCTTTCCTTAGTTGTACAGGTCCTCATCCTCGCCACCAGCACCAAATGTGTTCTGGTCACCACCAGCCGCGGCATTCTCCGCATCAGGGAAGCGGAAGAAGCTCGAGCCGCCAGAGTTCTTCATTGATTGCGCAAACGCCTCGTACCGGCGGATCTCGACATCGGTCACCGAACGACGGGCAGAGCGCATAGCCTCCTCAAAGTGCGCCTTGGTCAGCACAGGTACTGGGTCCTCTTCGTCAACCTCCATGTCGACATCCTCGCCAGCAGCCTCACGAGCCTTGCGACGCTCAATGTCAATCGCAATTGACTGCTTGATTGCCAGCTTGACGGCACGCTGGGTGACGAAACCAAGATCGGCACCAGAGAATCCGTGTGTGTTCTGCGCAATGAAGTCAATGTCAACGTCATCAGCCACAGGTGTCTTGCGGAGCTGAGCCTTGATGATGCTGACACGTGACGCCAGATCAGGCAGAGGAACGTAGACAAGCGTGTCCAGACGACCAGGACGGCACAGCGCGTTATCGAGCTGCTCCGGTCGGTTGGTAGCACCAATAACGAAGACGTTCTTCTTTGATGTCATACCGTCCATCTCAGTCAGAAGCTGGTTGACAACACGGTCCGAAGCACCGCCAGCATCGCCTTGAGATCCACCACGCGACTTGGCAATAGAGTCCAACTCATCGAGGAAGACAACGCAAGGTGCGGCAGCACGAGCCTTGTCGAAGATGTCACGGATGTTGCTCTCAGACTCACCGAACCACATGGAGAGCAGTTCGGGTCCCTTGATGGAGATGAAGTTGGCCGCACACTCGTTGGCGACAGCCTTGGCCAAAAGCGTCTTACCGGTACCAGGAGGACCGTAGAAGAGCACACCTCGTGATGGGGACATGCCGAACTTGAGGAACTTGTCTGGGTGGTCAACAGGATATTGCACGGACTCGATGAGTTCGCGCTTGACGTCCTCCAAACCACCAATGTCCTCCCATCGAACGTTGGGCACCTCAACAACGGCAACCTCACGAAGAGCTGATGGGTTGGATACGCCGAGAGCGAAGCGGAAGTTCTCCATGGTAACACCGAGCGAGTCGAGCACTTCGGCATCGATGGTGTCCTCATCAAGATCGATCAAATCCATCTTCTCACGAATCTGCTGCATGGCAGCCTCAGAGCACAGCGACGCCAAATCCGAACCGACATAACCGTGGGTCTCGGCGGCAATGGTCTGCAGGTCGACATCGTCGGCGAGCTTCATGTTCTTGGTGTGGATCTGCATGATCTCGAGACGGCCGGTTGGGTCGGGAATACCGATGTCGACTTCACGGTCGAAACGACCGAAACGACGAAGAGCAGGGTCGATAGAGTTGGGACGGTTGGTGGCGGCCATGACGACAACGTTGGAGCGAGCCTTCATGCCGTCCATGAGGGTAAGCAGTTGAGAGACAACACGGCGCTCAACTTCACCGTTGGTCTTCTCGCGCTTGGGCGCAATCGAATCAATTTCATCAATGAAGATGATAGCGGGCGAGTTCTTCTCGGCCTCCTCAAATGCCTTGCGCAGATTTGACTCTGATTCACCAGCCATCTTGGACATGATCTCGGGACCGTTGATCAGGAAGAAGAAGGCACCAGTCTCGTTTGCAACGGCACGAGCCATCAGTGTCTTACCGGTACCGGGAGGTCCGTACATGAGAATACCACGTGGAGGCTTGATACCGATCGACTTGAAGAGCTGAGGATGCCGCAGTGGCAGCTCGACCAACTCTCGGATCTGTGCCATCTGCTTTCGGCAGCCACCAATGTCGTCGTAGCCGACCTCGTTGAGGTTGCCCTCTTCATCTTCACGCTGGATGGGCTCGCCTTCGCAGTGGATGACGGTATCTTGCGCTACGATACCAAACTCTGGTGGGTCGACTTCAACGACCTTGAACTCGACTTGCCGCATACCACCACGGGCTGTGAAGGTGTCGCCTTGGCGGACCGGTCGGTAGGCTTCGCGGAAGTATGGGGCAAGGAAAACATCGAAGAGCGAACCGGTGATACCCTCGACCGTGTCGGCGATGGGGAGGACTGCAATGCGCTTGGCCTGTGATAGAAATTAGAATTGAGCAGAAATCGCATTGTTATCACTATGACACATACATATTTGATGTCGGGGCACGGGTGGATGGTGATAACGTCGCCGTGCTTGACCCGCAAGTTGTGGCGAACAACACGGTTTATCCGCGCTGAGCCGTCATCAAGGTCGTCATCAGCGAGCACAATGAGGACGGTGTCCTTTCGCTTCTTGCCCTTTACCAGGACTGTGTCACCACGGAAGAGCTGGAGGGTCTCCATGGTGTTGTTTGAGAGGGCGATGATAGAGTTGTCATCGTTGACGGCGTCGGTAACGCTATAGAGGTCAGTATCCAATTCAGAGTTTCATTTCTAGATATACTCACATCAGCGAGTTTGGCTTCTTCTTCTTCTTGAGAATGGCGGTCGCGGTCTCATCGTTCTGTGGCGGGTTAGTGGGGCCGTCGCATCGAGAGCATTGATCAGTGCCTACCTCCTTGGGCTCAGCGCCGTCCGGGTTTCTATCGACATGTAAGTATGCTGTCAATTCTAAAGCCGGTGGCGATCAACTTACTTTGAGAGATCCGGCTTCGGCTTCGTGTGGTCTGGTTCAGCCGACATGTTGCTGATGTGTCTATGTGATGTGCTGCGGGATTCGGGGTTCCGGTACAAGGAGTGACAGTTGACGCAGCAACGCAGGTGTGAAGGGTATCGGTGGGTAGGGTGGGGGGTTAGATGGAGTTTAAACGACCTTCTATGCCTGGGGCGTGGTGGTTTAAGTAAGTTGGAGCTTGAACAGTCGGTGATCTCACTGTTAGAGCTAGCTCAATGTTGCCTTAAGGTCCGTGCTCGGTCCGCAACGCCATTGGAAGTTGCTGGAACCGCTTAGACAAGCAAAACTAGGTACTAAGAAACACTGTGTCCCCTTCACCGCGAGCTGTATCCCATCGCCACCTAGAGGCGCCGGCTTGGCCAATCGCTGTTCCGTGGGTGTTAATACTAGCCGTACCCAACTGAGACTGGCGTTGCTACGCGTCCTCCTGGAGCCTGCTACAGCCTCACTTCCGCCACCATAGGAACGCCAAGAGAGATATCTATATCAGTTCTTCGGGTATTTACGATAAGTGAATCTGGCCCGAACCCGCCAACAGAGTATAACAGCTTAACATGCCTTCACTATTTCTCACTCTCTCTGGATATTAATAACACTAATGGCCAATGTGGCTCCAACAAAAGCAAGGTGCGGTAGTTTCACGTTGTGATGGGGGGGGGCCTTCACGTATCGATAAGGCATATTGCCCGAAGCCCCGATTTCGTATAGTACAACGTCCACCCGCTGGTATGAGCCAGGAGCTATTCAATTCTCTCAGTTCAGCACCACATGTGTCCTGCAAAAGTAGAAGAACAGAAGATGTATGCCGCTATTAACCATTTCAAGGTATGAGGGTATTGCTTGTCATTCATCAGTCATGTCCAAATGTCCATGACTCGCCTACTACGCTCAGAACAATTGCATAATCACAACTACACAACACTCATTTCATAAGTGTAGGGTCACATCACAGCCAGCAAAGCAAAAATACACTATCAATTCACAGGGTAAAATATTAGATTTCCTGCGAAATCTCTCATTTCGAAAGCATAAGCCTACGGGTCTCATCTTATTATGACTATTCCCCATAGTTTAGCAATAAAGCCAGCTCTCTTATCTGCTCATCAAGAGCTTCCAAATCCTCCTCTCTCCCCCTTGGATCCGCAGCCTGACGTCGTCTCAGGCCCCGCATGGCACCCCTGAGAATTCGTAATCGAGTCCTTTGAGCTATGTACTCTGCCACTTCCCTTCTCATTGTGCGCTTTAACTCCTCAATATTCTGGTCATCTCCGCGGTACTATCGCCGTTCAGCGAGCCATTGGTTCGTCTCCGTCCAGGCTTGCTTGGTGGCTTCTGGGATTGTCGCGCTGCTTGCACTGTTGACTCCAGCATAGATGGCGTCCCACATAGAGAATGCCGTCGTGAGGTCTTCAACAAAATTGAGTGATTGTGGGAAGTAGCGTGTTGATGCCGTTTCAATTACGCGTGCTTTGGTTTCCGCAGCGGTGGGATCGGCGTCGTTACTAAGTAACTCATCAAGGTAGGATTTGACGGCAATGCTAAGTGCGCAGTTGTTCGGTAAAAGGAAGGGAAGTCTGATGAACGTCAGCATGCTACCAGAAACGAAAAATCCCCAGAAGCACTTACTTCATAGCGACTGATGTAATATCAACGTGCCGATTGGCACAGCCAGTCAAAAGCATGTGTGTACATGCCACTTCGACAAGTTCCCGCAGTGTCTGACGGACAACATTGATGATGGAGTTATATCCGAGAAGGTGTTGGCTGAGAGGACCAGTAAAGCCAATTGGTCGGTGGTGTAAAATACCAAGACCGGCAACGCGAGATACTAGCATATTCGAGTTTTTGTCCTTTGCTGAGGGGTTGTTAGTTATGTGAACCTGTCCGGATCTAAACTGTTGACTTACTGCTACCACGCATTGGTGCGCCGTTGTATGTAGGGAACATGTTGATATCTGAAGTCAAGAGACCCATGCGAATCAACTCAACTGCCAGTACCGCTGCCTCTTCATGTTCTGGCTTGCCCTTAAGTCCAGAGATAACAGCAGCAAGAACCTTTCCCCATGGAGTCAAGTTGTGCGTCTTCTGATCCACGTACTCACGCAAAGCGAGGAAGCGCCATATTGAGTTGTAAAGGATCTCGGTGGAGGATGCGAGTGGGTTCTTATGTTCCTTCTTAGATATGGTCTTGGCAGCGAAATCAGCATCTTGCAAAGACAAGATAGCTGCTCCAAGGATTCCGCAATCCTAATGTTCATGTTAATGCCAAAAGAAAGCCAGTTAAGGCAATTGCTTACATTGTGTTTTCCAACGGTGTCTTTGAAGGTGGATTCCTTGACATTCCATGTATCAACAATGGAGGGAGCCTGTGCTTCTGATGGCCTCTCCACGTGGATAGTGGTGGATGCCAGTTTCCTATTTGAATCCTGAGGCGAAAACCAGTTTGTCTGCTCAAGATCGTTGTGTCGGTACCAGTTGTGCAGAGAGCTGGAAATCAAGTTTATGGCCGATGTCCGTAGTGGGATTAGTTTTGAGCTCACAAGATTCCTGTATTCCGGCGAATCTCCTCCGTCCATGGGGGGGACTTCAAATATCTCGCCAGTAGTACGCCACTGGAGGATGCGTGGGCTGATGAGGCCCTTTGACATGTAGTGTAGTATCTCATCTGGTAGCCTACGACCCAGGTACTCGACCGCATCATTTGGTATAGAGGCCGGGTTCTGGGGCGAAATGTTTCCGTCCTCTGTGTAGACAGGATGGTTCTTAACGACCAGGCGTGCCTTTTGGTACCTAGTCACATACTCTTTCCCAGAGGGCGGGACATCGTTGTTGCTAACGACAACAGAGTAGCCCGACTGACCGTTGCTCATAATCATCTTAATGGCACTGTAAGGCTTCAAAAGCTCTGCCCTGTTTGGCGCATCCAATATGGGTAGTGTGGGGAGGAATGGTGTTCCAGCCAGTATGCAAGTGTCAAGAAAGACATCGTCGGAAATCTGAGGAGCGCTGACGAACTTGGACAGATCGGCAATACATTTCTCTCGTCGTATGAAGCTGAATTGCCGCGCCTCAAAGTCCCATGATGTGATGATTCGGGTGGCCTCGAAGATGAGGGCATCTGACGAAGCGGCGATGGCGTGGACGTATTCGGTCTTCTCAAGATATGCTAGCTGTAAATTATTAGGCCTTGCTACCACATCTGTGTTGTGTCTGTTACCTGAGCCCAGGCACTGTAAGGTGCAACCATCCAGCGGGTCTTTTGTTCGGTAAGGATAGATTGCAATGCGCGAAAGAGGTCTTCTGGTGTGACGTATGCTATAACCAGTCAGTACCGTATGCAAACCAAGTCCTTTCCCACTGCCATACTTGACTCTCCAAACCGAGCGACTGAGGCCTCAGCCTGGTGACTGTCGTACAAATTCCATGCGTCTGCATTCACAGTCGCCTCTGCGGTCTTGTGCCCGAACGGGTTTCCTTGCTTTGTGGTGTCCAACCCACTGAATACAAAGTAAGGCTCAATCTCGAAACTGCGGAAAGCGGCCAGATCTTCCTCGATGTGTTGCGCCAATGCCAATGGGAGACCTCCGAGTGCGGGGACGAGGGGCTCCTTTGCGCGGGGGTGGTTGAGAATACGCTGGTTGAGATACTCGGCGGCCTCAATGCCTACGCGGCAGCCGCGTAACTGCTCGAGCTCACCAGTCTCGCTGAAGGCGGCCGTCCATTGCACAAAGTCGCGGATCATGGCGCCAGTCGCGGGTGTGACTTGCCAGATAGGCGGTGGGAATGAGGGGTGGAATATGCGAAAAGGTGGTCTAATATAAGTTTGGAAATGATACCGTGGTACTAGTGTGGTAGGATTATGGTCAGGGCAACCGTGGATGAATTGGAAGTGTTTGCGGGGTGCTTGTGTAGGGAAATTGGGAGCTCCGACGCAGCTCCATGTCTTGGCGTGTAACGTGGGAACTTTAGAATCCCTGATCAGCCGGGCGCTAGTTCAGGTACAGTGCCGCACTGCTACGCGAGTGCATGGCGTATGGAGGTGTAGTAAATGAACCGGCGGCATACTTCAGCTGGAAAATCTTAAATTTGGAAATTGCAAGCATTGCAGCCTCTCTGCATAGACTTCGTTTAGTGCATCAGCCGTTGGAATACGAGCATTGCCCCTCACTTGTGTTATCTATGATCTTCACTCTTTCAATCTCCTATACGAACTTTATACAAAATGACTAGCATCAAGCACGACCAGGGCTCTATCCCTGTCATTGACATATCGAATCCATCCGAGGAGGTAGCCCAGCAAGTTCTCGCTGCAGCATCCAAACATGGCTTTCTCTACATCAAGAATGATGGTGTAACCATCCCACCTCAAGACATAGACGATATGTTCAAACTTGTAAGACCAGCAATCACATCATCAACCAAACAGATAACTATCAGAACTAACCACATCAGAGCAAACAATTCTTCGCCTCACCCAAAGAACAAAAAGCCGAGTACGCAATCCACTCAGACAAAGCAGGCGGCATAAACCGCGGGTGGGTATCCATGCAAGGTGAATCGCTCGACCCCCAAGGCCAAAAGGTAATAGTAACCACCCAAACCCCCCCTCTTACCTCCACTCTCCTAACAGAGAACCTCCCCTCATAGCAAGGTGACCCAAAAGAAGCCTTCAACATCGCCCCACCCCAACCCACCCTCCAACCACTCCCCTCTCCCCTCTCCTCGTCCACACCCCTAATATCCCGCTTCCAAACCTGCTGCCACACCCTCTGCACGCACATCCTCTCTCTCCTCTCCACGGCCCTCAAAATCCCCGAAAAAGACTACTTCAGCACCCGCCACGACCAGTCTCGCGGGCCCTCAGGCACCATCTTCCGTCTGCTGTACTACCCCAAGACGTCATCCACGGCGACCACCAACGAAACCAGCATCCGCGCAGGCGCGCACTCGGATTACGGTAGCGTCACCCTGCTGTTCCGGCTCCCCGGGCAGGCAGGCTTGGAGCTGCTAACGAAGCAACATGGGGAAAGCTGGGTTCCCGTGCCGGTGAATCCCGATCCAGATGCTCTTGAGCATCCGCCTATTCTGGTAAACATTGGGGATTTGCTGTGTTATTGGACGAATGGGCTGCTCAAGTCGACGGTGCATCGGGTGACGTTTGGGGGTGGCGAGGAGAGGTATAGCATGGCGTATTTTTGTCATCCGCTGGATGATGTGCGGTTGGAGGCTGTACCTAGTGCGCTGATTGAGGAGTTTGGGCGTGAGGGCAAGGGGGAGACGGAATTGAGGAGTCAGAGGCGGAGGTTGGGGTTGAGTGAGGAAGGGGAGGATGGGGTTATTACGGCCAAGGGGCATTTGGAGAGGAGGCTGAAGGTTACGTATGGGATCTAAGGTTAGGGATGCGAGTGTATTAAGAAATAGAGTTATGGTAAGTCATTATAATATCCAGATGCTATCTTGTCTATATGCATTTTTACCCAAAACACCCTCGCTATGCGCTCATTTCATGCTAATTTGATGCCGTGAATCCAGAATGCTCCGCATACATATACAAGTCACATATGCACATTTCACACGTTTCATCCTCTCCTCTTTCTCCCTGCTCTTCCTAGCAGCTCTTCACCGCCAACATCTCTTACGACACCGATTTCCTCAACAGCAATGCTTTTCTCCTGCACGGTACCGCCGAGTTTCCGAATCATTTGCTCTCTTGCTTTAGCCGCACCTGGCGAGTCCCAACCCAATGTCTGACTGGCCTGATATTCCTCTATCACTACAGTGTTCTCGTTATCATCATCTGCAAGTATATCACCTGAGCTTTCCCCACCCGATGCATTGGAACGTGTCGATGTTGCCCGGCCGAGCTGACGCCGTATGCGTGTTTTTGACGTAGCCTGATCACTAGGACCAGGTGCAGTCTTACGATTGGCACGTAGTTGCGCTAGAATAGACGAGTAGTCTTTCTCTTCTGCTGTTTCTCGAGGCTTGGGCGCTTCTTGCGGGACTAGCGGCTCGGTATCTAGCGGAATGACAGCATCCGGTCCAGGTTCCGAGTCTAAGGGTCTGGTGACTGTGGTTTGATTGTTTTTGGTTTTGCGGGACGCGGGGGCAATGAGCGATTCCGCAGATGAGCTTCTTGGCCGTGAGAAATTATATGAATCGTTTGATGGGGTTGATGGTCGGTGTGGAGAGGCAGCACTGGTTGCCTGATGGGGATGCTCTGCTCCGCCATCATATCCGCTGATGATCGGATCATCGTCTTGATTTAGGTTATTGCTATCTTTACTGCGAGAGGCTGACTTGTTAGCTGTTACTGGCAAGGCCGCATCGACGGATGGTGCAAGATTAAGTCCGCCAGGCCGTTGAGGTATTTGTTGCCGTGGCTGTCTCGACGCGGCGTTCGCAGTCTGCGCTTTCTGATGAGGCTTGGATGGGCCCTCGGGAAGTGGCTCAGTATCTACGTTTGCTTGTGGCTGGGGTTTTTGCTTTGGATCCTGCGGTGGTGGCTGAGCCGTTTTATTTAATTGATACTCGTCATATGACTGCAGTCGTCCGCTGCGCAGGCATGCCCACAGCCAAGTGACGTGAACAGCTGGTATGCGCTTGCTCGTCGCAAATTTGATTTTTGGTGTGTTCACAGTGGGAGGATTGCAGATCACTACTGATGTCTTCACTGACAGTTGTTCATCATACGTGGCGCCTGTCGAATGAGTCAGACCGCTGCAGTAGGTGCGGGTTTATTCGAATATTCACATACCCATAAGTGTGACGACTTTAGTCACATGCAGCAATTCGATGCCGGAAAACCCCGTGGAGTTGATGATCAAGCCGGAGAACCCTGGCGACGTCAGAACCAATAAGGGATTTGTGGGCCACAAACGTACCACTAATGCTTAGTCTTTCAAAAGGACGGCTTAGGATGTCGTCTGAAGGGTCAATGAGGCGCTTGCCATGCAGACAACGCTCGACCCACCAATTGGTGACCCAGCTTACATATGACCCGGCATGGGCCGGAAGTGCCGTCAGATCAATCTCAGCGTCATGCGGTATCACGACATAGCTTTGTTTGAGTTGATCCAATGGGAAATTGTTGAGGTCAATGACGCGGATGACTCGCGCACCATTACTCTCAAGATGTTGCCGCAAAATGCTTGTCTACCAGCATGTCAGCAGGGTCTAAAGCACATGGGTGGGGAATGTTGGACCTTTTCTGCATCAAATCCATGTGGGCAAATGAGGCGCCCTTGGAAAATGCCATTATATCCGGAATCATTGTCAGGCTGCAAAGGCAGGGGTGATTGCTGGGCATCTGCAGGGTCTCGAAGCTTCGACTCGGCAAGCGCATCATGTGCGAGGGTAGACGCATCTCTGCCAGGCGACACGGGTGTATGTGTGCGTGTACTTGCTCGTGTGCTTTGCTGCTTAGCAATAATGTCTTCAGTCCACTCGTCCTCGTCGATCGGTCTCTCGAAGCTTGGCGCAGTAATGCCCGCCCATAGAGCATCGCTCTGGCTGCCCAACTTTGTGCTCGCTGAACGTCGCAGCTTTCTTCGGAACGGATTGAGTGCTTGGCTCGGTTCGGCGTCTCGTGTGCGTTTGCCCATGGCGGGCGACATGGGCTGTCTGCGGTCCCAGGCGCCCTGGCCCCGCTCTTCGACGGGCATGGTTGGGTTGTAGAGGGACTCTTCGAGCGCCATGCCTCTCTCTAGACTCTGCTCCAGCCATTCGAGAGATACAATCTTCATTCTCCAATTCACAGCATGCTCGTATTTCTTGCCCGATGGCGTGGCGGCGATGAGATGGGTCACGGATTTGGTAAGGTCGCCATGGTATTCGGCGCCGTTTGTGTCGATTGACTCCTGGATACTCCGTCGTTGTTCAGCTATTGGGGGGTCAGCGTGGGATAGTTGCACGTGTGGGGGTGGGGGTGGTGCTGTACGGTTGTCAAAGCCAGTGAGGCATATCTTGAGGCCAAAAAAAGTAGGCATGCGATATTCCTTTTCCAATGCTGCCAGATCCAGATCGTCGTCTCCACTCATCCAGACCTCGCGGAGAGCCTCGAGCCATGCGGGGGAGAGAACCTTGACGTCGTCGCGGGACTTTGCGACATAGCGATATTTTGCGCTGTCGATGCTGCCAACGATCAGGTGGGTAACGTCTGAAGTGAGGTCAAGCTTGATGGTGGCGCCCATCTGCGCGCCAATGGCTGCGAGTTGCGACTGCACAGTGACATGGGGTTAGCAGGCGCGATACAGAAAACAGGGCGGTGGTGGGCATACGCGCTGCTCGGGGGGAATCGAGGTGCAGCAGAGGATGGCCCCAGCCAGGGGCAGTTGGCTTGTCCCTGGATTGTGTAAGTCCATGTGGGCGAGCAGTGTATCGGAGCCCGAAACGCACCATAGGCTCCATCTGTTGCGTCCATCACCGTCGTGGCGGCATGCGCAGGTCACGATTGTTGTGTCGAAGTGAAGCGCCGAACGAGCAGCGTGTCCGAGCTAAGCCCGATTGCGGCGCGCGGGCGCGTTGCGGGGAAGCCTGGCAAAGGCGAAGTCACGTGACCCCGCCCTGGACTTGTCGGTCAGAGAATTCTCCTGGCCTTGGCGGGCTCTCGCCTCGCCTCGTCTCGTCTCGCGTCGGCGTCGGCGCCATCTCGCTGCTCCTTCCGCTCTGTGTCGAGCGATCTCCCCAGGCGATCCATAAATGGCCACGCAAATGCAAGAGCAAGAAAAAAAAGCTTTTCCTCTGCCGCGTATCCACTCAGACCCCCAAGCCTTGATCCGACTGTTCCAGGGATGGCATCATGACGAACCGCCCTGTTCCTGAGATCGCGCATTTGGGGCGGCGAGTTGGCAGTAACCTGCTCTGCTGCCGATAGCGCAACCTGCCTCCAGATTCAGCACCCCCAGACGGCGATCGGTACTGGATTGAGGCATACACTTTTCTTTTCGACACCCATGCCATGGTGGGACGCATGCCGCTGATGCCCTGCCAATACTGCGTCAACTGCCCCCGGGTCCAGGCTATGGTGCAAGCGCCGAGTGCGAGTGCTAGGGCACGCGGAGTACGAGTTTTGTCGGTTGCATGAGACGGTCGTTGCGCTTGGTTTGCCTGGCGGGCTTATGGCAGCACTACTGGGTGTATACAGACCATACTACAGTACTGTACGTGAACAGACTGCGGCTACGGCTGCTGCTGCTGCTGCTCGTCGCATGGACGCTGTCAGCCTGAGCCCGCGCATTGCCCAGGCACACAATGACCATGCCCAGGCTCGCCCAGATAGAGATGCGGGCAATGCGGGCACTGCCATGTCGTCTCTCGCCAGCTGCGCGTACATGTCTGGTCGTCTGCGTCCATGTCACGACTGCGTGCAACCTTGGCAGGTAGACCAAGGTCATGATCCGTCGATCTCAGTACCTTGCCGGGTGAGCCGCCGGCGTCGGTCGCTAGCCGGCAAACGGTCTAGAAGCAGATGATAGCAGTTCAGAAAGCAACGCTTGCTGCTTGTCTCCAGCGCCTTGCAATCTCTGGATGCCAGCCATGATGTCATGCATCCGAGCCTCCGTCCACGCAAGCTTACTACACCTCATTTAATCCCATGCCTAGTCGATCTCCGCGGCTAGACGACTGTCCCGACTCACTTGTGTTGCTCCTTGACGCGCAAATTACTCTACTACGACCTACTACATACCATCCCTCCCTCGCCCACGCACTCGTGCCGCTGCAGAGCCCACTGCGCACCCCTTCACCCTCGGCCTGCCTAGTGCCGCAGCCCCCGCCGAGCAACAGCACACTGACGAGTCCGCGTCATCCGGTTCCCTGCACTTGCGCCCCGGCATACTTTCGCCGTCTGTCCTGGCTTAGTCTGACATGCCCGCCCGTAAAATGAATGCATGCTAGTTTGGGCACACCTCAAAACACTCCATGTCCCTGTCGCCCGCACCATTATTCACCTGACAAAACACTCGTCTTTACCGATACTGCAGACGCTCAGTAATAGGGCAAACCCGCTCCCTTCCGACTCCCCAGCAACCACACCGCTCCACATTATTATAGCGGCCTGTCGTGCGGATCCATCCCATTTACACATCACTATGCTCACCGTAGCATCTTGATACCTTGAATCCTGCCTGTAAGTCCTCGCCTCATTTCCCCTTCACTACACCCGGACCCTTTGTCTCCGTAGCGCCCAACCCACAACCTCCTTACCAAAAGCATCGACAAGGACCATGGTTGGGTTGCCTTGACCAAACATCTCTGTGTCCCGTTCATGACTCGGAACTATTCTATTCCTCAAGCCCTCGTATATTCTTGTCCTCTACACACATACACATACACCTACGCTCTATAAGACATCGCTCGCCGCATGCATCGCCTCATCATCCCGTTTACCTGCAATTGACACACGTACTAACACACCATCGACATGCCAGAGTACCAACCTGTATACTCTGATCGTGGCCGTTTACGTTATATTCCCGACCATCTAGAAGACCCAATAAGAACAAACCGCGGCACATTCCAAGGTCGCAATCGTCGACCACACCGCATTCACATCGCTCACGTAGGACCCGATCCCCTACTTCGCATTCAGCGACGACGAACGACTGAGAAGTCGTACATCACCGAAAAACTGGCGATCCATCACGAAGGCGCTAAACGGTTCTTCCGCTCTCTGCTTGATAACCGCCTCTCTTCCAAACCCGAAGCTGCAGACCTTCCTACCCCACGCTCATCAACGAGTGGCTCTAGCAGCAACCGCAGCTCCATTACCTCAATTCCAGAGCCACGCTCCCGCGACATGAGGTCGCTTTCGAGAAACTCCCCCAGCGACGCCGTCGGCGCAATTGGTGGGACATTGGCTGCAACCGGCATTTCAAGACCCTCGACAGAGTCACATTGGTCCTCTGGGCGTTCATCTACCAAGAGCGCGATAAGCAGCGTGAAGCCCGTGCCTGAAGAAAAACCAATAGCTTCGGGGGGTGGCTTGAGCGTCAATGTGCAGCTCACCGAACCAGTTTTGTTTCTTCGGGGCTTTGAGCAAGCCGAGAACGGTGAGCGCAATACTGCAATGTTGCGCGGTACCCTGTGCCTGAAGATCACCAAATCAGCGAAACTAAAGGCCGTCACTTTGAAATTCCGGGGCAAAGCAACCACAAAATGGCCAGAAGGTTAATCACACGCCCTTTTTGTGCATATTACAATACTGACTATCAATAGGTATCCCCCCAAAGAAGACTGAATTTGAAGAGGTGGACACCCTGATGAGCCACACCTGGCCATTCTTCAACTCTCAATTCCCAACGGCAGAAAATGGCACTGGTGCAGATCATGTGGAACTATACAAGAGTTCCGGTGGCTTGACTGGTTCGCCCAACAATTCTTCATTGAACCTCACGACAAAAGAAGCAAAACGGTTATCACTCCAAGTTAACCAATCCCGAAGCTTCGGCAAGGGTGACACCCCTGGCGGTGGCCCTTCGGTAGCACAGAAAGGTTACAGAACCTTTAATCCTGGCGAGTACATGTACAACTTCGAGTTGCCGCTAGACAGTCACCTTCCCGAGACTATTGACGTCGACCTTGGTTCAGTAAAGTACGAGCTTGAAGCCACTGTCGAGCGTGCCGGGGCCTTCCGCACCAACCTCATTGGTACCAAGGAAGTTACACTCATCCGTGCACCCTCAGAAGGATCGCTAGAGCAAGTGGAGCCCATTGCCATCAGCCGCAGCTGGGAAGATCAGCTTCACTATGACATTGTTATCTCGGGCAAATCGTTTCCGCTCGGGGCACAAGTTCCAATTGCTTTTAAACTGACCCCACTCGCCAAGGTCCAATGCCATCGGATAAAGGTGTTTGTCACTGAGAATGTCGAGTACTTTTGCAATAATAAGCGAGTACATCGGATGGAACCAGTGCGTAAGGTCCAACTATTCGAGAAACGCGCAGATGGCCCGCCGACGAGCACTTTCCCTGGCAGCACTATGCGGATAGTGTCTGGAGGTGGTGTCCCATACGACCAGCGTGCGGCAGCTTCTCGCGGCGAAGATGTATCGGTAGAAGACCCTACCAATCTGCTGGGTAATCTCAGCGCCGACTCAAACATTGGTCCGACCGAAATGGAGTTCAATGTGCAATTGCCAAGCTGTCACAACCTCCGAGAGAAGGACAAGTCATCAAAGCTGCACTTTGACACGACATACCAGAACATCCAGGTGCATCATTGGATAAAGGTAAGTCTACATTAAAGGGATTGCTGTCGCATATGCTAACACTCTCTTAGCTCGTCATGCGCCTTTCGAAACCTGACACAAATGATCCGTCAAAACGACGACACTTTGAAATCTCAATTGATTCACCTTTCCATATCCTTTCATGTCAAGCTACGCAAGCAAATATAGCACTACCAGCTTACTCATCACCCGAACCTTTGATGAGTGGGGCGCGGGTTCCTGAGTGCGGATGTCCCGACGCACCATCTCGCCGCCCATCTCCACCAGGCTTTGTACCAACCTTGGGCAGTATGGGCCGGCCAAGAGGCCATACCGAACCACCGCTACCATCACCTGCATCAGGGATCACTCGACCGCAGGCAGCACATATCGGTGGACCAAACGATTCTACCGTTCCACGACCGATGCATCTCCTGCGCGTACCCTCGTTCAATCCACCGGCCTTCTCTGAAATCGAGCCACCGCCGCCACTGGAGACGCCCCCGCCGCTTTACGAAACGATTGCATCGCCTACGAACGGATTGGCAGATTACTTCTCGCGGTTGTCAGACGCATACGACTCTGACAGCGACCCTGAGCGCCGTGATCGGGCGCGTGTCGAGATACCCTTAACGCCAGGGGGCCGTGCGAACCGGAGCATGGATGAAAGGAGAACATGGCTCCCGGTCGGTCATTGAGCAACAACGACTGAGACTTATGATGTCACGCGTAACGCTTTTTTTTAACGTTCATGCACATTACTTATATTGGACGATATTTTCTCTCACTACAGTTTTAGACATGGTCTGTGCGTATGACCTTATATCTGGGTATGGGCGAATTCTTAGGGGTCTGTTTTATTGCGACTATGAACACATGAGGCGAAAAAGGCATGTTTTTGCATACTCCCTATGTTATGTTTATTTCATATTTGTCCATTTCCTTACGAGGTTGGAGGTTTGCAGCCCTCGGGTGTTTAGGGGACTTCTGGGATGATCCTTATGTCTGGCGTGTTTCATAATGGTTAGCATTGGGCTTGCTTTTTTGTTATTGTTGTTATTGGCAACATCGTCGCGCTTGGTCATTGGGCTCTTGCAAAGCCCTGCCGCACCCCCGCTTCATTTTTTTCCCGTCGCCCACTGTACTTATCTCATCGACCAAGGCTGGTTGTAAATATTTTTCTTCCAATCATTACGCGAATCCTGCCGCAAAGCAAGCGTTCCCCCACTTGACCCCTCCCCTGACGTGTGATCATCTGCTCGCCAAAGCTTGTGGTAGGACATATGTACGATGGAGAGTGGTGGTTTCTGTTCGGCCCGATAGGGGAGACAGACGAGAGCAAAAAAAAACCGGTGTACATCATACACCTTGCTAGAGATGACGTATACATACATGCATTTTCCGCTCACAAGTGAGATGTTTACATGTCAGCTTGGTAAAAACTATGTATCATAGTCGTGTTGATCAATGGGCTTGACAGGCGTCACATGTCATATAGATGAGACGTGTTTCCTTGTACATGGACATACATAAAGGGACGGAAGTAGACGCTCTTGGCTGCGCAGTCACTATACACAACTCCATTTTGTTGTTTTCTTTGGAGTTTGGCGTTTCTTCCTTTCGACTACAGTCAAAGTACACTACGCATCCACATGTGTGTACATTCATTCAACCACGTAGCACGCCACGTGTAGTACTTGCATCAACAGACAGTGCACGTGTTTTTTTTCCAGTACTCGCCAAGCACCCGCATACGAGGATTTTTATTTGGTCATTTTCCCGATGTCTTGGGGCAAAGGCTAGCATGTCCCTAGGTTGGATGGTTGGCAGCCTCTCTTGCATGTTCCTTGTGGTGCAAATGGCAAGGCATGACTAGACAGCCAACCTAAGATCCGGTGTCGTGAGTATAGGTACGTACGCACTATAGGTGTGTACTACTAAGTACATATACATCGTGGCTTGTCACTGGTGTGGCTTGGTGTTTGTCCCGCAGCAGTCGCCCCACTTGAATGGAATATCTAAGAATGACTTGCATTCTTAGTTACCACTCTTAGATCTGAGCTTATCGCGGCTATACCGCTCTTCAGACTGGGGATGCATGGCCTGCACTGCCAACTAGTACCTGGACGGCGTCGCCTTTGGTTTGTATGGTGTTGAGCGGCTCAGCGGTCAAGGGTAAGGCGCGAGTGCGCGAGTCGTGTGCTGCCGGTAACCACGGGCCAAGCATCGTTGCTGACTGCGTTGATCGGCTTTGATGCAGATAGAGTGCAGGGCAGCGCATCTCAAGACATCGTGTGATAGGCGGCGTGCAGCAGTCTTTGTCATGTGGCCCTACACACTGCAGATTCGATAAAGATGCGTACGATCTGGACCGACGGATGCCAAAGAAAAGCAACACCAAGCACCGTGATAGGAACGGGTTCAAAAGGCTTCGGGACTCGGGCATCACAGCAGCTGGCACGGCCGTTGATAAGTAAGTATAACGGCAGTTCTCTCGGGCAATTGTCGGCATGCTATCTCTACCAAAAACGTTGAGGCTCGCGCATCTGTGGCGTAGAATAGGCGACATTCAACCTCCCCCGGGCCAGTCAACGTCATCGCCAAGTGACCAAGCACTTTAGTTTCGCTGAACGGCCATCACGTTATAGCCGTTGTGTCGTCCGCTCGTCGTGCCCGTCAAGCTGAATTGCCACAACAAAACTTTTGGCAATACGCAATTACCAGGCGCCCATCGAGCAGCACCGCATTGCTTGTTCCATCCGCGCGCACCAAGACCAAGGTGAGCGTGAAGGATCGTTGATACCCGACCGCCAGGCGCGCGCCATCCAAGCTTTCGGCTGGCACTGCCGAGACTAACACTGTGTCTGTAGGCCTTGGGCTTGAGATTTCTTGATTTCGGTCCAAGACTTTTTTGCTCTGACCCGTCAAAACAATAGCCACGCCTTTTGTCGCTTTCCCCCAAGGCCGACTTGCGCTGCGTCCCCAGCCTCGTACCACCACGCCAAACGACACTCTCGACCCACCCCCATCAAAGGACCGGCGTCTGGGCGGATCCTCAAGTACATGCATTCGACTTTGGATCCATCTTTTTCCTACCTTGGCCGACCTTTTCGACAACGCGGCCCCAGCTCCTCGCTCCTCCCCACGTAACAAACCTTTTGCCCGCGCACCGCGCTCATACCTTCGCCGCTATACTCTCGGGTGAACACAACGAGAGACACTCAGAAAAAAAAGCAAGGCTAGTCGCGCTTCATCATGGCGTGGGACCACCTGTCCATCACCAAGCCGCATCTGGTGTACTTGATTCTCGGAGGCTTCACCAGCTTGTTTATGCTGTGCTCCTCTGTCATCAAGGAACGCCTGTACATTGGTGAAGCCACGGTCGCGACCATATGTGGCATCATATTCGGTCCGCACGCAGCCAATCTCATAGATCCCACGACTTGGGGTAATGTCGATTTGATCACTCTAGAGTTTTCGCGCGTCGTTCTCGTCGTGCAATGTTTTGCCGTTGGTGTTGAGTTGCCTCGCGCATATATGGAAAAGCACTGGAAGTCGGTAGTCCTGCTGCTCCTCCCAGTCATGACTTTTGGCTGGCTGATAACCAGTCTGTTCATCTGGGGCCTGTTCAGCTCCCACCTCAACTGGCTCGACAGTCTCTGCGTTGCTGCTTGCGTCACTGCCACCGACCCTGTCTTGGCATCGTCCGTTGTCGGTAAGGGCAAGTTTGCTAAACGAGTCCCAAAGCATTTGCGAGATTTGCTTTCTGCTGAGTCTGGCTGCAACGATGGCATGGCCTTTCCCTTCGTTTACCTGGCCATTTACCTTATCCATTACCGCCCCGACGCCAGCAAGGTTGCGTACCACTGGTTCTGCTACACAGTCCTCTACGAGTGCATCTTTGGTGCTTTCTATGGCGTTGTGATTGGCTACATTGCAAGACGTGCTATTAGATACGCTCACGAGCGCGACCTCATCGATCGAGAGAGTTTCCTCGTCTTCTACTTTGTGCTCGCACTTTTCTGCGCTGGCTCAGGTTCGCTCTTGGGCATGGATGACTTGCTCGTAGGATTTGCTTGCGGTGTAGGCTTTTCCAACGATGGATGGTTTTTGGAGAAGACGGAAGAGTCACATGTTTCCAATGTCATTGACTTGCTCATAAACTTGGCTTTCTTTGTCTACTTCGGTTCCATCATTCCCTGGGAGCAGTTCAACTCCGACATCATCGGACTGTCACCCTGGCGTTTGGTTGTGCTCGGCATTTTGGTACTCTTCTTCCGCCGTATCCCAATCATGCTGATGCTTAAACCCGTCATTCCGGATCTCAAGACATGGCGAGAGGCATCTTTTGCTGGACATTTTGGACCCATTGGTGTCGGTGGTTTGTTCGTTGCTATCCTTGCGCGAGCCGAGCTTGAGACCAGTACCACGACGCCGTTGGCTGAACTACCTGAACCTGGTTTCGAGCATCTAAACATAATCGAGATGATATGGCCCATTACCTGTTTCTTGGTTATTGTCAGTATCGTTGTTCACGGCAGTTCGATTGCTGTCTTCACCCTCGGCAAACGTATCAACACCCTCACGATATCAATGTCGTACACACAGGGTAACGAAAATGGGCCTGGCTGGATGGACCGCCTTCCCCGTATTCAATCGCGTTCGAGATCTTCCATGGCACGCCGCCCCTCCGAGTCGTCCTTTGACGAAAAGTCCGACTTTGCAGCTGCGACCGGCTTTGGTGGCTCATTCTTACGTCGCCAGAGGGAGGAAGACAACCCAAGTCGCTCAAACTCTGTTAAGCCTACGGGTCGAGGCAGGCGCTGGGATGCTGGTCATGGACCTGGCGGTCCCATTGCTCAATCTGCTATTACGCCCAACAGGCGTGATGAAGACAGGGTAGAGGCGATACCACCAGAGCAAGATACAGACACGTTTGCCGATGCCATGGCCATTTCTAGTTCCAGTTCGTCGAGCGGAAAGGAGAAGATGAAGATGCGACAACCTGAGGAAGAAATTTATCAGGAAGGCCATCAGACCGTCTTCGAAGACAAGGAAGGAAATGTTTTGGGTGTGAGGGACAGCCACGGCGAACATGGACAAGTGCGAAGGGAACACGATATCCAGAGAGGGCAAGACTTGATTACTCAGGCCGAGGTTCAGCAGGGCATTTCTCAGAAAGAGCATGGTAGCGGACTTGAAGAAGCCCCAAGTAAGATTGAGAACGCTATCGAGCACCCTCACAAGACATGGCGCAACCGTATGCAAAGTTTCTCAGGACGTATGCACAAAGACGGCAAGCAAGCAGATCATTCGAAGGCCGATAAGCCAGCGCACAAGCCTGGGCCCGCTCTCGCGTATCAATACGGTAACACCATCATTGTTGAAGACGAAGACGGCGAGGTCTTGAAAAAGTACGATATTCCAGCTGCGCCAAAGAAGGGCAAGGATGGTCGGCCTGTGAACACCCGTGGCCAGTCTATGGCAGAATCTTCAAGTCGCGCCGTGCAGAGTTTGAAGCGCATGGGAACTCACATGGGCGTTCCAAACACTCATCATGCTGGCCCTGAGGGTTCTCAAGCTGCGAATGACAAGAAGAAGAAGGCAGCTGAAGCAGCTGCTAAGGAGCAGCAAGATGACGATTTGATCCGATTCACTGTCACCGCTGGCGGACGTCGCATGAGCAAGTTGGAATTCATTCAACAAATGGCACAAATGAACCCCAAAGACAGGGCCAAGTTCGTGCAAAACAGCGACGTTCCCGAGGCTGTCAAGGATGCTGCACACAAGGACGCACAGGAGCACACTGCTGAGCAGCGCCGCCAAGCAGCCTCTAAGCAAGCAAACATTCCTCCTGTTGTAGGCAAAGAGGGTGAGGCCGAGCTCCACAAGATCGAGTCTCCTGCAGCAGATGAAGCGGGAAATGCGCGGGGTCCAGAGGGCTTAACATTGGTTGACAGCAACGACGAACAGGTTCCTTTCCACTCTGTACGTCAGGATCTAGAAAACTACTCCTACGGTCAAAGCGGCGAGACAGCAGCAGAGCGTCGAAGACGGCAAGCAGCAGAACAATCCTCAAGCCAAGGACCCAAGGACGCCGCAACCCCTACGCCTACAACACAGCAGCCCCTCAAGGAAGAAGCCGAAGAAGGAGAAACCTTCGAAGGCGAAACAGCCGCAGAGCGCAAGCGCCGTCTCGGTGCCCTGGGCGTAGCCAAAGACGACACCCCCGAATCCGACTCCGAAGACGAAGAAACCGGCGACCCCCTAGAAACCGGCCGCGGCACCCACTCGCGCGCTGCCGCCGAACCCAGCAGCCAAAAGACGTTCTCGCCCGCTCCCCGTACCCCCGGTATCCGTTTTGCAGACCAACCCCGCGTGCCTACAAAGGACGAGCGCGTAGCCGAGGAAGCCCGCGAAAAGGAAGAAAGTGAGCGTGAGAAGAAGAATAATAAACGTAAGAGTGGGTTGAGTAATTTGATTGGGAGGAAGTAAAAGACATGGGAGGGGAGCCATGATGATATGACCTAATATGCTATGCTGTGTTGTTGTTGCATGGAAAGATGAAGAAATGACATTTTCGATCTTCTTCTTTTTTTTCTCTCTCTCTCTCTCTTTTTTGGATATGTATACGCATGTGTATATGTTTGATCCAGGTTTAAGTATAATAGATGGTGTTGCTCGTCTTTTTCCATCACGCTTCGGGCGTGTGTTTATGGCGTTTTTTTTCTTTTCTTCATTTCGTACGAGGCAAAGAAAAAGTAGATGGAAGCGTTTGACGTTTCTTGTTTTTTTTTACTTTCAAGACAAGACCTAGGTGTGGGAAGCGGGTTGGGGGGTTGGGGTGGGGTAGGAAAAGAGGGTAAAAGAGGTATGGAAATAAGAGAAGATAACTTTGTAAACAACTCAGAAGGGACTCATCGTCACGAATTTTTTGTTTTGGTGGGCCATTGCATACTTGAAGTGATTTTATGGCATTATTCCCCATTCTCTCCATGAACAGCTCGACACGCAAAGGTGCCGTGCAACAAATATCAAACTGTCAGACCAGAAAATTCATCATTTTCTGGGTCGTGAACAAGTTACATGAAAATCTGTCGAATGCCCCAGAATCTCTCTCTCTCTCTCTCTCTCTCTCTCTCCCTTGCCTTTGATCTGCTTTTCAATAGCAGTTTGGGTACGACAAGCCTACTTGTCGGAATCAGGAGTCATACCCTGAGTAGATCCCTCACCCTCAGTAGGAGCCTTGCCCTTGCTCTTGCCCTTGTCCTTGGCAGACTCCTTGTTCTCAGCCTCAGACGCCTTGTCATCAGCAGCAGGAGCCTTGCCCTTGCCCTTGCCCTTGCCCTTGTCCTTGTCCTCGGTAGACTCCTTCTTGTTGGCAGCAGACATCATGCCCTCGGGCTCACACGGCATACCTTCAGCAACAGGAGGCAAATACCGACCCAGAGAAGCTATATAATGCGACCTCTTAATCGGGCACGTGATGCGCTCACCAGGCTTGAAATCATACACGATATCAAACGGCTTTGGGTTGGCAAGTGCAGCAATAGCCTCAGCAGGGGTGAACATGATGGCCATGTGGTCCAACTGTGCCTTTCGCTTGATTTCCTTTTCGGACATCTTCTTCTTCTTCTCGACTACTACCTCTTTGCCCTTGCCTTTGGGGTCAGGGTTGGACTTTGCGTGCATGCCGCCAATGACGTCCTTGTCTTCATCGGACTCTAGCGTTAGGTCAATCATTTGATACACTGGCCTCAGGGAGAATTTTATAGGGGGTTCGGTACTGGTTGCTCGGCTGCCCGATGACACGGTGGGTGGCACCTCTTCATCCGACATGGTGAGGTCAATAGTCTCCTTGGGCTGGGCCGGAGCCTTCAGCGTCTGGGACGATGGCTGTGGCTGTGGCTGTGGAGTCAGCGTGCTAACTTCTGAGTGAGACCGCTTCTTTCCCCTGCGAGGGGCAGAGACAGAAGGGCCGGAGCTCATGTTTGAATGCGTGTTTGACTGGACGAGGTTTGAGGTATGGCGAGACTGCGGCGTAGAGGGTTGTTGGTTGTCAAGCAGAGAAGGCGGGGCAGAAGAAATATTCAAGTTATCTACTGTGGGCGATGAGTGGTGAATGGTGAATGTGCTGCCTGAGCCACCTGCAAACGCTCGAGTGAAAGACACCTGAGGTAGTGACCCCTAGTACACGACTGGACTACCATGTTGACGTTCTTCAGGGCCGCCTCCGTTTGCCTTTTTGCTTCCCTTTTTGAGACTTGGACGTCTCTGGCTGTGATGGTTCATGTGCGGAAGGCTGTTGGGGAGCTTGCTGTGCAGCTTTCTTTGCCTTTGACCCTCGTTGTCGGCCCTGAGGGCCAGGTTTTGGCGGCGAGAGACGTGCTTGACCCGGTCTGTGGTACTCAAAAGCCTCCAGCAAGCCAGGATGCATGTCTGTATATCTATATAGCTGACCCCCAATAGTACGCAGATACTTGTCGTCAACCTCGATGAATCGCTTGCCGCTATTTACCCCCCAGTTGAAGATATAGTCACGTGCAGGATTATGTGCCTCGAGATCGGTTCTTATGACTTTGCCTACAATAGCAGGTTCCTCGCTTGTGGCGCTGCTCACTGTCGGCGGACGAGAGGCTGCGGAGGATGCAAGAGATATGTATGCGCCAGAGTCTGGGGTAGTATCTTCCAGAAAGAGGCCGTAACGGGTACGGAGCGTCAGTACGCTGAGCGGGAACTGGGACAAGTACATTTCCTTGTAGATAGCGACCGCAGCAGGTACCGTGAACATGACTGTTGCCCTGGGGGTTTTCCTCCTGCCATGTGTGGGCAAAGATTCCTCGATATTGATTGATATGTCTTGGGTATCCTCCAAATCCTCGTCATCGTCGAGTATGTCCGAGTCTGTCAAGCTGTCATAGTCGCTATGGCTGTCGCTCGGTTGGGTATGTCTTTCGTCTATGCTGTCCATATCATAGTCTGGCCTGGCCCGGTACAGCGCCTCGAAATTGTTGCCGCTGCCGCTCAGAGGTATAAAATCTTGCTCTTCTTGATCCCCATTGTTCTTTCTGCCATGTGCGAACCGACCGCCGCCATTATGTTGTTGGCCGCCGCGCCCTCGTCCCCTTCCTCCGCGTGCTCCTCCGCGCTCTGCTTTCCTCGCGTTGTGTATGGCTTTTTGGCGCGCTTTGTGTCGGATTGGGGGCGGCCCTTGTGGCTTTGTGGATTTGGACTTTCGATTCTCAGCTGCAGTGGCGCGCCGTCTCTGGCATGGGCGCGGCATGGCGGCAGCGAGGGTTTGGGTGCGAATTGGTGGTTGCAGTTGTGCGATAGACCTCAGACTTTATGACGCTCGGCCCCTCCCAAAATGGGATTCTGAGATTACTCGCTTTGTCCCTGGCGCACATCCAGGCAAAGCGCGACCATATTGCGAACTTCACCCATGGTAATAATTTTACATTGAAAGAATTTTTCCGATAGGTGTCAATTTATTGAAATTTTTGTTTGGTAGTACCTGTAGATCTGGCGGTTACTCTAGACCATTTCTTGTGCTATTACTTTACTCTCTACCTTTACTAGTTTTAAATGCATCCATCATGCATAATGCGCTATCCCAATGCCTTACCAGAGGACATGGGGACCCTTAGGTCGCTGCTGGCCCTCTAATTCAGAGAATGGTAAGAATCAACAACTGCCACGTACACACAACTTGATTGCACGTGGAACAAGCAACTCCTTCTATCTGGAACATAAACACCACGAGAGTCTTATGCACTCAGCTATGTTAATTCACAAAGCAGTCTGCCTCGCCTACCGTCTAAGCCGCACCTCTAGTACTCTTCTCGGGGCCTTTCATTTCGCCATCCCAGCACTCCCAAGACACTCATCTTCCTGCCAGTCCCACCCAAGCCCGCGCCGCACTTGTCCAAATTTTCTGAATCCTATGCGAACATAGGAAACCTCCCCACTTAATGTCGTTCCGTGCGGCTCTGCGACCCTTTTCATTGCACAGAGCAGGCAAGGCAGACCCATTTATTTAGCGCCCGCATGTATTTTACCCGATACCCGCGCCGCAACCCCGCATGTTGCAGCCGCCGCACAACCGCATTAGGTGAGGTAAGGAAGTGATCCGAGTGATAGGAATAGGGCCTTGATGAGATGATCAATCCTGTTGCTGGGGTTAGGGGCGCGAAGAAATGCGGCGCGGTTGGGGGTTGAAAAGGTTAAGATGGGTGCTGAAGGAGCGAAGGAGGAAAAGGTACTTGCTACTTGCTTTACTACCAGTTACACACCATCATCTATCACTATTGCTTGGTTCGCATTCACGCCTTACTCCAAGCTTCATATTTATTTACTTTATCTTCTATTAAGACGACCTTCTACCTCTCGCCCTTGGATATCAACAAACTACCCATATCATCACCACCACAAGCATCCTAACACCATGCACACCACCACCCTCCTCACCATCTTCCTCACAACCCTCACAACCCTCACAACCGCCCACCTCCTCCCACCCCAACCCCCACACCCCTACATTCTTCCTCGCACCGCACCTACCTCATCAACCCAAGACCAATGCACCTTCACCCTCTACCACAAACAAATCTCCATCAACCCCCGCAAAAACTACATCTACCTCCCCACCCTCATCGACCATGCGAACAACCTCGCCATCGATATCGCAGCTGCGAAACCAGTGCAGGAACGTAATTCGTACACGAGGCTGTCGGCGACGCGGAAGTATGCTGTTGAGGGGTTGTTGGGGGGCGAGGCATTGACGATAAGTGCGTTGGATGATGGTGATGAGCTGGTTTTTGAGAAGGGGGTGTTGAGGTGGGAGGCTCGGGGGAAGGAGGAAGAGAAGATTGAGGGAGAGGCGGGATGTCGGGTAGGAGAGTGGGTGGAGAGTGGGTCAGTTAATAGGGTAAGTTTTTTTTTCTGATTTTGTTGTTCATGATGATGGGTTTGGGTAGGAGAGTCAGCTAATATGGTGCATAGGAACGAAAGCTTGAGTGTGCGTTTCCTTGCGGGAAGATTGAAGAGGAGAGGGAGAGGGAGAGGGAGGAGTTGAAGTAGGAAAGGGCAAGTGCGAATGGAGAACTGAAGGCTCAGTGTCACCAGCTGGGATATGAGTGCGTGGTTGTAATTGTAATATATAACATTGTAAACATCGCAGAAAAGCGATGAGAAGGTTCTATTCTATCCTTAATTGTTCCAAAAGAAAAATACCCATAGGCATTTCGCCTAACCCCATTTACCAAAGAAAATCCATTCGTAAACCCATTCATCTATTCCCAAAAGTCCAAACACCCCTCTCCTGCCCAATCCACGGCACCGCCTTCTTCTCCTCACACACAATCCTCTCTCCACACTTCCCACAAACTCCCTTTGCACAACTACACCTCTCATCTACCACCTCCATCTCCTCCTCCTCCTCAACCGGCCTCATCATCTGCCCCTCCAACCACGCCGCAAACTCCGCCTGCGCACACCCCGTCACCCTTGCAACCCTAACCCCCCTGATCCCAGCAAAAAGCCGTAGAACCGAATCGTCACACCCATCAAACATACTCTGCCACGCATGAATCTCGAGATACTCCGCCCCGCTAAATGCAGCTGTCGCCTGCTTCTCTGTAAACCGTGGGTCGGTATCCAGACGCACGGATAGGTACCAGCGTCGGATCTTGGCGATTGCAGAGGCGTCGAGGAGGGGTTTCCATGGCGAGACGAGGTGAGGGAGGGATGTTAGGAGGGAAGGGTGGGCTTGGAAGACGTGGGTTGAGTAGAGGAGGTCCTGGGCTTCGTTGTGGATTCGTTTGCAGGTGGCCAGGATGGCTGGGTAGATGGGTTGGGGTGCGTGACTGCGCTGTTGGGAGTAGGCGACTAGGGAGTTGCGGTTGGGGGTATTGGCGCAGAGAAGGTAGTCGTAGATTTGGTTGCGGAGTTCGGCGGGGAGAAGGAAGAAGATTGATTGTTTTTGTGAGGCTGTCGGGAGCCGTTTTGAGGGTGTGGTAGGGTGGTGTGTTTGCTCTCCTGCTGGTGATGTGTGCAGGGGAAATGTGGTTGTTGTTGATATGGCGTTATCGCTCATGTGGTTGTTGGACACGTTGAAGTGCGCGGCAAAGTAATATGCCATTGCCATGTTGTCGTTCAGTGCCTTCTCTTGTTGTTGGTTTATTGAGATTGTTGTTCGTTTCTCAATACAGTAGTTGAAATGTTCTCTTCGAATTGTTCGTCTCAATTCGTAATCGTGGTGGTTGTAAATCGAGTGATGCCCTTCCCTATCAGATGTGTAGGTGGGCAAATAGTTGTTCGTATGTCTGACTGTAACGTCTTATGGTTGCTGATGAGTTAAATCATGCCACTGGCAGCAGCCCTAGCTGCCTTATAACTAGAGACTCTGGAAAAAGCTAGAGCCGCAATCACGTTGTTGGGGCAGGTGAACGCGACTCACCGACGTGTGGTCTCACCACGGAATCATCCGCGCCAGCGATAAGAACGTCGGGGCGGAACGGATCGCCCACCAGGATGCGTGAAGGTCGCGCCACCAAGGCTGAGCTGAGCGGTCACTCCACCACCCCTTGTTACATGCACTGTCTTTACCTCACAACCAGCGCAGCATGGTGCGTCACAATTACCTTTTAGAGCATGCCAGTAACTTCAAAATTATTGTCTGATGTGTGACAGCGCTGCTCGTTTGAACTGCCAGTCTCGATAGTACTACTAGTAGCCGGTGCTTGATCGACATGCGGGGTCGCTCGCCGTTCGCCCCAACTTCCCTTCTCGGGCTCATAGTTAAGAGCTTGCTTCTTTTCATCAATAGCAAGTTCACCTAGAATGAAATTGTGGTTGCTGAATACAACTCAATTCATGGTTTCGAAATGTGCAGTATGGTGGTGTGATCCGCAGCTGATGATCAACTACATAGGTACGCACGGTGCAGTGGCCCAACAAGAAGCATGTTTCTCGCATTTTACTCGGACTTGAGCAACTTGTTCAACGTTGCAACTACTCCAATCCTTGTCACTCCCTGCTACCTCCCGATATATCTGTTATACAATAGGCATCTCTCATAAGTCGTTACATGTTATAATTCGCCGAATTAACGTGTCCGAACGGATATCTGGCGAAATGGGCCTCGATCTTCCATATCATCCACCGCATAACCAGACCCATGGTTCTTATTCGGTTCCAACTCTGCATCTCAGAAAATGCCCATAATACCGACACCGACCATAGCAGCGACGCCCTTGGCCCAGCCCGAGTCTTGTGTAGGGGCAGCAGCTACCACCTCTACAACTGTCTGAGTCTGTCCAGTCTTGCCTGTCAAAGTCCCCATGCCAATCTCTCCTCTGCCCGGAGCTGGAGCCACGGATCTTTGCGGCTTGAAATCAAGAGAAATAGTGTGGGGCCACCAGGTCGAATAGGTACCGCCGATGAATGTCTCCACCCACTGTACAGTGACGAAGGGCACATTGCCAAATGACGTTGTTGCATGTGTAACACTGGAACTCTCCATACTAGATGAAGCTGAAGAAGTAGGCGCGGGTGCGGGCGGAACAGGATTGACAGCATGGTTGGCAATTGAAGGTGGGGGCACTACATCAGCAGGCTCCACCCGGGCTACAGACGCATCTCCGAGAGAACTCCCTGCTGTCGTGTTGACTGGGACTATGATAGCTGGTTCGACTGTTGGAGTGCTTGCAAATGGCAGTGTTGGAACGCCGACTACTAGTCCCTGGGCAGGCGCGTCCTCGGCTGAAGCAACAGCAGGTGCTTGGTAAATCCTATACTGTGTGAGCCGGTTTCAAAAGTCAGTGTGTGAGTACGGAGCTACCCAGAGCTGTATAGTTCGGCTGTCAGAGTCACTGCTGGAAGAGGGGTGTATGTCGGACTTGCTCCTGCCATGGGTGTAGTCTCCGCATCTCGCAGATGCCCAGACACCGGAAGGAGCGTGCATGCAATCAAAACCAGCAGCAGAAGTATTGAGGTGATATGACCTTGCATCTTGGTTCGAGATAGAGAGGTGCAAGATAGCTGTAAATGCTTTCCGTAATGATCTTTAGGGGTGTCGTGTGTAGAGGCTCAAGACTCGAGCGGAGTCCCTACTTCATCAAAGGCGCCGTTGCAGAAGCAAGCTGTAAGTGAAGACGTATTGTTGAGAAGTGAAGTTTTGATAAGTCTTTTGGTGAGACCAGATTCCAGTCGACCCCTAATGGCCAGCCTTGTGAAACGCCACACCCGTGTTTGGAGTAGCACAAGTCGTAGAAAAGAAAGATGAGGTGCAACGAGAGACGAGATAAGAAAGTGAGTGAGCCAAAAAGCCAAAGCCAAGACGAAAGTGGGGTTGAAGGGAAACCGAAGTGAAGTGATTGTGAGACTGTAGAGATTCAAGGTGTTACAAAGGGTTACGTGCGGTGGTGGTACTGATGGCAAAGCCTGGCAAACGGAAGTGACGGTGCTGTAGACCATTGGGGGAAGCGACAGTGCATGCTACAACGGTTGAGAGTCAGTATCGAATGTGGCATCGTAACTTCCTACATTCACTCTGGAAACCATATCCCTTGGTAACTGATTGCATCATGTTATTGTTCGGTATTTTGCCGTCAGACGAGGTCCCAGTCTTGAGGTGACTCGCCGTGGAGGAGAAGAGCAGACGGCAACCTGCCAACGTGGTCTCTATCCACAATCCCACCCTTGATGTTGAGATAAGAAGAGGTGTTGTTGGTGTGATGTCACCGATTTGTAGAGATCATAATACAATTTTCACATCTCAGCCCTCTGCTCGCCCGCGAAGCCAGCCTATCCTTATACATTTCCTACCATATGGCGCGTGTAGATCCTGTGGACGTGAAGTTAGTTTGTCTGATAAGTTACAGGTTTACTCTTCTAGATAATTGATGCATGTACGTGTGGTATAAAGAGAAACAATGACCCCAGTCCAGATCAACAGCACCCTCACCTCAATGTCAAGCCTGAAAATTAAGCCTTTCCCTCCCCACTCTGTCACCCCTAAATAAGTCAAGCCTATATCTTGGCAAAAGCTTAGCGTACCACCAAATTCGGCAACTGGGCGCGTTGAGCCAGCGCTTGGGAAAAAAGCAAAAGATAATAGAATGGAGTACTGGGCCAGAACCCTCTTTCTGTTTCTGTGCAAAGGAGGCAATACAACAAAGTTTGTGCATTCCGCACTGACACGTTCCAGACCTTGTGTTGCGAAAACTCAGATAAAAAAGTCAAGAGTTAGGATAGTAGACTTCGAAAAGTGGTAAATGGTACGAGTCATCGTCGTCGTCGTCGCTCAGCTTTCAAGTAGCGCGAAAAAAAAGAGAGAGCGAGAAGTAAAAAAAAAGAAAAATCAAAGAAGTATGATCGGAATAACTCTCTCAGCACCAAAACAATGGAGTCATTCTCGTATTCTCCCTACAATCACGCGAATGGGAGTTTGTATACTACGCGAACGTCCACCTTTCCCCCCTCAAGCGCTATATCCGCGTCTTTCAAAGAAATAAGCGAATAAAGTGCGCGCGCGCGCAAGAAAAAAAGAAAGAAAAAGCCACGCCATCCGGCTTTCTTCGGTGCACACGCGAGAGAGAAAAGAATGCAAGCGTGCACATAGTCTTCTTGCTCGGCAAACCCTAGTTCACACCCACACGCCCCCTCCCCCCCCCGCTCTCTCTCTCTTTCGGTACGCGAGAACAACCAAAAAAAAATAGAAACCATATATATATATAGTTAGGGAAGGGGAGAAAATAAAGAAAATGGTGCACTCCGGATATAGTTAACCCAAGGAATGGCATTGACCATACACACACACACACACACACACACACACACACACACGCGCGCGCACGCAAACATCACGCACCCGCACCCCCCCCGTCCCATATCCGCGCTTCCCGTGTATATATGTGTGTGTGCGTGGCTATACTCGGGATTTTTTTTTAATTCGCGGCAAGACTAGGAGAAAGTGGTCTTTTTGGGTAAAAAGTCGGGGGGGATGGGCGAAAGATGGGAGAGAAGTTCCGCGGGATTTTATATACTATGTGTATATATATAGAAATATAAATAGGATAGCAACACGAGATGAAGAATCCACAATCGTCGCAGACGTATATGTACATGGCGCGTTGGCTATTCGCAGGTCCAATCCCCCCCTCCCCCATCCATCCATCACAACAATGCTACCCACAGTCCCTTTCAAACGGGGCTTTTTTTTTTGTCTTCAGACGAATTGTGGGTTTGTTGTGCCTGGGCTTCTAAAAAGCGCAAGCCAGGCTGTCCTGTCCTGTCAGTTCCAGTCAGCCCGACATCTGTGCGTGCGCCTTTGGAGCTACTAGCGTCAGCCATGCCCGGGTTCCGTCATGTGCCGGGCTCACTAGGCGTACGACTCCAGGGGCCGTGCCTGCAAAAATAGGCGACATTGCGCGCTCCTTGTCGGCGCGTCATCAGTGTGTTTTTTGTTGTTGCTGTGCTGACGGGCCTAATTCATAGATCTTAAAGTAGTAAAAGCTAATGGATGGGCTGATCTGTCAGCCAGTACGTGCGGCCCAAAGGAGTGTCTTCGCTGTCGTATTCTTGAGCCTCAATCTATGCACCCAGGCCAAGTGGCTTGCGCGCTTCCGAATAGACGGCTGAAACTAGTTTTCTCGTGTATGTAAGGTACACACGAGAACGAAGAGACTAAACTCAGCTGGTGGTGTGCCGCGGATGCAAAAATGAAAGAGGCTGTTCAAAACATATTGATTTGGGCAGTGGCGTTGTTGGAGCAACACAAAGAATAGAAGTGACAAAGGTAATTGGTGGTAATGTTTGATTGTGCACAAATGACTAAGCTGGTATCTTCTAATGCCGATTCAGATGGGGAGTCCAGTCCAATACAAAATAGTAGCAAGACTAAAGACAATACGAGACCGAAATCATGTACCGGAAGCGCTGGTGGTGGTGTGTGTGGGGGGGCTGACACGCAGAATGTCTTCCGGTTCAGAATGGAAGCGACGCGGTACCATTCCAAGCAGTACGACAGGGGTAATAGTCCAAACTGCTTTGCCCGTGCTAAACAAAACAGCGCAAGCTTGGAGCCGACTGCAGAGGCCTGATTGCGGAGAACAAGGGTATATACAAGAAAAGAAAGCGTGCAAAGAAGCACATCTAAGGCCGTGCCAAGCTGTAAATATGTTGGAGAAGGAGTAATGTAAATAGAGCAATCAGAATTTGCGTATCGTCGCGCCCGAGTTAAAGATATATGTGCCTGAAGCTGGAATAGCCGGAAGTATGACAAAACGCCGTAAATGTCTGGGGAAGGTGATCGTATACTCATAAAACGAGTCCCGAGTCCATGACAAGCTCGCGGGACAAACGGCTGTCTTTGCGATGGATGGAAAGAAAAGCGAGAAAAGCAGACTTTTTTTTGGTGCAAAGTTTATAGCGGGTCTCGGACGACTACCATGCCATGGCTAAGCTGACCAAGGAGATGATTGATGGAATGACGATTGATGATAGCGGTGCGCCGAATATGCTGGTTGCTGCGTTCTTGTACGTTGTCTGTCCAGGTGTCATGTCGCCCTTTGGATCTGTCGAGAAGAAGTACGTCTTGGCCGCTTCGGCGCCTTGACTTGGGTCTGGTGCGCTCATTTGGTTGGGAATGGCACAGACCTTGGCCGGGTCGAAGGTAGGACAGCGCTTCTTGTACTCGTTTTGCGATCGCTCGGTGTCAGTTGAGTTGAAGTAGCCCTTGAGGTAGGAGATTGTCATAACAGTGTCTCGGTCGGGTGGTCCTGCAGACCATGATGGATCGCCATTGCTCCAGTGGTTGAAGAAGATGCTGCCGCCTTCCTGGGGAACGTTTTCGGTCATTCGGTGGAGGAGTTGGCCATCAACAAAAAACTCGACACTTCCCAGGGTCCAGTCAAAGCGGTACTCGTGGAACTTTTCGTCTGGGCGGAATGGAAGTTGCTTGACTACGAAGCCGTTTGTTCCCTGGGCAGCAAAGCCGTTGGAGACGGATTGGGGGCTTTGGAGAACCAGGTTTACGGCGCCTTGAGATTGGTTGAACTGATGCGAGAGGAATTCCATGTCGATTTCTTGCGAGTTGTTATGGTACTGCGACTATTAGCCAGGGGACATGGTTTGTTGAGGCGCGTCATGACGACGTACAAAGAAGAATGCACCGCAAGTTCCAGACGAGTTGGACAACTTCATGCCCACACGGAAACTACCGAGTAGCGAGTCGTTGCGTATGCTAACAATCTCGGCACCGCTCACGAGGCCGTCTGCGTGGTTGCCGCGAACCCATAGCTCGAGTCCGGCATCTCCGCCGTGCTCGGCATCTCCCGCCCATGCCTTGTCGTCCTTGAGAGGGTTGGAAAGAACATTGCCTACTTCCATGGCCTTGCCAAAGGGGCCGCGGGCGTTTTGCGCAGTCATGTTGTACTCCTGCGGTCTCCATCCTACGGTGGAGAAGTCGTCGGTCTTTGTGTGGAGAAAGTCATTTTCGAGTAGCTCAGTGAAGACGGCATAAGAAGAGTCGCTGGTCGAGTTGACTGAGTATCCGCACTCGCAGGCGGCGTTTGCTGCACAAAAACAGGTGGTTAGCGCTCGAGTGTGCCAAAGGGCATAGTGGCGTGAAGGCGGGAGGGAGACTTACAGAAGCGAGAGAGACCGAGGATTAGCAGGGCGGGCAAGGCGCCCCACGAGTTGTGTAGGAGCATGGCGGCGGCGGCAGAGAAATTATATTAGAGCGGATAGTAGGCAGGTTGGTGAAAGCTCTTAAACAGACCAGAAAAAGAAACGAGGGAGGAGTAAAGAACGTGGGTCGGTGAGCAAGGTGGTGTTGGCCGGAACAAAAGTAAAAAGAGCGTGAGGTAGTGGGAAGAGTGGCAGGGCTGGGCAGACAAGACACAAGACGGAGCAGGGTAGGGCAGAGCAAAGAAGGACGGGCAGGGGGGGAAGAGGGCTGATGATGAACTGCTGG
Organism: Bipolaris oryzae ATCC 44560; assembly: GCF_000523455.1. Lineage (NCBI taxonomy): Eukaryota > Fungi > Ascomycota > Dothideomycetes > Pleosporales > Pleosporaceae > Bipolaris > Bipolaris oryzae. The sequence continues at coordinate 114,398 of NW_006911285.1, forward strand.
GTTGACCTTCGGAAGCTGGAAATGCCCCCGGGCCTTCATGCCCAAAGCAGAAAGCACAAAATGCAGAACACGACTCCAGCCGGCCTGGGCACCGTCGGTTGGTGTCGCTCCCAGGGATCGCCCGTTAATGGGACCGAGATGATAAATGAACAAGACACTCGGCCCACGACGCGCAGTGGGGAACCGGCCATGTCAAGCTCCAATCGGCCACTGGGCCTCGTGCATCGTCGTGTCGCGTGCTGCTGTCACTCTGCACATAACTTGATGCTACTGGCACGCTTGGTGGTATAGCACGAGGATAGCAGACTGCTAGTGCTCGTAGTAGCAGATTGGCCCATCCATGATGCTGCTATGCCCTGCTACGCCCTGCCATACGTCCATTTCCACGTCTTGGTCGACATGGCGTCTGGCCTAGCCTCTCATCTCGTCCTCTGTCTGCCATGCGCCATGCACCCACTCGAATCCTTCCCGCCTCTAGCTGTCCCAGACGCCATCCTTCACACCAAAGCGAGCGAATCACCACGCCACCGACAAGCCCCTGCCGTTCCCTTGGCCCGTCTACACCCACACACTCACTCATCATTGCTGCGCTCCACCCCTTCTGCGGGAAATTGCCTACTGGCTCAAGCAACATGCGCAAAGCATACAGGGGCCCTGGTACGCTTTGTTTTTTTCTTCCTTGCCCGACCCCATCACCTGTGTCGTTTTTCCTTGCCTGTTCCCCTCCCGTGTGGAGAGACAAAGAAGCGACAGAGAAGCGACAAAGAAGCCCAGTCACACACACACACACACACACACATCTGCTTTTGCTATGCACGTAAGCGTCTGTGTACCACTTGGAACCACCGTTCGCCCGTACTCTTCTAAGTTGGCCCCCCCTATTTGGTCCCCGGCCACAGCAACAGCAATAACACCAGCCTCGTATCCTGCAAACTGGGTTGCATCCCATTTCAACCCGCCCAGCACCTCCATTGGCCTGAACCTCGACGTTATTATGTCATAGTTCCCGGCACCACGCGCACATACCGCCCCTGCCCATTCCCATGTGACCGCAGCTTGGACTCTTGGAAAAGGTCAAGAAAAAAAGCTGGGGTATTCTTTATTATCCAACGGCTTTTGTGGTTCTTGCACAATCCTAGTCACGCAGTAATTTCTCCTTGGGCGGTTTGATGTGAGGCCATCGCACTCTGCACCAATCACCGTCTGCTTGCACCAACTGTGCAAGTGAGGCAGGTCCAAAGACGGCTATCGGCACGCATACGTACACCCCATCTCGATTAGAGTTCGAAATGACCGATATTTAATCGTTGGTGGCGCTCTTATTATTTGCAAGAAATGTCACCATTCAAGCTTGAGCTAACTGGCACCGTCCAATGATTGATAGAACCTTATCCCCTGGTGACTGCAATACTGTCTCGTGCCTATCAGTTAGCTACTCTGCAACTATGCGGAGCCGAACGCCAATCTCTGTGGAGCCCTTACCCGACTTGGCTACTCCACGTGGCTGCAAATGAACTGCCACTCAAATACAGGGCCAATCCTAATTTCACTTGCCCCCGAAATCACGAAAACAAGTCCTCGACGTGGAACCTCGCCGTCCTTCTTTTGCCGCGTTTGACAAACACTTCTCCACTCTCTTACGCACGGATTCGCTCCGTGTCCTGTTTGCCAGGATGAGAGATAGATGGCATCGACTCTCGAAGGATGCACTGAATCTCGGCACAATTTTGGTTGCCGCTATCCACCAAGAATCCTACATAGATGCTATCGATACAACACGATGCAACAGCACGCAACCTATTCCACTAGCACTTTGTATAGTACAAAGTAAACCCCAAGCTATCCCGTTCCTCACACACACCGTCTTCTTCCGCTCCTATTCAGATCGTCACATTTCCTCCCCCCCCCAGCCAAGCAACATGCCCATTGCGCGCCTGCCCCGCCCCCGTCCCTCAGTGATTACCACATCCATTTACCCAAAGTACATGCCGCTCTCTCCTCTTTCTCCCTTTCTTTTTCATTCCGGTCCATGCTATCCCGTGACTTGCACAAACCCCCATCCCCCCCCAAGTTCCCACAGCGCAAAATCACCAGCAATAACATCAACAACAATAAACAACACAACAACAACAACATTCCGTCTCTTCCCGCACCCCCCTCCCACTCTCCCTTCGTATCCGCAAACCCCCCTCCAAGCAAAACCCCCAGCCTTTCAAAAACAAAACCACTTAACTTACCGCCCCCCCCCCGTCCCAAATTTATCCACATACACACATATACGCGCCAAGCACGGGCCCGGGATACGAACGGCCGGACCCTTTTTTTCCCTTTCCTTTCTAGAAAGAATACGAGGGAAGGAAGGAAGGAAGGATGGGCGGATTGTGCAGATGTGTGTGTGTGTGTGTGTGTGGGTATGATGGTGCTGCTTGGGATGAGTAGCGGTATGTCGAGGTCTTGTGCATATGGCAGTGTTGATGTATAAGAGGAAGGTATGAAAGAAAGTGATGTTAGTAAGTATGTAGGAAAGAAGGGGATGATCAAGGGACATTAGTTTCACAAAGCATAAAGGCACCAAAATCATTCAACTCGTATAGTTCCTCAATATTCAGGCAAAGTCGAATCATCAGAAGCAAAAAAAGGAAATGCGTTTATTAGATCCTTTTTTTCGCGGAAAAAAACGAAGCGCCTATCATGATATAGCAACAACTAAAAGCCAGATTGCCCGCGGAAACCATAGCTTGCCCGTTGACGCCCCACAGCGAATAAAAAAACCAGAAGGGACTGCTGATGACAGTGGAGAGAGAGAGGGCGTGCCAAAAGGCAACAGATCAGAAAGTCGCATTGACCCTCTCATACACTCACTCCCTTGCACACCAGCAGTCAAGGCAGAGAGAAAACTCCAAAAAATCAAAAAGGAACAGAGAAGTCAAGAAACAAAACCCCTATAGGCTGAATGAAACCCAAAATATCAAAAAAAAACCAAATCGCATCCAAACTCTTTTCGTTTCTTCGTTAAAGGGGTTAGAATAAAGGGTTTACGTAGCCAGAAGAAGAAGAATAAGGAAGAAATAAGGCGAAAGGATAAAAAAGAAGACCAAAATAAGAGTTCAAATGTACACCTAGATAAACGCCGCCAAAAGTCGCATAGATCTGAACAAGACTTTCCCAATGCGAGTTTCTCCTCGGGTTGGAAAAGTGTGAGGGGGGGGGGTATCATCGTCGTGGACACATTCTTTGTTGTTTTTTTCTTTTTCAGTCTTTTTCAATTACAAGAATCCACTCTCAGAGAGCAGCCTAGAAACAATATCGTTAGCATCATTTTCGCTTTCTCTTCACAGAAAAACAAAACAGGTTGCTTACCTTGCAATCTTTTCGTCCTCGCGTTCTCTTGGTTCGACGCTCAGACTCATCTCGTACATCTCATGCACATCGCCTGCAGACTGCATGTTGCTGAGAATATACTCTTGCAACTCAGGCACCGGCTGCAGCGGATAGGGCACATTCTGGTACTGTTGGATATCGCGGATGACTTCTGCTGTCTTTGCGCGCTTGGCAAAGTTGATCAGATTGGTGCGCTTGATCAGCGAGGGAATACCGTCTTCGATGAATGTCAAGTCGGTGAGATATACACCTTGAGTATGTGTTAGTGCATATTGCAATTCCTTTGAGAGGTCATCGCATACCAAAGAAGGGTATACAAGGTGGATTCGCCCTGTGCAGAGTGTCTCGATATTCTGCAAAGTTCTTGGTGCTGCCCATGAGCTTGCGCATGCTTTCCAGCGTTGCCATGGAGCGCTGGTTGACAGCACTCCAGGTTCTGTTCAGACGATGGATAGGCGCAGTACCTAGAGCTGAAATGATGGAAGTTAGAGTAGAAAAGTTGTTCAGTTGTCGGCATTTCTATATCTCATTAGCGACATGCAGTGCAGAGAGGTGTATGAGGTTGACTCACGTCTGCTACGTTGACAAAATGCTTAATGACAATCACTCTGCGCTTGACATCCTGTTGGGTAAGAATCATCTGCGCGACCCAGTTTGTCAACTGGTTAGAATGAAGAATAAGTGCTTTGACATTCGAGGCTGGATCGGGCTCGCCAGGTGCAAGCTTCTTTTGCCAAGTCTTGTTCAAGCATTCGGTAGGGCGGATCTTGCCGTAAAGCTTAGACTCGATGATTGTGAGTTGACGAGCGAATTCCGTTGCATCGATGTCGAGGAACTTTAGCTTCTTCATGTGCTTGGGCAGAATGGGTTGTGGTGTTTGGGCACTCAGGGTAAGGACCAACCGTTTGGTTGGCATGTCTGGTCCACGCGATCTTTGCTCGACCGAAGTCATCAATGGTGCTGCTCCAGGGGTACTGGTAGTTGCAACATGGTCTTTGGCGAAGTTGTATACCCGCTGAATCAGGATCCGTGCCTCTTCGTCGTTACCCTCCATCCAGTAGTTATCAAACCAACTCTTCAAAATGTTTACAACACGGAACCTGATTGGCTTCTGCTTCTTGTCTACCCAATGCTGGTAGTCTTCCTTTGCTAGACCGTGGGGTGGTTGAATACTCCATCGTTTGACCAACATCTCAAAAAGCTCGGAAGCTGTGGTAAAGGATCGGTAGGTGAGTAGGAATGTGTTGTTGAAGGCGGGATCCAAACGGTCGTGACGGGTCAGCTGCTCAACAAGTCCTGCCAAAGTGCCACCCTTGAGTTGGGGCGGTGTAGTTTTGTGATCGTAGGAAATCTCGCCCTCATGATCGAGCTTCAAGAATTCTGGTGTTTCTTCAACTGCTTGTTGTGGAATGACTGGCACTTCACCAAAGAAATCCTTAAGCTTTTTATTGCTGTTGGCAGAACGGATCGGCTCAACCTTTGTATCGTCGTTTCCAAGGGACGATCCTGGGCTGTATGTGTCAGCTTTGGGCATGTTACCGAGCAATGGCCTCTCAGGTCCAGATGGAATGCGAGCGTGACTGGGTAGTTCACTGTCGGTGTTTCTCCGAGGATCTGAACGGCTTATGATATCATCCAAGGGGATGTTTTCTGACAGGTTCTGTAGCAAGGCATACTCCTGGGCACAAGTCGACTCAAGTTCACGGGCGACGGCTCGCACGGCGTTGATTCGGTCCTCTAGAGAGTCACCTCGTAGTTCGGCCCATTCGTCTCCCAAAGGCGCTGCTACTCCTTGGCATGCTATCACAAGCTCGGAGACTATGTCATAAGTCTTCTGTTTCTGTATGCTGAATTCGCTGAGCTGCGATCCTTGAGAGTCCAAGTCCAAAGATGCGAGGTTGATTTGTTCAATGGTTGAGATCCAGGGTCGGCATGCTTCAAGCACCTTGCTTGCCGCGTTACATACGTGGTCGCCAATCTCCTGGTGTTTCTGGTGTGAGATAACGGTGTCCCGTACGACCAAGTGCTCGTCCAAGCGACGGATGCTTGAAACAATCAATCTCTTGACGTCGTGCAGCCTTTCCAGGACACGAGAATCTAGCTTGAGAGTCGGCTCGACAGAAGAGGGCTCGTGGTCTTCTGGGTCAGAATACATGGAGGTGTTGACGTCCCGGGAGTCTGCACCATTGTTCTGCCAGCTGCCGCCAATGTTGCTACCGACCACGAATCCAGGCACAAGGCGGGGTATCTCTTCGCCCCGCTGCTGACGAGCTACTTCCACAAACCCAAAAACACCATTCATCACGCCCTCTGCTTCTTTCAGACACTTTGAGTAAGAGTCGGGGGGAGGAAAGTCGGATGCGGCAATGTGCGAAGAAAGAACTAGCTTTGAAAAGCGCGACATGGTCTCTCTGAAGTGAGGGTAAAGGGCCTTGTTGGTCGATATGATGGAAGGGTTGCCAGAGTGGTTATCCGTCGTTCCCGAGCCAGCCGCGAGTAACAGCCGGAGGTGATCTGAAATGTCTTCAGCACGCTTTACAAACTCTGACCTGTCGCTGTTGTTGATGGCTTGTTTGTATCGTTCAATCGCGCGTCGCATATCCTCGACCATCCTGTTCCAGGTAAGAGGCACTGGGCTGACATCGTCGTAAAACTTTCGTGATTGTGGAAGGGTACCGTTGGGTCCACCTAGACCAGGGCTGTTTGCAAAGGATGTGGCCGTCGTACCAGCGGGAGGCATTGCAGCAGAAGCAGCAAAGCTCATGCTGCTTTGGTCGTAGGCCCCCCTGCCGTGGTAACCACCATTCATTGACTCCATGGAGGTAGCTGATGAGAGTCCACCAGACAAGCGTTGTCTGTGCTGTAGTCCAAAGTCAGAGGGGCTCTCACACAAGCGGGAGGAGGGTGAGCGGTTCGATACTTACGCGAGAGGTGTAGGAACCCTTTGTTCCTGGGCCTTCAAAGTCGGATGCGGATGTTTCGTCGTCTGTGTCTTCCATGTTGTAGCCAGAGCCCGAAGCCAATATCTCGGCGGGCGGCCGCGACATTTCTGGAATGAAGACATCTGTGCGGTTGCGCGGGCCGCTCTCGTTCGTAGCGGGTGATTCAAGCGGTAGCTCCATTGTGCTTACGCCGGTCAGGGTGTTGAAGTAAAAAAGCCTTCCATCTGGGGTAGCTTGGGGGATCCAAAAGGCAGCTTCCTCCTCCTTGTTGTTGGCGGGTGCGGTGTTGCGCTCAATGGGCAGGATGGTGTCGTTGCCGCCGCTCAGGGAGCCATCGTCGGAATAGTCACCCTCTGCGCCGCTGGCTGAACGAGTATCGTCGTCGGCATCGGCACCGTCTCGGTCTTCCTCGATGTCTTCGCTGGGCCGCTGCACGACGGCGCAGTAGTTGCTTGGAAACCAGCCACGGACACCATGGATGACTCCGTCCCACCACCCACTCTCCAGCTGGGTGATGACCTGTATTACGTCGCCGGTCCGGAAGCTTAAGCTGGTGCGGTCGTCGGCCTGGTAGTCGTATAGGGCCTTGACGTACATGCCGCCAGCGTCGGTCGTGCCGCTGAAGCCGTTCATGTTGGAAGGCGCGACCAGCTCGAGGGGGGACGGGATAGGAGAGCAACGACGACGTCCGCACACTCGGGTGCAAGATGCCCCTCTACTGCGGCCCGTGACAAGAGCAGAAGAGGTCGCAAGGTGGGCCGCTCGTTCTTACAGCGCGGTCGATTTCGAGGGTCAGATAGCCCGCGTGTTATGGCCGGGGGGTGGTTGAGGGCATGCAATTGGGCTAGGGGCGGGACCGGCATGCGAATGAGGAGCCTTGCATTCGCGCCTCGCAGAACTGCACAGCGAATAGAGTCTCGCAGCGGGCACTTGTGTATGATTATCGTCGAGAGGAAGAGAGCTCAGGAGCGAAAGAAACTGCAACACCAGGGCGGGTCGCTGGGCAGGCGTTGTGAGCGGTGGAGGCCCCCCGAATGTGGGGACACTGCTGCCACAAGTCACGTGGTGACCTGGGTTTCTGGATAAAAGAAGCTAACAATGTGTCAAGTCCCGGGCCCATCCCTCAATCCAAGCCCTCGCGGAGCCCGCTTTGCTTGTCTACAGGTTATAATATTCATGCATGTCAAAGTACATGCAAAGCCCGCCGGAAGCAGATGTTGTGCATACACACAACCTGTCTGTCCAGATGGATGGTTACACTGCTGGTCATCCTGAGCCGGCTGCATGCCCATTGTCAAAAGCCGCCGGTCCAACACGTCGCGTAAGATTTGTTGCTTGTCAGATGGCCGTTCAAACACGCCGGCCTGAAGCATGTCTATGTAAGTACATACTATGTACACATGCGCATCAAAGTAGCCTCTCTACGCCTGGCCAATAATGGTCCGACAGTGTCATGAACCGTGCGAAACCCCACCACGGCTGCAGTACGGATGCTGTATACGGTAGGTGAAATGTAGTACGTACATCCATAGTGGGTGTGTATGTATGTCAGTATGTAAGTATGCAGGCGCCGAGCGAGGAGCCTGACGACTGGGTGGGGAGGACCTCAGGCGTTCCATACACTCGTCAATTCATCTAGAACACTGGCTGACTCGTTGGGCTAATTCTCCTTCTATGCGCTATGAAACGTTGTCCCAAGGACGGCAGGGACCTGTCGCCTTTTGCGGGCGGATACCGGAGCAATTGAGCATGATACCACCCTACCGGTCTTGTGCGACCATCCAGTCAGTCGTCCGACCTCTGACCCTTGGCGTCCTGACACTCTGCTTGCGCCGAACATTACCTGCAGCTGCGCAAGTCGCCAAGAGACGCTCAAAGAGTTGTGCAACCTAGTCTGGCGAGACCTAGTGTCGAGGCCGATGGTAAAGGTAGAGAGTATGTGGAACACTGGAGGCTGCAAAGTCAAGCAAGAGCCGGCAGCCCCATGGATGCGAGAGCGGTGACTGACACGCGCATCTCATCGTCGAAGACGCCATGGAAGCCTTGAGCGATGATGAAGGAATTAGCGGCCGATACCATTCTTGAACTTGCTTAATGTGTCGCGTGGAAGCGGAAGCGTCGACTTCTGGGTTCTGCGACACTGGGCCGGAGTGGTGTGTGGGCCGGCCACCCGCCCAATTGATCATGATGCTGCTGTCACTCCCGGGGTGGCAGGGAGATTGTTGGGAGATGACGGGATATAGCGAGAGCAAAGGGAAGCTTCGTTGTAAGCACGAGTAAGTAAGCACATGGCAACGGGAGCGGCGCTGAACGTGGAGGTGTCTCCGGATGGCGTCCAGAGGCCATTGCCGTGACCATATTTGTTCGTCACCAAACGGTAAAAGGGAAAAAGGGCAGCAGCCACTGAGCATTTCAGCTTGCTCTTCAGACAATGGCGAGCACATGGACACGGGCAATGCCCCGAGCCGGCGGCCATGGTCCCTGGCACTAAGTAATTCTAGTCGGTTTGCCTTGACCTTGTTGAAATTATCTCACGGCGCAGGCGGATGGGTAGCGGCTCTATGGCGTCCGTGTTGCGCGAACAGACCATGGCCTGCCACATGAAACCTCGACCACGAAGCCGCGTTGCGCTTCTAAAGCATTACGTGAAGCGTTCTAGCGCGAGGAGGGGCGAGGGGCGCGAAGCCCCCCCTCCCTCGCGCCCAGCAGCCATGCATGCCCCTCGCCGACACTGAGGGGTTGTGAGAGAGATGGCACGAGGCATGTGGCGCGAGGGCGCAGTCCGACGAACTGACGGTGAAGGCAAAATGGGCTGGGGCGGGAACAAGGCCGTTTACCAGACCGCGACCGGCGCTATGTGCTCCAGGATATACGCGCATCCCCGATGCAAGCGGGGCATGTTAGTGGACTCTTCTAGGTGCTCTGCTGCTTACGGGGAAGGCAGGTGGAGGGGTGTTTGCATTTGGGGGTGGACAGTGGCGGTAGTTGTTGTTGTGATGATGATGGTGGTGGTGGTGGTGAGAGGGGGGGCGGGGGCGCAGGTCAAAGGGCATGGCTGCCATGGGCCTGTTGGCATTGGGATTTGGAGGGACAGGCGTAAAAAAGCATTCCATCGTCGCGCGATGGCTTGTTTTGAGTGCGGTCGACAGCGACGAAGCTGCTGCTGTCTGGTGCATGTGTGGACCGGGCTAAGAAGAGGATGTGGGTCCGGGGAACGGGATCATGGCCCGGAGGTATGGATAGAGTTCCAGGAACGAGTGAGGGCAGCCGACGATCGTCTCCAAATTACTCGCAGCCACACAGCAGCATTCCATAGTGCGAGTTGGAAGGGTGCTCCTGGCGTCATCTTGTTGGCTCCGCGAGCGAGGGGCTGCAGCCACCCCTTTTTTTTATTCTTATTTTTTCGGGCAGGGTGAGGTCATCATGGGCCGGCGATTGCGGCCAGCGAGGGGCAACAGGCAACGCCCGCCTGGGTGGTGTGCATGTTGTACTGTAGGTGTAGGTGTAGGTGGGTGTGGTGTAGGCAGTATGTAGGGTCGGGGTTCGTGCCAACATGAATGGCGCAGGCACACAGGCACGCAGAATGAGGCGGTGAGGCTCCATGCGCTCGGCCTGCATCTGAGGAATGGCGCCCCAGCAGACTACTCACTCAAGAGGCAAAAGTCGTCTGGCCATTCTTACCGCCTCTTTGAGATGTCGAGCCACAACTGGTGGATACAGAGGGCGACTCCGCTGCCAGCGCGTGGTACGGCGAAACCGCGCTCCGCAAGAGCCTCGTGAGATCAAAATCATTGGCCATGCGATTGCCATGTTGCAATTGGGTCCAGCCCGTCAACTAAGGGAGTACCCGGTGTGCAGGCGCAACTGCAGATGGGCGGTATGCCTACAAGGACCTGGCTTGGGGGAGAGAGGGGCTATAGGGCGCGGCAGGGCGCGGCAGAACGCGAGAGGGGTGCGAGGGGGAGGGGAGTGTGCGTGATGGAGAGGGAGGCACAACAGTGGGAGACTGCGTCGAGGGGTGCGGTGCAAGCGGTGCAAGCGGTGCAAGCGGCCATGCTCATGGCAGAGAGGCGTGGGCAGCAAGCAAACCACGGGCGGGCAACCCTGCACGGCACACTGTCAATGGGCAGCGATAGATACAAGCAAATATAACGTGGGATGCGACCGCTGTACACCTACTTCATCAACAATTGGCGTTGGATTCGCTAGCGCTGTCATGCTGGACGTAATTATTCGGTCCCGCGAGGAGATCACAGGGGATGGCTGGGCTGGTGAGCCTGCTATTTGGCGGACTGTGCGTTGTGCCTCTCTCCCCCCCCCCCCCATCTTGTGATTTTGGCCGCTGCCCCTCTTGGTCTCCTTATTCCGCCCTCGCGCCGCTCGCATCCATCTCAACCCTCACGCAGTCCGCGGCCTTCATCATTGCGCACGCAGCCCTGGGGCGCTGACGTCTGTACATCGCGCTCTGCCGCTCTGCCGCCGGCCACTCCGGTCTTGTGCTCGCATTTTTTGTTGTGTATACAAACGCGCGGGATGAACGACGGGCACAGCCACTGCACCTCGCCCATCAACACACTTTAACGCTCGCGCGCGCCGGCCGTTCCATCATCCCATCCCATCGGCCTCGAGCTGCTGCAGTTGCCCGCTCCATCTCTGCATTGCCGTGATGGCGTCCAACTCGTCGCCCGCCGGCCGCAAGACGGGCGCGCCGGAGAAGAAGTACAAGTGCCAGTTCTGCAACCGCGCCTTCAGCCGCAGCGAACATCGCAGCCGTCATGAGCGATCCCGTAAGTGCCCTCCCCTTGCCCAGCGTCGCCATGGGAGCTCTGCCTGGCGAGAGCGGGGTAGCTGTTTACTGCGGCGGGACACCTTCGCGCCGTGGTCGCGCTGCGGGGAAGATTGACACTGTGTTGCTAACTGCCCCTCACCGCAGACACAAAGGAGCGCCCCTTCAAGTGCCTCAAATGCCGCAGCACCTTTGTGCGCCGCGACCTCCTCCTCCGCCACGACCGCACCGTCCACGCAAAAGACGGCGGCGCCCCGCTGCCCAGCGAGCAGAAGCGCCGCAGCACCACAAAGGCCGCCGATGCCGGGCCCTCGAAGCCCGCCCCCGTCGAAAATGCCACCACCCTCGAGCGCATCCAGCACGACTCCGAGGCCATGCACGACGACGACGACCTCAATGCCGCCGCCATGCTCATGACCGACTTTCACCACAAGGCCATGGCCAGCCAGGAGCCCGAGATGATTCCCGAGCACAACGAGCCCGTCATCTCCCCCACCGGGCCCCCCATGATGGAGCCCGTCATTCCCTACACCGCCCCTGGCCAGAACATGCTGCCCCAGATGCCCTGGAGAGACTCAATGGTCCCCCAGTCTGAGCCCAAGTCGTCCCCCAACACCCACTCGGCCTTTACCTCGGCTGCAGCCCTCGGCTCCCACCCTCACCAACTGCCCCCTCTCATGGAGCGCACCATGTCGGGAAACGACAGCCTTGCGCCCACCTTCTCGGCCATGAACGGGGGCAACGGCCTCGGAACCCCCGGTGCCCTCTCGCCCTATCCCTCGATGATGGGGCCTGTTTCGCCAGTCGACTACCGCAAGTCGCCTGGCCCTAACCAAGCCTTGATGATGACCCGAGCCCCTCAATTGGACTCGGAAGAGCAGTGCGCCAGGATCTACGAGAACATCAAGCAGTATGACAGTGAAAACGCGCTTCTCGAGACATTCCACCTTCCCAGCCTCAATACCCTCAACCGTCTGCTGAAGACTTACTTTGATCTGTTTCACCACCATCTCCCCTTTTTGCATCCCGCAACATTCAACCCTACAGAGGTATCAGCCCCGCTGCTCCTTGCTGTCCTGTCGATAGGTGCCCTGTACATATTCGACCAGGACCAGGCATACATGCTGCATATCGGATCAAAGGTTCTTGTAAACCAGTTCCTACAGAACAAGGAGAACTTTAGCTCGCGCAAGTGTCCTCTGTGGACCATGCAGAGCACACTGCTCAACATGATCTTTTCCAGCTGGAGCGGTGATCCAAAGGGTCTCGAGTGGGCCTGTTCGATTAAGAGTCTTTTGGCCAACATGGTTGCCGGAAACCGATACGAGCTCAAGCTTCGATCAGACGCGCGTGATGGTGCTCAGCCCAACCACGAAGAATGGGTCGTTGACGAGCAGTGCCGCCGAACTTATTATGCAGTCTACATATTCTTTGGTCTGCTCACTCTTACTTATAACCACACACCTGCCATGGGTTTCAATGAGTTCGACACACTAGAACTTCCCTCATCAGAATCCCTCTGGACCATGGAAGTTTCGGACGACGATGCCTGGCGTGAAAGCCTGAGCTCGTCCAAGATTATCACGTTCCGTCAGGCGCATGACAATCTCTTCCAAGGCGAGACTGCACGCTACAGTGCCTTTGCCACGCGTGTCATGATCAATGCTCTCTTCCTCGAGGTGTGGTATCACAAGCGCAGCCCCGAAGCTCTTCAGGACGTGGTCACCGAGTACAAGCTCCGACTGGCTCTTGAGACCTGGGAGAAGTCGCTTGAGCTGTGCGAGCCCGAGACCGTTGTTGTTCAGCTGAGCGCCCCGCACAAGGGCCATCCTCTAATTTTCAATGCCATGGCACTGTATAGGAACACGCGCGCTCGACTAGTCGTTGACCTCAAGTCTATTCAGGAGGCTCTCCGTTATCACGACTCGTACGAAGTCGCTGCTGCCATGACCAATGCCCGTGACAAGGTCCAGCGCTCACCCGAGATGATCAAAGTCATCCAGGAGTGCTTTGACTGCATCGAAGTCGCTGCCGTGCAAGGAATCCGCTGGGTTGCACGTACTTCGGCCACCAACTGGAGCATCGAGCATCCTCTTACTGGCATGGACCTGATGGTAATTCTGACCTTGTGGCTCTACCGCTTGGAACACGACGAGGAACCAGCCACCGAAGAAGAGCTAGCCATGTACAACAAGCTGCGCAACTTGTTCGATGATGACTCGGTCGATGTCTACGGCGCCAAACTAAGCTCTACTGTCGCTCGACTTTGGGGCAGTATGATTGACGAAGTTGTTGTTTGGGGGTATGTTGATCTCTCCGTTACTCTGCGAAACCTGTCACTAACTCTGCATAGCATCACCAAGCTCATGGGCGAAGCTTTCAAGCTCCATTCACAAGCCCTTGTTGGCTACGAGGACGCCATGTCCTCTCGCTCTGGATCCGCTACACCGTCCATGGCGGCTGGCGGTGTCCAAGTCCTCGAGATGCAGATGGCCTACTAGGGCCATACGATCGACCTCTAGTACTCTACTCACGATCTGTTTTTTGATTTTTGTTTATTTCTCTGTTTATCTGTCACTGGGATTGTATTTTGCTTGTCTGGCTACAGCCACCTCCTTGCATCTGGGAGCATGTCGTGGAGTTTGGGCGTGTTGATCATTGGTACTCTATTTCTTATCTCTTTTCACTTTCTCAAGATTGGGGTAATACGGCGCACAGGGGCAGTCGTCCAGATTGCTACACACTTGAGCATGCGCTCTATTTGTTTGGCGTCCTTTTAATATCTTTCCCTCGCTCATACCCATCGGCATTTCTGGACTAATGGAGGCTGGCCCCAGGCGCGTCATCGCTCTGCTTCGGTCCTGCTGCCTGTATTGCCTCTGCTGCATTTCTGCTAATACCGTTTGTTTGCTGTCGTTTTTTTTTGCAGTCTTTTCTATTCGTCATGGAGCTCTTGGGGTTTGATGTGCATATACCATAGTATTTATGAAGCGCCTTTACGTGGCGACGGAGGGCAGGATGGAAGTAGTAGATTGACCATGCCGAAGTGTGGGTAGATTATGATTTCAAATATTATTGTATGAACACATTTTCGCATGAGCATGTTGAGATTAAAATACAGGTAGTCTGTGAAGTCCGTTGAATCTCAGTGTTACCGACCGCAATCCGACGTTGAATGAAGCCGCTAATCGATAATGGCGACCCACGGACCACCATGCATAACTAGCGCGAAGAGCTCCAATTGAACTTTTCCAAAAATTTCGAGGCCCAGCTACACCAGCCCGTCTGCTTGCAGTTCCACGCATTGTCCGCCATATTCATATACCCCTCTACCTTGGCGTTCTAGCCCTCAAAACACAGTCGCATACAGTTACAATGTCGAAAGATATCGAGGAGAAGAAGCTCAAGAAGGAGAAGAAGGATAAGAAGGAAAAGCGCGCCGAGAAGGATGGCGTAACCAAGAGCAAGAAGGACAAGAAAGAGAAGAAGATCAAGGGCGATGTTGAGATGACCGACGCGCTAGAGGCCGAACTCGAGAAGGAACCCGAGGTCTCCATGGTCAATGTCGTAGACGGCGCATCCGGCGACGACGAGCCTCGCGGCGCCCTCGTTCCCTTTGCATTCCCCCTCGCCGACAACGACAAGGAAGTCAAGAAGATTCTCAAGACCGTCAAGAAATGTACGTTTCCCATTCACCCCCCAAAAAAACGCGCCCACACAATCTACAACATTTCGAACTAACCTTTTCCCTTCAAACAGCCGCCAAGTCCAAGACCCTCCGCCGCGGTGTCAAAGAAGTCGTCAAGGCGCTGCGCAAATCCGCCGCCGCAGGCGCTGCGTCCACGCTCAGCGACCCCATTGCCATTGTCGTCATCGCCGCTGACATCTCGCCCATGGACGTCATTGCGCATATCCCTGTCCTCTGCGAAGACCACAACGTGCCCTACATCTATATCAAGAGCCGCGCGCAGCTTGGTGAGGCAAGCGCTACAAAGAGACCTACCAGCGTTGTCATGATTGGTAAAGACAAGCTGGGCAAGAAGGCGGGAGAGGGCGATGATGAGTTTGCTGAGGCGTATGCTGAGCTTGTTAAGGTTGTGGCCAAGGCTAGCAAGACTGTGAGGAAGTAAATGCGCCTAGAGCTGTGTATGCTTGTGTAAGAGGGATTAGGGAGAAGAGTTTTCTTTGGGGGGGCGATTCATGAATGTTTTCGAATAGTCGCTTTGTTGAACACACCAAAAAAGAAGAAGAAGAAGAAGAAGAAGAAGAAAACTCGGGGGTGGGGAGGGGGGAACATGGACGAGGAGTTTCTGGCGTTTGTTTCGCGTTTTCATCGATGCGGAACTTGGGGTTTACCGTATAGCTAGTGCTGTATACTGATTTGCCATGTCGAATTGGTATATTCCGGTTGCTTTTTTTTTCAAATATACACATCTTAAATACCATTAAAAAAACACCCGCTTCTCTTACTTTCTCTACCTTTTCAGTTTTTTTTTAAAACTTTCTTATGTGCATGTGGACTCTACAATTGCTACCCGTCACGCTTCCACACCCTTTTTCTCTCGTATCTTTTTTTTTTGCTATTTTGGTTTTTGTTTCCTTCAGCTCTGTTTCAGAACTTTCAACTTTTTTGTTTTGTTTTCGTAGACAGGTGGGTGAGGGGTTTATGGTAGACTTTTATGTAGGCTGGATTTGGAGGGGGGGGGGGGATATATCGGTGAGTATGTGTAGTCTTAACGGCATTTTTCATCCTCTTTTCTCGGTCGGTGGTGCTAGCGTCTTTGTTTCCTTTTGGGGGGTTGGTGAGAGGTGGGTTGACGTGGTGTTTCATATTGTGTGCCTGGGTATGGCAGCTTAAAAGGTGGTGGTCGCGATGATGTATATCGTGCGTGTTTTTTTGGGCACGTGTTGCCTATGCTTTTTTTGTATGTGCGTTGTGTACTGGGATCGAGAGAGGATATCCTGAGTGGGATCCTTGGTGGTGTATTAGTGAATGAATGGGACAAAGGTGAGTGGCTGTGTTTTGTCAAATGCAAGTTGCTACATTGAGGAGATGCGTCGGATCGCATACTGGATAGTGTTTTGTCCTGGTAGTGAGATTTTCTGTGTCTTCAAACTTTCTCGGAAGCTTAATACAGTAATTGAGGGTTGTTGTTGTGTTCTTGTTGTGAGATTCCATTCCAGGCCTCGAGATAACACTACGTATTCCAGAACAACTTGAGATCTCTGCTCGGGGCTATCCACGCTCTCAACAAAACATATGAGTCCAGAAACTTGGGACGGGAAAAGTCAGTACCGATGAGAATCCATACATGATCTGGTTCAGCCATGTTTAGCTCTACGTCGGACCTTTCCGTCGAGGTCGATTGGTGAAACCACGGGTTCAGGTAGGCTTTCGCAGGGCGAGCTTTTGATGGGTATAAGAATTGACTCCCTTTTCTCTCTCTCTCACACACACATGCACACACGAATCCCGCAATTTTTTCATGGGATCTAGAATTAACTTGGACCACACGTTTCAGCTAGCCAAAACGCCGGCTGTAATCGCCGCTGGAGGTGCCTTCGTGGGCTGGTTCGTGGTTTCGAGCCTGAATAGTTGGTACTCACGAAGAGTCGTCAACAATGCCGTTACCGACAAGATGTACGACTGGAGCAAAGAGATTGTGCTGCTGACAGGCGGCAATAGCGGGATAGGAGCTGCTATCGCGGCGAAGTTGGCTGAGAGGGCGGTGAAGGTCATCAATGTCGACATCGCACCTCCGAAAGGTCGCACATGTAAGCAAGAAATCGTGTCGTAGCATTATGTAGTCGTGCTGCTAACTTTTGTATGTGTCTAGTTCCAAACCAGTTTTTCTATAAGCTCGACATCACCTCCTCCTCAGAGATCGCCTCCATTGGGGCTCAAATACGTGCTGAACACGGCGCACCCACTGTCCTGATAAACAACGCCGGTGTCGGAAACGCGGTGCCTATTCTACAGCTGGCCGAGACAAAGCTTCACACAATCTTCCAAGTGAACGTCATCTCACATTACCTATTACTATAAGAGTTCCTACCCGACATGGTCAAAGCAGATCACGGACACATTGTCTCTATTGCGAGTCTAGCCTCATTCAGTACTCAGGCATTGAACGTAGACTATAGCGTGACCAAGGCGAGCGTGTTGGCCTTGCACGAGGGTTTAGCTCAAGAGTTGAAATTCATCTATAAAGCACCACGGGTGCGAACTACGTTCGTATATCCTTCCTGCAGTTAAGGCTATTATAACAAACTGATTTCCAGGATCGTGCATCCGGGCTGGGTCCGCACTCCGATGGCGCAGAAATGGTTAGACAGTGGCAAGATAACCAATGGCTTGTCTGAGCCGGAAGATGTCGCCAACGCGGTTGTGAAGCAGCTTTATTCTGGATACGCGGCACAGATCATCATCCCTTCATATTTCTGGTGGATACCTCTCGTAAGAGGTTTGCCATCTTGGTTGCAAGAAAGTGCACGGGATGTCGCGTCGAAGGTGTTGTTAAATGCAGACGAATAAGCAGCGCAATGACGATATTAGTATGAAGGTGTAGGGTACGTACTAGTAGGTGGACACGTCCTGCGCACTGACACGTTATGCGCGCGGCCTTACTAAAACTATCTTAAAGACAAGGCTAAAGAGTCACACCAAAAAGATATCATCGCGATATTGTTAAGTGGTAAGATCGATAGGCCTTTATATGTATAGCTATGGAAATAGATTTCGAATTCTAATTACGCAGCCTCACCGCGAGGTTAGAGGTAGTAAGACTATCCTTAATCCCCGGCGGAACTACGGGTAGTAATGTATTAGATAAGCTAGGAGTTAGTTAACGTGCAGCACCAGTAAGCTGGCCACACCAGTAAGCTGGCCACCCACCCAACCTGACGCGACGCTCCACGCCATTGAGCCACAACAACGCAATAATATTAGATAGAAGTAAAAGATATTATTCTTTATCTAGCTCTACATGAAGTCCGAGTATGTCCTTGAACGTGACACTTTGTACACGTTGGCGGCGCGCGCTGACGTCGCTCGCAAGTCTGGTTCTGGTCACCCCCCATGACTACCCTTTCTACCTCTACAATAATCTGCTGAGCCTATTAGACCTAGAGCACCCTACTAGAAGTAATATATTGACGCTATTGGTCCTGCTTTTGTTATTAACGCTTATGGCCTTAATGGAGCTTCTTAATTTCCTCTATATATATTATCACTGTTTGCATTACAAGCTAAGCGCTTTTAGTAAGCTAGAGTATTGTAACGCTTATTAGGCTCTCTGATTTTCGGCGTAGCCGCTCTTAGAGATAGCAGACCCGCTACTGAAGCTGCGCTACTGTCTGTGGTATTTCTAGCTGCGTTATAGCGTTATTATCTATAGCTATCTATAGTGGAGACGGTGTACGGACAACTATAAGAGACGATAGGACGCGATCTAGATAAGGAGGGACGAGGCCTATCGCTTAGAAACCTGCCTAAATGTTCTACTACGTGAATACTATCGGCCGGATCCGCGTATAGGCTACAAGGAAGTCTATCTTATTAACGTGGTAGACGCCTTAGCGGGCGAGCTCCTTAATCTCGCGTCCGTACGCCCGCTTAAGCGGCGAGAAGTAGCTTATATTAAGCGGCTAGAGAAGATGCGACGTGTGAGGCGGCATACAGAGAGTGATAATCTTGTTCTTAGCGTAGTACTGGTCGAACTCTAGGGTAGCGTGGCTGCTATAGCCGTCTAGGATAAGAAGCCGATAGACTCTAGCTGTATGAGCTGCTATATGCTAGTTGAAGTGCTTTACCTACTCTACCCTAAGCTAATTAGTCGTCTAGCCGTTGTCTGAGACGCCGATAACCCAGTCTAGTGGGAGCCTATTATACCAGCTGCTCTGGTAGACCTTACTAGAGAAGATTACGAACGGTGGTAGACACTAGCCAGACGCGTTGACGCACTCGATTGCTATAACCTACTAGCGATTGCCTAGCTATACGATAACTGCCCGACCGACTCTATTAGAGCTTATAACTACCTTTGACGTGCCAGCGACGCCTATCGCGAATCTAGTCTCGTCAAAGTTATAGATGTCTTAGTCTAGGACGCCATACGTCTAGCGCGTCTCCTCTACTAGCTTAAACCAGGCTATAATTGCGATAGGATCCTCAGAGAGAGCGCGTTAGCTATGAAATCTTCTAGTCTACTTTGTCTAAAGCTCTAGCTAGCCTTAGATAAAGCGGGACACCTAGTTCTTGCCAGTAGGCTGTGGAGGTGGATCTTGGCCGCGCGTAGCGAGTAGAGCGTCTGCCATTCGTCGCACGTCGATGATATNGGGCGGAAAACCGCGTCGGTTAAGGTCTAGGATCTATTAAACAAGAGACTGCTCTTCGATAGCTGATAGCTTGCGATTAATAGAGGCTGTCTCTAATCGTGGTTGGGTACCGCGGATACGCGTCTGAAGAGTTGACTTTGGCACATTATATGCTTTTACGAGAGCGCAGATAGACTGTTTTAAATCATTACGATAGGATGCTATAGCAAGACTTATTCTACCTTCACGAGAAGCTTGTATAGAGCGTTGTTGTCGCGGCATGGTGGTTGTGGTGCAGAGCGTCGCGTCAGGTTGGGTGGGTGGCCAGCTTACTGGTGTGGCCAGCTTACTGGTGCTGCACGTTAGATCTTAGAACTTGTTTTATATAGAAGTATCTTAGAGGGCTGGAGTTAACAAATTATTATACAAACTAACAAATCTGAAAAGGATATGACTACGCGTCCGTGCTGAACTGAGCTTGTGCCTAAAGCCATCGAATTTTAATAATATAATTTGCTGTGTAACACGGTCTACAGCGTCGCATCTCGACCGGAACGACCGGGTATCACGGGTGTGCAGTGAAGATTGGATATAACCCAAACCGGCCGTGCAAGACGATCATTAGCTTTATTGGAACGTCCGCTATTTTTGGCTTTTGGCGGAGTGGGCCGTATGGATTTGATGGGACCAAGAGACCATCTAGACCTGTTGATCAAAAATTTTAACTTACGAACATGGGTTATCTTTTGTTCGTCTTCCACTGGATACTTTGTGGCACTTGATGAAGTAACACAGTTGTACTTTGAGTATATTCAAAACAATGTTCCTCTCGACTGTGACATCTAACCAACTCCTCTGACTCGATGGCCGAAGTAGCTTGATGTTGTATCTAGTGAGGTCATTGTTTCACCGATATGTATTATGTATGCTCCCACGCTAACCTGGTACAGATGAGCCATGAATTGGGGTTACGAGGATTGAGAATAAGGTTCAGAGAGATGGTATGATGATAAAAGATGACTCTATTATGTCATTATGCACTAAGCTTATCATATTCGCCCGAGCTCTTTGATTGATTGGCTTACATGTCACCCACCGTCCCTCGTATAACTCTGGTATTTTACTACAAATACTCGATTTCTCCATGCAAAACTGACGCGTACTGTGTTATATTTCGAAACTTCAAACCACTCTCTACTCTCCATCTTTCAACGCTGTCCACCTGTTGTTACCTTTGAAGCTCCACTACTCACAATCTACTCCCGACATGAAGTTCCTTCGCCTCGGCCTGCTTGTGAAGCTCGGAATTTTGTTCCCAGCATTCATAAATGCAAACCTGATAAAGTGTCGAGATGATGCTGTCTGTTTTGTGGGATATTCTGGGTCGTGCTCTTGCTATTATGGAAACAAACTCCATCGTGGAAATTGCGATGGCACTGGTGTAAGTTCTGGTGGCGTATCGGATGAAGAACCTTAGCTGATATGATTTGAATTTTAGATATGTGTATTTAACCCGGCCTAAACCTGAAAAAGACGATTATATCCTATCAACATCGATTAGTACCAGTAATCTAATGTGGTTGTAAACTCGGCTCAGCAACTCAAGTGGATGCCATATATTTCCTTACTTCTCTGCCATCCCCTATACTGTTATATCATGAAACCGACTCTCCAGATGCACCAAGCATGCAGCCTCCCACGCCGCCAAATCCACCGGTCCCACCTCCCACCTCACCCCTCCCCACCCCTCGAACACACTCTTTGCCGCCTCCTCGTTCCCCTCAGATTCAAAAACTTGCACAATCCTCTCCGCATCAATAACTGCCATCTTAGCCACATCGTCATTTCCGCGCTCAACCTCACGCCCAATAGCCGCAACAACCCTCCTTACCGTCTCACCCACCCACCATCCCTTCGGCACCAAATCCGCAAGCGCAAACCACCACGCTATAAGTACCAGAGCGCGGGGTTCGCGTTGCCGTACGAGATGAAGGAAGTCTGACGTAAGGAAGGATGGGAAAACAGAGATGCGAATGCCAAAGTCTTCGGTGAGGTGATGGTAATACAGCGAGAGGAAAATCGGGGATAGAGCCTGGAATGTCGGCAGAAGCGTAGCGACATATGACGCAGACTCATCTTGTAAAGACATGGTGCTTTCAAAGAGCGATGTGAGAAGGGGTGGCAGGAAGAGACCATGCTGATCCGCAAGGTGAGAAGATGTGTATGTTGGTGGTGGATTAGGAGTTACGGGTGTAGTGCCCAAGGGACCTATGGGTACATAGGTAGCTGGGTTGATGATAGGTGGTGGAGGCAGTATACGTGACTCTCGTCGTACAAGCGGATACACAGACAACTTCTCTATACCGTGGTTCCAGCGCAAAGAAGCTAGAACGCGCAGGCCCTCACTGAGTTTTAGTAGTGAGAATGTCCAGTCTAGGTACTGTTCGTCTGTGTAGTTGGGCAATGGTAGGACTAGGGAAAGTAAAAACGTTCCTGTTGCGAGCACGGCTTCGTAGTTCTCTGCAGTGATGCGTTGGAGTGCGGTTTTGTAGGACTCAAATGTTTTTTGTCTGTACACCAGGGCTTGTTTTTCAACTTGTTTACTTGGGCTCTGAATATTGCTCTGTGTGGCTGCGATGCTCAGCAGCGAGTAGAGTAGGAAGGTATGCGAAATGCTCATTTTTGGAACAACGTCTTTGTGTAGGGTTTTGACTGCCGGGTCATCCCACATTACGAAGCGTTGCCAGACGTGGGTTGCATAGTATTGCAGTAAGTAGTGATCGAGTGAGGTAAAGATACCTATCGATGTATTTGTGGAAGGAATGAGGGATTGAGAGGAAGAGATGCAGAAATCAGCCTCGTTGCTCAGAAGTTGTGGTGAAGCTTCGTGACTGGATAAAGACTCAGGTGTTGCCGATGATGATTTCTGAACATATTCGCAATCAAACTTTCTCTGGCTGCAGTAACGACATTTTGGCCGCGCCTCATCGCACTACATCGAGTTATTCGCAGCCTTCAACGAGAACCGTTCATCGAACCTTGACTTTCTTCCTTTTACACGTTAAGCATCCGCCTCTCGATTTGGAATGCGGCTGCTTGGTTACAAAGCCGGGGCTTCGACGCACCATTGCGTTTACCTTGGTATTGCTTGTTAGAGTTAATGTTTCTGTATGAGGCTGATTGGAGCCATGTGATGCGTAAGGCGCCCAGCCGCTATGATCTATCCTCCTAGTCATCTACGTCATTCAAAATGTAACATTGGGTGTGATTAGGGCCCTTTCTACACAACACAACCAATGTGATGGCGGCTAAAGTTTAATTTAATTTGAGAGACTACTGTTTCCAATTTGAATTCGACTTTTTTTGTGTGCAACCGAATTCGATCTATAAACAAATAGAAGCAAAATACTAGCGATGATACAGCTAAAAACAACCAAAGTGCGAAAAAGAGCCCACGCTTACTTTACCTCTCTAGCCTCGCAATCGATCTGCACTTGCACTTTCCCAGCCTGCGCTACATTCCGTGGAGGCTCAAATAATAGCAATAACACAAGGACTAGAAACATCGGTACCGCATCAAAGCAATACAGCGTCCACTCATGCGCAATGAGATATGCCGCATTCCCCATCGAATACTCGATCAATCTGAACACACAGCGGAGGAGAATGAGCGCACTGACACTGTAAAGAATATACAGCATCCTCTCCCATGGCGTATCGGTCACAGGCATAGAAGCCCTAGCAACACGCCTCCTCATCCTTAGGTGAAAATCACCCGCTGCAATTAGAAAGAACACAAACGTAGCAACTTGCAATGCAAGCCCCGCAATAACAATCTTCTCACCCGCTATAGCGAGCGAAAGTTGCATCGTACCCATGATACTAGCACCTGTGAAACCCCCCCATGTTAGCAACCATCTTGTCTTGTGTAAAGAGAAAATAAAGACTCACCCAACCCCTGCACAACCAACGTTGTAACATCTGCGGTAACAAAACCCACAGTATACCACCTTGCCCGCCCACCCACAACCTCCTCCGCACCCGCCGTCCGAATTGTACGACCAAGCATCATATACACCGTCGCCGCGAACCACAGCGGTCCAATCAACAACAGCACTCCCTGCACGATAAACGGGCCCCAGGCTTGATTGTTGAAATGTGAAGCTATGCGTGCGCTGTAGCCTCCTACTTCGCCTATTATGCCGTAGAAGAGATTAACATTAGAAACGAGTGTTGAAGATGAAGGTTGGGTGGAACGTACATAAAGCGCCAATGACAAGAAAGATAACAATACGGTTTTTGCATCGAAAGAAGCGAGTTAGGTGAAGCAGTGCCATGATTGTGAAGACGACGATGCAGATTATAGTGCCTGCGAGGGAGGGCGTGTAGCGGTACATTTCCCAGTCGAATCCAGGGGATTTAGGCGGATTCTGGCGTTTCCAGACATGGCTGGGGGAGATGGAGTTGATGGTCATTGTGGTTGGGTGGATATGTAAGTAAGATGGAAGATTGAGATAGAGGGGATCTATATGATTTTGAGCTTGGAGGAGTAACTGAGACATTGTCATAATATTGAGAAGAGAAGGGGGTTTTTTTGCTACCTGCTCGAATTCACGGCATTCTTTATACCTATCTGTCTGTGGATGCTACGTCGTCATACCTCTCTATCTGCATATACATGCTTTCGCACTCGCTTGCATGCACTGCCCATATTCCTGCACATGAAAGACATGTAAGCTAGCTCAACCTATCAAAAACGTAGCATAACGTATGTGAGTGTAGCGTGCCTTACGCCCGGTTGCGAAGCCGCCGTTGTCATGTGTCTATCTAGACATTCGTTCGCACTCGCTTAAATGGCCCATGTCCGTGTACTGAATGTCAGGTATGCTAGCGCATGTAGGGGTAAGACGTCAGATTTCGCATTCGCTTAATCAACCAATACTGTGCATTCTTTCACACCAATCAGTATTAACAACCATAGCAATGCGTCAAAGGCGCCTAAGCACATCATCACTGCCTTAATAATTCGGTCAAATGCATTCTTGCTGTTAACAATGATACATTACACAAGGATTTACCTGTAGTAGCCTAGCCAGGCTCCACATTTCATGCGTAAAGTGATGCCATAATTCCTTCGCAAGCTTTTTTATTCCTTAAATCGTATGTTACAACGTGCGACAAAGCACTCAACCCCAATACATCCCCGTTCCAAAACCAAAAGAACGAGGCCCTTATGAGCCAATCTAGCCCATGACCATGCCCTTGAGACCGGACATGTCGCCTTCCTTGGCGGCAATCTCAAAGTATCCGTAGATAATGGTGACGGCAAGAAGAATACCGGTACCACTGCCAAGAGCGCCGAGGAGATCGCTACCGACAGACAAAGCTCCAATGCAGGCACCGCCGAAGGCAGCCGCAGTGGGAATAACACGCTTGAGCTCCTTGTACATAGACTCCTCACGGTGACCAGCCATGACCAGACCCTGCTCCTTGAGCTGCTTGGCAACATCGCGGGGAGAGGAGCCAGAGACCTCGATCCAGGTCTTGGAGAAAACGGCGCAAGCGACGAGCATGTAGACGATGAAGATG
The DNA here is from genome assembly GCF_000523455.1 of Bipolaris oryzae ATCC 44560. Classification (NCBI taxonomy): domain Eukaryota; kingdom Fungi; phylum Ascomycota; class Dothideomycetes; order Pleosporales; family Pleosporaceae; genus Bipolaris; species Bipolaris oryzae. The sequence goes on from NW_006911285.1 coordinate 139,412, forward strand.
GCGGTCTTGAGGGGGTCAGAGAGCGCTTCAGTGATGCTGAGAGGGGGAGACCTGTATAATGTTAGTGTGGAAACTACTGGAATAGGCTTGCTGTAGAACGTACATGTAGTAAGCGACACCAGAGGTAGCAAAAAGCTGAGCAGAACCCTCCTTGGGCTCCCAAACACCGAGAAGCTTGACAAGCAGGTTGTCAGAGAAGCGGCTGTAGAGCATCTGGCTGATCAAGAAGACGTTGGAGGAGAGAGCAGACTGCAGCATGATAGGCATGTTGGAGGTGTAGAACAGACGGACAGGGTAGGAGCCACGGACACCACGCTGGCGGGCAGACTTGACTGGGATCTCAACACGGAATCCCTGGAGATAGATGACAGCGCCAAAAACGAGAACGGTGGAGATCAGGTTCATGACGTTGGGGAGGTTCTGACGGTAGAAGGCCTCCTTGAGCGCAACAGTCTTGTCGGGCCAGGTGAAGAGCAAGTGAACAAGCGCAATCAGAGCACCCTCAAACTCCGGGCCACGACCAGTGTTGATGGTGGTGGGAGAGAAGGCCTTCCACATGATGGACTCGCAAATGTTGGTGGCAATGAAGAGTGAGATACCGCTGCCGAGACCATAGCCCTTCTGGAGGAGCTCGTCAAGGAGAATGACAATCAAACCAGCAATCATCAACTGGATGACGAGCAGGACGCAGATACCGGCACCGAGGTCGGATGGCTGTCCGTAGAGACCAGAGATAACATAGACAACAGCCTGGCCAAAGGACAGGAGAATGGCAAGGAGCTTTTGAGCGGTTTGGTAGAGTTCGCGGTCCGACTTGAGGTCAAGGTTGACGTCAATCAGGTGAGTTCCGGCAAGAAGCTGGAAAACCATGCCCGAGGTGATGATGGGGGTGATACCCAGCTCCATCAGCGTACCTCTGTTACTCGCCATCATCATGCGCAGCCAGTAGAGCGGGTCCGAAGTATCAGACGACACAATTCCGTAGAGCGGCATCTGGCTCATGACGAGGAAGACGAGGAGCGTGAGACCAGTCCATACTAGGCGGTTGTTGAACGGCACCTTGCTCTCGGGCAATTGGATCTCGGGGACGAGAGGCACAAAGGGCTTGACAAGATCGAGGAACCGTACTGCGTGGAGGCGTTAGCTGTGCGTGCCGCAGTGCGCCCTGTTTTGCGCGTGGGCGATCGCGGGCCCATTGAGGGCGGGGGCGTAGACTTACGGCCGCTCATGATTGCGAACTATGGCCCAGAGACAAGAAAGAAGACAAGGAGAAGTGAAAAAGGTTGGTTGAAGGCAGCCTGGAGATGGAAAGTGAGAGGGGGGTTTGTATTGTAGCTTTCGCAACGTGTCGCTGGGGAAATTGCCCGTGCGCGCGCTAGCCGTAGTTCCGTCCCTGAGCCATCTCGAAGCTGCCACCGAACCTCAAAGAGGCCACGCTGTTCCAACGCTGTGGGGGCTTTGTGGCGCTCTCGTCTGCGAAATTGTGGCGTGCCTTGTATGTACGCAGTATGTGAGCTTGCTCTCATTCATGTACTTAGATATCATCGTCATGTTGACCAGATCATCGCCCCCTGAGGTGCCATTGGTCAACCAAACACCAGCGTTGATGATGAGTAAGTACGTGATCCCTGTACAGGACCAATTAACTGTTATTCGAGTCGTTGAAGACACATTGAGTTGTAAACACTTCAACTTGCTCCTTGTCGATGGCAGTGTCAAGGTTTTCGTTGGTTAGTCACTATCGTATGTCTGATACTGATACTCACCCCTCCCTGCATACCTCGAATACACGTCAACTACAGGCTGAGTTAGAAAAGCGCTCACTCAGACCGATACCCTCCAATCATCGCAAGTCCAAAAAGGGTAGAATCTACTTGACAAGTCTAATTCACTTACAGCAACCACATATTGCACTCGAAGATCTCGTAATGAACAATAAACATTATGTATACTACAGGTAGGTGTATACGTAAATTTGGACCGCATCCAACAGGCCAAGATGTGTCTTCCAGAGACCACAAGTGTGTAAAATCAAAAAAAGGGGGGTATATATCCAGCCTTCACCAAACCACCTACTCAGCTTGCGCACGCTCATCGGCCGCCACCAGTACAAACGGTGATTACAACGAGTAAGGAATGTATAGAGTAAGGGGTATAGCGCAGAAAATATGATACAAAACCGGACTCGCCGGACAAGAAAGAATGAAGAGGGTGAATATTCGTACGATGTCAGGAAACGAGAAAGCGCTAAACGACACGACATACCGAAAAGGAAATTGGCGTATAGTAGACAAAAGGAAAGAAAGACGGCTTAGGCCATCATCATGAGTCTCGTTCCACGTTTCTGTAGATTTCGTGGTCTGTAATTTCCAGGTCCGAGGTGGTTTCTCGGCGGAGCCGCGGCGCTCTGGGCATGTCGCTCGCAATACCTTCGCCCAGCAACTTCAAAATAACCGTCCCGCAGAATGAGACGGCAAGTGAAGCATGCAAAGCACCTAGGGTGAAATTTTTGTCGCGTGTCTGTTTCGAGGTACTGGCCTTCGATGCCACGGTTGCAGGTGTTACACAGTGATCCATTGAGCTTATGGTAGTGACGCTCGCAGTAAGGTGAGTTATTGAAGACGTAGAACTCGGCCGTGGGGAAAGGGTCCGCGCATTCTCTGCAAACAAAGCAGTGCTTGTGGTACCGCCCAGTGAGACGACCCGATGAGTCTTTGACGGATTTTCCAACAATGGGCTCAGAGCATCCTCGACAGTTACCCTTGCTAGCGGGTTTTGGCCGCTGCGCATCTTGCTGGCGCACCTCAGGCTCAGCCATACTCCTTAGCGGGCTTCGGCTGTGGTCTTGAGCCATTGGGTCCTTCGGGAACATGCCCATTGGGGTTCGTGCACCCATCTGTACTGCGGGATCAATGGGAGATTCTGGATATTGCATGTTGATGCCTGATGGGAACATGGGCTGGCGAGGGCCTGGAGATAGCGCTCGCGGGTATGGTCCTAATCCGTTAGGGCTTGGACTTCTCCTGGGATTCTCCTCGGCAGCATAGTCTGGGCGGCCTATTTTAGAGGCTTGGCGCGAGTGAGCAGTTTCCGATTCTGGCGGGCTTGACCTTGAACTGGCTGTGCTTCGGATACCAGAGCTGCCATAGGAATCGTCAGAGAAACCAGAGTCCGAAGGTGTGTGAAGCGAGTTTGACTGTCCATCACTGGGTCCTGCGGCAGCCAGTGGCGGTGGACGTAAAGAGCGAGATGGCGCAAGGCCTCGCGGCATGTCGCTCTCGGAACCACTACGACTTGGACCCGGCGAAGGAAACATATTATTTGGAGGGAAAAAATCGGATGTATCCAAGTCGCTCATATCCATCGGTGGCAAATCCCTTTCTGAGGGCCTTCTTGGCCGTGGTGGTGGTTCTCTCTTGCCTCGGCTGTTCTGTCGCACCGGCTCTGGCGCGATGTTCTCCTGAGCTGGCTGGACTGGCTGAGAAGAGCGCGAAGATTCTTTTTGCAAGCGGTCCAGGAAAGCATCAATGCCTTCAGTCTGCTCGTCAGCCTGTGGACGTGGGGGTAGAGCTTCTATGGTTCCAACGCGTAGCTTTGGGTGAGATGGGAGGCCAACGCTGCGGTTAGAATATCCAGAGCTACGCGAAGTATTCGATGTTACAGAGGACCGTACTTGCGGAAAGCTCCTGTTGCTTGAGATGCTGCCTTGTGTCCCTGTCCTCTGGTGGCCACTTGTAGATGCATCTACAGCTTGGCTCGATGCACTTGTTCTACTTGGCCTTCGATCATTCTTTCCATCAAACGGACCTGGTGCAATAGTGTTCATGCGCTTGGTAATATTCTCCCCTCCATCAAAGCGTGGGCTAAGTGGCGCAAATAATGGGCTTGGTTGGGCATAGTTTTGGTAGGGATCTAGACGTTCTCGTGGTTGAGGTTTGGCGCTTGTCGGTGTCTTGGGGCGAAATGGCGGAAAAGCACAGTCTAGATTTGAACTGAGGCCAGGCGAGCGAGGAGCCCTTGATTGGTCTACCGGTGTTGTTACACTGCGGGTCATTTTGTAAGGAGACTTTGGTGGGACCAGTCCTGGAGAGCGACTTTGAGGGCCGCTGTAGTCACTGATGGGTGAGGGTTCTAATGGCCTGAATGGCTTGTCTGTTCAAATCAGCATGCAAATCTCTGTGCAAACTTGGTGCTATTCTGATTGCTTACTCGCTGCGTTTGAATCAATGCGGGGAGGGGGAGGCATGCGGCCAGAGGGTGCTGGCCGGTCAGATCGATTGCTGAATGTTGGGCCGCCGAAGGTTGCAGCGCGGTTGATTTTTGGAGAAAGAATAGATTGAGGAGAGTCTGTTACGACTGTCGAGGTAGGCGACATGGGCTCAGGCACTGGCGCTGCTAAGAGGGGAATTAGTTTGGGTAGGCAATACAGCGTTGTATGGTACTCACCGGGCGCCGGGACTGCAGTGCAGACATGGTCGGCCAGATGGAGGATATCAATGTCGACGGCACACGACGAGCATTTGATTGTTGGAAGCGTGCTCATGCGATCCATGTTGGCATGCGGAGCTCGCCCACGGGAGGAGCGATAACGAGGCAGGCGGTGCCGGAGTCAGTATGGGGATTGTGTGCAGCCAGCGGGGGTGTGATGATGATGGTATTTCTCGAGGGTGGTGACATGGAAGAAGAGCAAGGCGGGCGGCAGACAGTGGGTGAAGACGGCTACAAGCGTGCGCCGAACGACGACGCTGGACACACAGGGCTGTTTGATCTTCAGAAACGGTGTGGACCATGCTCAATCAGGGGCAGCATGCGGGCGTGGGTCCGAAAAGGCTACGAGCTTAGAAGGGCAGCGGCTGGAAAATGGCTAGCACGTCCATATGTAGCAGTCCTAGAGGGTGCCGGGCCCCACAATCGACACGCGCAATGTTGGGTATCGCGAAGCTAAACACAAAGCAATCACGACACGGTAATGACCGAGTCGGCGCATTGCCCATACAGACCGGCCAGCACGCGACAGGCCTCGCCGGCAATCAAAGACGAACGCCCAATCGTCTCCGGCACATTTGGCCGCCAGCGGGGGTTATCGTCGTCGTCTGCACGCAATTCGCGCGCTGGGGGAATTGGGCGTGCTGGGGGGTTGTGCGCCGTGCGGGCGATGATTCGGCGGGCATTTCCTTTGGCGTGCACGGGGCGGCAGCTTGCACTGTCGGCTGAATCGTGCGGTTCTCGCCGTTCCAGCATCCACACCATTATACCCATCTATACCCCCATCCATTACAGCTGCCATCTGTCATGAAACCCGTCCCGCGCCGGATCTCTCGTCAACCACACAGCGTCTGCCGTGTCCAACGTCACCGTGACGGGCCCGCCATTGGGGCGGCCGCCTGGCCCTGGATATTGTCGCAGACGGCGGCCAGACTGCGAGGCGTCAAGAATCGACCGAACACTGATTGTCCTGATTGTGCTGGCGAGTGCGAGTCGGCGTTCCGAGGCTCCTTGTTCGCATCCTGTCCCTGCGCCGAACAACCGTCAGGGGACCAGCATTAGTCGCCCGGGGTGATTGGCTCTACGTGACATCGCTCCCAGCTGTCCGATCTACGTTGCAGACAGTAGATTATTGGCACCTCACCACCCCTTTCGCAACGTAAATAACACCTGCTTGCCCACAATCAGCAAACTCTATCCCTCGAGTCCTGCGTCAGTACCTACTTACACAGTAAGCGAAACTGTCCGAGTGCTCATGTTGCATCGCCAGATCGGAACCTGATGTTTCGAATCGTCTCATGGCGCGAGCAACAAGCAATGCCGGCGCAAACAACAAATGTTGCCCACACCCATACACCCTCGCATGGTCCACAGGTCGATCTCTCATTTCCACATGCAGCCTACCGTATCCGGCCTGATGCAAGCGGTATCAGGGTTCTTGCTCCCAAATACTTAGGTTTAGGCCCCATGCCTGTTCGCCTGTTTCCCAGACGGCTAAAATAACACGGCTCCGTGACGAAATCATGTACAAGATACTTTTCATGTTAGAACAATGTGTGATGCCAGGACTCGTATCCTGCATAGCCTTTGATTGCCCTAGCGACCGTTTTTTTTCTGCTGCCAACCACGTCGCGTGCCTTTGCCATTGTGCAAACATTTTTGAAGCTGGTTGCGTTTCGAATGCCACCTTTGTCCTCGACTGGCGACACGGCCGAGCTGTGAAACAACATCTGGCTCAGGAAGCTGGTCGTCATACTTCTGCGCTGGACAAGACTCGGTCTTGTGGTCGAGTCGATGGAGACTGATGAACTAGAAATCGCCAAGGCAATACCTTGGCTTGGAGCCTAACGCTCCGCCTGATGCTAGGCGCTCTTGCCTTGCAAGGTGTCCAAATGATGCCTGGGTATCGAGGCACCTGCCGCTTCGACTAGTAAACACGTGATGGTGGGGTAGTACTCGACAAGAAGGCGGGATGTGTTGAGCTTTGTAGCAGACATTGTAGGATTGCGTCCGAGCACATACAGCGACAGCTGTCCATGCAATATACCGTCTCTTTAGCCTCATGCCGCACTCTGTCCCACGTCACTTGCATCTTTTGCCAAACCCAACGAGGTTGCTGCTGCATGATTGCCAGTTAGTGGGGGTAATAGCGGCACATGGCGAATATCGCGACGACTCGTGCGAGCCGTCGATTGGTGTCTCTACGCCTCAAGAGGACTACGGCAACAATGGCGACGACGAAAAGTGGAGAACCAAGAGGTAAAGGCAAAGAGGCGGTGGGTGAACACGTTGGCCGGCTGCAGGCGGGAGCAGTTGCGAGTGGTAGTGATAAGTCAGCAGCGGCACGAGAGCATTTAAGTGACTACACGGCGCCCCAGCTTCTGCCTACCTTTACACACCAACATTCTCTGATTGTATACCACAGCCAACTGATAAGCTTACAATCTCCCTTTTCCATCAACCACACCTGAAATTTCCCCCGGGCCATTGCCCAGCTGTCAAGACGTTTTCCAATCTCCTCAGCTCGTAAGTACCCCTCCTCCACAACCCCATGGGGACCGACTTCAAGAACGTGGAGATGGATTTCACTAACACCCCGCAGGATCCACAACCCATTCGCCGGCCGACGTACTTCTCCTTCTGGGGCAGCGTCGGATCTAGACTTCCGCAACTAAGTTCACCAAATCAACAAGAACTTGAGTTAAAATCATCATGGCGCCACACGCAGAAGAAAGCGTCGGCAACGCGAATGGGTTGGAGGTGAAGGCGGCCCCCAAGGCTCCTTTCGTCGTCAACTCGCCCAATGTCGAGTATACCGAGGACACTATCAAGACAAAGTACACTTACCGCACCACGGACGTCACCAAGAACGCCGACGGCCACTATGTCGCTGTTCCCAAGGAGACCCTTTACGACTTCAAGGTTGACCGCAAAGTCCCCAAGACCGGCGTCATGCTGGTAGGCTGGGGTGGCAACAACGGTACCACGGTTACGGCCGGCATCATTGCTAACAAGCGTAACCTTGTCTGGGAAACCAAAGAGGGTAAGCGTGGTGCCAACTACTATGGCTCCGTCATCATGAGTTCTACTACCAAGCTTGGTGTCGACAGCAAGACCGGCCAAGAGATCCACATCCCGTTCCATGATCTCCTCCCTATGGTCCATCCGAATGACCTCGTGGTTGGCGGATGGGACATCAGTGGCATGAACCTGGCTGACGCCATGGACCGCGCCAAGGTCCTGTCCCCGTCTCTGAAGTCTCTGGTTCGCAAGGAGATGAGCGCTATGAAGCCTCTTCCCAGCATCTACTACCCGGACTTCATCGCCGCTAACCAGGAAGAGCGTGCTGACAACGTCTTGGAGGGTACCAAGGCTTCCATGGCCCATGTTGAGCAGATCCGCAAGGACATCCGGTAAGTTCCGTTATATATGTGACATGATTATCCTTGCTAACAACACAACAGTGAGTTCAAAGCTACCAACGGGCTCGACAAGGTGATTGTGCAGTGGACTGCCAACACTGAGCGCTATGCCGACATCCTCGAGGGCGTCAACGACACCGCGGACAACCTTCTCAAGGCCATTGAATCTGGCCACGAGGAAGTTGCTCCCTCGACTGTCTTCGCCGTCGCCTCGATTCTCGAGGGTGTTCCCTTCATCAACGGTTCTCCTCAGAACACCTTTGTCCCTGGTGCGATTCAGCTCGCCGAGAAGCACAATGCCTTCATTGGTGGTGATGACTTCAAGTCTGGCCAGACCAAGATGAAGTCTGCCCTCGTTGACTTCATGATCAGCGCTGGTATCAAGCTTACCTCGATTGCTTCGTACAATCATCTGGGCAACAACGACGGTATGAACCTCAGCTCTCAGAAGCAGTTCCGTTCCAAGGAGATCTCCAAGTCCAACGTTGTCGACGACATGGTCGCTGCCAACAACGTTCTGTACAAAGATGGAGAACACCCTGACCACTGCGTCGTCATCAAGTACATGCCTGCTGTTGGAGACGACAAGCGTGCTCTGGATGAGTACTACGCTGAGATCTTCCTTGACGGCCACCAGACCATCAGCTTGTTCAATGTTTGCGAGGACTCCCTTCTGGCTTCGCCTCTGATTATCGATCTCGTGCTTGTCGCCGAGATGATGACCCGTGTACAGTGGAGGGCTCAGGCTGGCGAAGGTAGCGACGCCAAGTTCAACAACTTCCATAGCGTGCTTAGCGTTCTCAGCTACATGCTCAAGGTACGTGGGACAGTCTGTTATGCTTTTCATTTGACTAACTTGTTCTAGGCTCCTCTCACCCCTCCGGGCACTCCAGTCGTCAACGCTCTTGCCAAGCAGCGTGCAGCTCTCACCAACATCTTCCGCGCCTGTGTTGGTCTTGAGCCCGAGAACGACATGACTCTCGAGCACAAGCTCTTCTAGGTGTCTCATGAAACATGGTGACTACTTGGTATGCACCGGTTGCTTGACTGGCCTGACGATTTGCACAACTAGACGTGCTTGCAATTAGCTTGACCAACTCCTTACTCTCATTAAAGCAATATAAAATGACTTTCCAAAGCTGCTTTGTTTCTTTCGTGATGTGTAATTGTTGCTAGGAATGTTTGATAGACTCTAGACCAAAGCCTACTTTGATAATGTCTGGGCACCACCACGACACGTAAACCGAGACGATTCCTACCGGGTTTAAAATAATTGTTGTAGTTGCAGGCCTTGTACACCAGCTTTGACATGAATCTCGATATTATTACGCTACAGGCAGATGTTGATGTTGTTTTGGTCAGGTAGTTGGAAGAGGAAGGAGCGACTGTGTTTTTCGAACCAACCCTCACCTCAAAACATTTGTATCTGCACAAGAACCAGAATATCACGTTCGATAATGCCATCGCCATCGTCGATACAGTTCTACTTTTCATCCTCGCCATCAAAGAACAGCGATGGCTTCACTGCAGGGGAAATGCAGTCCGTTCTTGCCCCGACAGGAATAGACACAGCGAGTACATGGATAGTACGTTACCTCAATACCCCCTATCAAGTCGATGCTAACAAACCATAGCCTACCTTGGACTATAAAGAAGTCGATATAGGCTCTCTCGAACCTGGACCATGTAACCTTGCTCTCACGGGCCGTATAGTGAATTTCAATGAGCAAGTTCGACCTAGCAAGTCACACAAAGCGGCCCAAGGATGCATGAAAGTTATGGTTGCAGACGACACAGGGGTACTCACTGTACGCCTCTGGTATGCCGAACCTCGATACAAGCTGAAGCTTGGCCAACTCGTTGGCATATGGACGGTGCACATTTCGAACTCGTCTGAATTCAACGCACTGGCGCCTAGCACGGCACCACTGTTCACGAGTATGTTTCCCGAAGGCGAGAGAAACTGCCATTTTGCGGTATATGAGGGGAGTGATGATGGAACCAGATTCAGAAGGCCGTATGGTGTGAAAGATAGTAGGGAACTCGCCGGGCTGATGACATTGAAGAGCTTCATGGATGGCGGGTATGATGTCGACGAACCCAAGCTGCTTGTCTGTGTGAGGAGCATTGGAGCAAAGAAGAAGTGTATGTCGAACTTCGTCTTACATTTACCCATCTAAGGACTAAGCATATTAGACATGAACCGCAACGGCACAACTTCCGAGCTCATCTCCCTGAGCATCTTTGACGACACAGCCGATGGCCTCCTGACTCTATACTCCTCCATGTGCGACTCCGCATCTCTCTTCACGCCATTCAAGACCATCCTACTCATCTCGAACCCCGGCTGGCGCATTGACAAAATGGCCAAACTCACAATCACAAGCGGTTCACGAGTCGACATCGACCCCGACATGGGCGACGCCCGGCGTCTCCGCGCAATGGCCCAACGCCTCACAAAGCGTGAACACGTGAACCCTCCCTTCACCATCCCCCCAACCGCAATCTATGATTTCGAGAACGCGGCTATAAAAGCATTGTACACGCTTGCCGACGTCGACACCGTCGCCCGCTCACTGTCCAATTCTGGCAGGAAGGAAAGAATAGTCGGCTACCTCAGCGTAGTCATCACAGGCCTCAACATCGTCACGCCCTTCAAGCGCAACATGCTTATGAGCAACGAGTGCTGCGGTATCCCGCTCTTTGCCAATAGCGTAAATGTGAAATGTAAGCATTGTGAGAATGTAGCTACTCTACGGATTAATCCTAGAATCGTGAGTCTCCTCCCTTGCCCTGTCTTTCACTGACCAAACAATTAACTGATATTTGGGACATATGTAGCTCGGTCCCATACTTGACGAAACAGGCCAAATCGGCTCAGGCAAACTCATCCTCTCAGACAGTGCATGGTGCCAGCTCCTCGGCCGCACGCCCCACCAGCTCGTCGAGACGGACACAGACGTTCTCGTGTATCTCGAGCAGCGTCTGCTATTTCTCCGTTTGACAATGGGGTTCGTGCTAGATTTGGAGGACGAGATTGCGAGACTGGCGATTTGGTGTGTTAGGAACTAAACATCACATGTTGATGGACAAGATACACATCTAGCACACTTCTTTTCTCTAAGCATATTTCACGGCTTTAAACAGGGTGGGGGGGGGAGCAAGGACAGATAAAATTTCACGATCAATACATATAACTATATATATGTTTCAGCGTAAAAAAACCAGCAAAATTTTAAACCTCAAAAAAAGAAAACAGCTAGCAGAATCTGGTATATCATCATCTCACACTCCTCAATCCATTTCCCCAATTTACAAAAAAAAAGAAAATTGCCTATTCCTATATATATATAAAAGAAGCAAACGGATGACTGACTGACCGTCCGACCAACCGACCGACCCAGGTAACAAAAACACCCACGATGCCGCGTAAAATGCTAAAGTTTGCAAGAAAACACACGGACGGAGGAGGGGGGGAGCAAACCAACCGGTCTAGAAGAAGAGAACCAAACAAAAGAACACCAACTCCGACATAGATTCATTCTCATACCATGAGGGCGTTGCAAACTCTCTCCCCCCTCCCCCCTCCTTTCCCTCAAAGGGAAGAAAAGAGAGAGAGAGAGAGAGAGAGAGAGATAGAAAGGAGTAACCCCCTTCAAAAAAAGGAGTCATTGACACAGTCAAAATCTTATTTTAATTCCACACACACACTCTCTCTCTTTCTCTCAAAGGGAGGGGGGGGGGATGCGGAGGGGAAAAAAGACCCCCCCTGAACAAATATCTCATTCTTCTTCTTTCTTCTCTTTATCGCTCCCCCAACACACCAGCAAGCCCCCTAAGTACATCACCAACGCCAATCCCCTGCGTTCCCGCCCGCTCTTTCGCCTCCTTGTCTCTTTCTTCGAGCCGCTTCGCCGCGGAGCCCAGCACCCGCTCAGCCACGCGCTCAGCCGTCTGTCTGTACTGCTCTATTTTGTGGACGCCGTCTGCGAAGAGGTCGATATGGGGTTCAAGGGAGTCGGCAAGGGACGTGAGATGCGTTTGTAATGCTGTTGGGGATGTGAATGTGAATGCTGATGAAGGGGGTTGTGGGGCGGATTGTGGTTGTGATTGTGAGGAGGATTGGAGGGCGGAGAGGATAGCGGCTTGGGAGGGGTCGAGGAAGGAGATGTCGATGTCGGATAGTGAGGGGGTGGATGTGGGTATTGAGGGTGCGGGGGGTGGAGGCATAGTTTTTGAGGATGAGGCTATGGCTTCCCATGCGGCTTTTTCTTCTTCTAGTCTACGCTCAAAGTCAGTTATGCCATATTTTTTGTATTCTGTAGAAACCCAAACATACTGTTTGATTTCTGCTTCTAGTTCCTCTAATGTGGCTTGGTTCTTCTCGTTTTGTGGATTCGGTTTCTTCACTACTGGTGGTAGCGCAGTCTCTTCCTGTATACTTGTCAATTTGGAGCTCTTTGCATACCAAAACTAGCACACATACCCTGCTGAACCAATCTGATAACTCGGGTTTGCCAGCAAAATCATCGATAAGTTCTTGTTCAATCGCCCGAGCTGGTTTGAATTAGCCTCTCTATCCTCAATCTTGCGATTTACCCCCACATACCAGCCATGATCGCATTCGCATTCTTAACGTTTCCTGATGGTTTCGCCGGTAACGCTCGAGATCCGCACCATGTCAGGAGTTGCTTCATTCGCCGCGGTTCGGGTAGACTTTGCTCAATGTACTTGTAAAACTCTCGGACTTCGACTTCAGAATGAGGTAATGCTGTAACAGGAATTAGCATGTGCTGCTTGCCAGACGCGCTGCCCAATGCATTGGCTTTGTGCATGCACAATCTGTCCAAACTCACCATTCGACTGACCACTATCAATCAGGGAGCTTGCTCTCCTCCCTCGTAAGCCTGTACTGCTTCTCCGGTGCCCATCTTTGTTCCCCTTGCGCATCTCCTTATTCCGCGTAATGACTGGTGTATCTGCAAAAGGCAGCATGATTCTTTGCGCGTTTGGATCGCGCTTCTTCGCATTTTGCAACTCATTGTGTGTGGGTGTTTGCACGCCGGGGTACGCGTTTGCTTGTGGTTGCACTTCCGGAGCCGGGGTAGTCTGCTTCTTCTTTTCCTTGACCACAGGGGCGGCGCTCTTCTTGGTCCGCGGTTTTGCTGCAGCAGGCTCCTTGGGTTTTGTCCGAACCTCCAACTGCTCTCTATCACCAGAAATACGCGCTGACCTCCGTCTTTTCCCGGAGTCTGATGATTCTGGGTCAACTGCCGCAATCGATTGCTTCTTGCGACGCGCGGGCTGCACAGCTTTCTCTACGGGTATGGGCTCTGGTTCCGGTACCGGGGGTGCTTTCGTGGTCCTTCGCGACGTGCGACGCGAGAATTGGAAGCCATCATCGTCCTCGTCGTACGCAGCAGCTTTGGCTTTCTTCTTTGGCGCAGTAGTTGGCTTCTTGGTCGTCCCATTCACTTCCGTCCTTGGCCGCTTCTGTACAGGCGGCGCATCGTCATCGTCGAAAGCTTGTTTTGCGCTCCTTCGTCGCGTCGTCGGTCGGTTTGTGGCCATAGGAAGCGATTGCAGCGGGGAGCGCGCGAAGATGGTAGTCATGAGTCCAGTTTCTGCGTCACGGGGTTCGGAGAGTTGGTGTTCGGTCAAAGCGCGTGCATGGGCGCGGCAGACAGGCGAGCTATCGTCGAGTAAAGTTGGGCGCGAGTGAAGGCAATGCGCGTGGGATCCAAGTTATGCTCGTAGTATCGGCAGGGCGTGCGTAATGATTAGGCGGTAACGTGAATATCCTTGGGCGACGGGCGTGGAGGGGAACGGTCGTCACACGGGAGCAAGGAAGTTGGTGTGTGCACCTGCCGCCAGCATCATCAAAACAATGCTTTCAGGACTAGCGCGTGCACGTGACTAGCTGATTAGCGTTCCCCACAGCGCGACAATCAAACATGCATGCAAGTCGGTAAATGTTAAGTATATGTACATAATACGATATCTATCTAGGATGCACCCTATCCACCACAACTCAAGAAAATCTCTTAGAAACGCCTGAGAAAAAGCGACAACCCACGCCGCTGATCCGTATGCTTACATTCCATCATGACCTCGTTACGCCAAGCGCACCACCAGAACGATACTGAATATCCAAGCCTGTCCATGCCTTTTGTGTATGCCTTTTTACTGCATACTTCTAACGCGATCTATTCTACATGCCAGCGCCAGGCATAGGTCCTTTGACGCCTGCAGGTGCCAAGCTACCTTCAATACGGCGCTTGGCATCCTGCTTCTCTTCACTGGTAGGGTTGCTTTTGCGCATGTCTGGGACGTGAGCTGGCCTGTTGGGGCTGTGGCCAATGGACATGCCGACGCGGACCTGGCAGAGTGTTAGCAGAATCAACGCAAGGTGGAATCTAGTGATACTTACAAGAGTCTCAAGGGCAGAGTTGGAGTTTTCCACAAGATCCTCATCGTAGCGCATTTGGCCGGGCTCGAAAAGGAGCAACAGGGTGCTGCCACCAAACTTGAAGTAGCCGAGTTCTTCAGCACGCTTGACTTGCTCACCCTTCTTGCGCGTGATAACCGTACTACCGACCATCATGGCGCCTACACAAATAACCATGACACGGCCATGTGCGACAGAGTCAATGGGAACAACGACTCGGACATTTTCACCGTACACATCCAACGCTGAGCGAATAGCCATTGGGTTTACAGTGTAGTATTCACCTTCAATCGTCTTTGGTTCGTCCAGGACACCATCGACAGGGATGTGGAAACGATGGTAGTCTTGCGGTGCCAGTCGGAAGATGCCGAGTGATCCTCCATGGTAGCGCTTTACGTCTTGCGGGTAAGCGTCGCCAAGCAGGCGCTCGATGGTAAAGTCACGACCCTTGACCCAGATGGCCTGTGCTGAGTCGATGGTATTGAAAACAACGGATCGGCAGTCGGAAGGTGACACAATTACCCTTGGGTCGTCGGGTGCAGAGCATGGGCGCGCACCTGGCTTCAGTGCGCGGTAGAAGAACTCGTTAAAGTTCTTGAACTGGTCCGTGGGCAACAGGACCTCTGACATGTCGAGTTGATGGAAGTTGATGAAGGGGATAATCTCAGAGGCAGATGCAGGGTCGTCGTATTTTCGACCCTGCTTGAAGCTGAGAGACTTGAGAAGCTTGCGGACTATCAATGGTTAGCATTTGTGAATCCATGACAGAATCAGCAACCTACTTCGCTTCTTTTCCATGTTGTTCGCCTTCAGACCCTTGTAAAGCAAACGAATACCAAGGCGGACATAGACACTCATGCGCTCTTCATTGATCTGGCCCGTAAGACGATCCTGAACAAGGATATTGGCCGAGTTTGCACCCAGCTTGTAGCCACCGTACGAGATCTTGGTGATGACCTTGGAGTACCACTTGCGCTGAGCCTGGCTTGATGTAACAAAGCCAGCCATGACAATGTTGTTAACCTGTCTCCAATCCTGACTTGCACATGTAGCAATGTGAGTAATGATATTGGCGTCTGATCGCTTATTGAGCTTCGGCTGGTGGCAGATGGGACATTCGCGAATCTCAATGACATGCTCCTCGCCCTTGTCATCCGCCAAGTCGTCAATCTGAATATCAGCTCCTTCTTCGCCTTCCTTGCCCAGGGTATTGGTCTCCAAGACTGGAATGGAAGTGGTAGAGCTGCTCTGGTTGATCGGAGTGAGCATTCCAGAGGTCATTGGTGTCTGTGAGCCCGATGCAAAAGATCCGTCCCCCTTGGCGTTCCTTGCTTCGGTGGCTTGCAGCTGGTCCTCAAGACAGATTACAGCCTCATCAAACGTAAGGAGGTGTTCTCCGTTGTGGCGATACGCAAATCGCTCAAAGAAGCTGTCAATGGTTGCTTCATGTAGCGTAGAGCCAAGTGTATCGAGCATCGTGGTGAGCTCGACCTTATCGAGTAAACCGCTCTCATCAGCATCGTACTGCTTGAGCATGGCTCTCCAAAACTGTTGCCGAAGAGCCTTGTAAGGGAGATATTTGGCGCGAATGTAAAGTGTTGGGCTGTGCTTGTTCTCCCAGCGCTCCTGGTGCTTCAATTCCAGGGGAAGAGTGTACATTTTCAGGTCCTCATCGTCCACAGCCGATGGTTGGAGGTTGAGCGTGCTGCCCGGGGTAAGGTTACCGTTGGAGTCGGTAAGGGCACTGGGCGGAGCCCCTGGTGATGGAGGCTGAGTTCCGCTTACATCTTGTACGGAAAGCGAGCCAGTCGACGACTCTTTCTTAAGTGATGGCCGACCCAAACGAGAAAGGCTGTGATTAGACCCAGAGCGGGACATTGGGATGCGAAAGCGCGACTTTTTTGACCCGCCATCGGGAGAGACGCCGGGCGAATCTGACGGTTCGGGGAGCTTGTAGAGACCTGTCTCTGGATCCTCTTGGGGAGCTGTGGAAATCGCCTTCTCGAGCGGAAAGTTCACCATACCGACGTAGTCGTTGCCTGAGAACTTATCCTTATCCATGACGGTAAAGCTGACCGAGTAATTGGTCTCGTGGCGCATGACTTGGAAGACGAGTTTTTCGTCGAATACGGGGTTGAGGTCGTGTCTGATCGTTTTGGTGCGGTATGTCTTCTTTCCGAGCGATGTGATGACAAAGGGATCCATATCGAATGTGGTTCGTGTCACTAGAAGCACGTCAGTCTGCGAAGGCGCCTGGTAGCGCAAAGACAACTTACCATTGCGCTCCGGTGGCAGATCGGAACATCGCTGGATTTCAAGGAAAAGAACACCAGCCACATCGCCGCTGCTCGAGTAGGCGTAGCCAGTCTGGCCCTTGACCTTTCGCTTCAAGCGCGCAAGCTTGAGCTTCTTGCGCCGCTTCTCCCTCTTCTCAGCTTTCTTGGACTCATCCTGGGCCTCGTCTGAGCTCGAGTCGTCGTCTTCCTCGGCGTCGGTGCTGTTGCTGTTGCTGTTGCCGCCGAGGTCTTCGTCATCCTCGTCGGGGCTGGGCGCCTGACCTGCAATGGCAAAGAACTTTTGCAGTGTTTGTTCTGGGCTGGCGGCGAGGTTGTGGGGGTCAATAAGGGTGAATTGCATCTGGATCTCGCCCGAGACGACCGACTTCTTCTTGCCGGAGCGGCGGGCCTCGAGGGGAAACCATTGGGGCTCCTGCTGGGTGAGGCCGTTCTGGAAGTGATCCTCGAGTATGACGTCAAACTCGCCCATGTAATCCTTGCCGAAGCGGTCTTTATCCCAGCAGACAACCTCGAGCAGGAGACTCTGCTCGCCGACAATGGGCAGCTCGAGCGTCTCGTTCCATTCTGGATTGAGTTGTTTGTTGATGGCGGGGGTGGTGACTTTGGCGTCGCCGAGGGTGAGGACGAGGTACTGTGAAGGCGGTGTTAGCGTGTGTTTGTGTTGCGTGCATATGCGCACATGTGCTAGACAGCTCGACAGCTCGACAGCTCGACATGTGGGCGGGGTGAATGGGCGCTCACGGGATCAGAGGTGCCGCTGCGGTCCTTTGCAGCCAGGTCTCTGCCCTTGATGACGTTGACCCTCAACACCAGGCCAGCTGGGGCGGGCTGCTCGGGCATTGGGCGGGTGCGGGGGCTGCTGTTGCGCGAGGCAGGCACGGAGGAGGCTGGAGGTTGCGTGTTTGGGGTCGAGGACGAGTTGACGCAGCTGGTCGGGCGCTTGAGGCGGTGCGGAAGCGAGAGCCTGGTGGTAAATGTAGGACGGGGCATGTTGGCGGCCAGCCTCGGTCTGCCGACTGCACCGCCGCCGGGGCGAGGGGGGGCTGCGTGGGCTGCGTGGGCTGCGTGGCTACGCGTTCAATCAAGGCCCTGGTGATCGGTCCGCGGCAGCCAAGTATTGCTTGATGATGCGCCGCCCGTTGGCAGGACGTTGGCTCACAACATGTACTACGCGCGCTCTGCTCAGTCAAAATCGAGGGAAAAAAAGGGAGTTGCAGATGTTTCCTCTGGCAGGGCGTTTAGGTTTAAGGGGGCGACGGACAAAAACAGAGGGCTTGGGGGCCGCCGCATATCTAGGCCTGTATGTGCACGCACAACAGAGGGCTGAACGAGGCCGGGCTCCGCAATCTGTCTCTTGCGCCAACATCGGCTGCGAGGAGCGCCTACCGGATCTTGCGGCTACTCCCTTCATAGCGAAGACGACGACTCCTCCTACGACGACGACTCTGCCGTCAGCGTGTTCAAATGCCGCACTCCCAACCCTAGCTGCTTAGACAGCGCGCCCCCCGGAGTACCTATCCATATCTACTACTATACGCGGGCGGCTAAACCATCTACACATGCACATACGCCCGCCCGCGTCGTACTACATTGCCTGTACGTACATGTACCAGAGCCTCTAGCGGGCAGCCTATCTGCCCACCCATGTATCTACTTACATACACCCATGTGTACGAACGAGTGGGATGCTGCACAGCCCACCCATCTGCACTGCACCACCTTGCCCTTCAGCCCGTCCAGCGGGGGGCCTCGAGGTGCGTCAGTTCTGTGACATACATCTGACTGTCCCCGATTCGCCATGTTCCTGGCTAATCGGCACGTCTTGGTGGTGGGTCTTGGATAGAAAAGCCATAAATGATGCATACGTATACATGTACCTATATCCATGAATATGTACTGTACATGGCATACATTGCTGCCAGATATGCCGCACTGAGCACCTGCACATAACGGACCTACATAGTACATACGTAAGTGTTTACTGTATAACAAAGCCCACTCTAAATTGGCGGCGTTGTCTGGGCACCTCCACATGGCGCTCTGGGCACCCCTGGCTCCGTCCGGCTTACCCGTGGCTGGTGTCGTGGCTTCTGCCGTGGCTGATGCAAGCCAAGCCGCAACTCTGGGTATTCTTCAAGCAAGACTTTTTCCCCATCTGACGTCGTTGTTAGTAAAACAAACTTTGTCGTGCTTACCTTTTTGGTATACGCAAACCTTGTTTTCCCAGAAAAAAAAAGTAATAGTAATTAGAAAATTCCCTGTTCAAAAAAAAAAGCCTTACATCATCACGCCTACTAGCTACCTACCCATCTTTTCTCCTCAATCCTCCGCGCGCGCTACACCTTCCACGACTACCCTCGCACCTTTCCAAATCAAAGAAAAGAAAAGAAACACATAACCACCACCACCACCCCTCACTCTTTCAAATCACCACTTCTTTCCCCCCCCCCCCCCACAACCCATGAAACTCCTCCCAGACACCCCTCAAACCTCTCCCCCCCTCCCCCTAACCCATTCGCAACACACCAAGAAAAGCCCAGTGACTTGAGTCTCACCCCCCCTAGAAGATGCTGACTAGGTCCAACTCAGCTGCTCGACATCCGGCCCGAATACCACACAGGAAAGAGCCCGGAAGGGAACCAAACGCAAGACTAACTGAAGAAAAATAAGTTAGGGTGTCTGGGGGGTGGAAAGATTGCTTTCGCCTGCAGCCGGCGCATCGTTGATCTTCTCCCGGGGCATGGAAGAAAAGAGAATACGAGCAGCGGCGGGAGACAGGGAGGAAAGGGGGGGGGGGATAGTAGTAGTAGAAGTAGTCAGATGGGTGATTGATTAAATCATGTATATGCATGTGTATGTGTATACAGCTACACAATACAGACACCTGTCAGTCGCATTTTTTTCTTTTTGATTCGCTCCCCCCTTTTTTTTTTCTTCTCTCTCTCTCTTTTGAGAAAACTTCCGCCGCCCCCCTTGCATATGAGCGGAGATTTGATTTCGAATAAGAAAAGAAAGTTGTATCGTCAGTCTGGATGTGCTGAAGAGAGAGAGAGAAGGAGAAAAAAAACAAAATTAAAAGCGTATAATGATATTACGTTCGCCCTTCTGTCTCTCTTTCTCTCCCTCTGCATTAATTAATATTCGACATACATAAGTTATAAACAAAAAAATATAAAGCTGTTCTCATATACCAGTTTTTTGCTTTCATCATTTCACTACATATCTCACGCACGCTGTGTACATACTTGAAGCGGGGGGACGGAACCTGCCAAATCAACAAGGGAAATAAGTAGCAGCAAGAAAACAAAAGCGCACTCTCTCTTCTTCAAACAACGTGGCAAGTAAGTAACAAGGTAGCTACCGGAGAAAGAGAGAGGGGTGGAAAAAAAAAGGAAAAAAAGCTGGACGTAGTATTAGGAAATGAGGAAACCTCCCTCTCTCCCCTCCCCTTCTTTTGGCAGCTGCTACACACACACACATACACGCGCGTCGGCTCAATGATACCACAGAAATACTTTCTCGGTACCAAAGGGGACAGGCGGTTCCAATACCCAATCTCTCTTTGTCCAGGAGAAAGATGTTCAAGGGAGAAGGAAAAAAAGGAAAAAAAAAGATAAGAAGAAATAACCGCTTCGCAGATGGTGAATCCATGGCGTCTCCGGCCCGCCTGCAGGGTATCAAAGAGAGAGCGGTGCGGGCCGAAAGCAAGCCATTTCTCGACAGAAGCGCAAGCATGCAAAGCAAAGTCCACAACGCCTGTAAAAGGACATGAGGCATACAAGCTGTGATACAAGTTCAAGGTGAAAGAGGTTCGTAGACTCAGTCATTCCCGTGCTTATATCAAGCCGCACAGCCGCAGGTTCTCCTGAATTATAATATCTGCAAAAAACTGTTAGTGTCGAGCGCCACAAAAATAAAGTTACGTTACGTACCGTTTACTGCAGCCATGACGAATCGGATTTGCATAGTATCCGTGGCGCAGGTAAAGTGCGTGTAGATTTGCTTCGTCTCATGTTGGTTGAGCGAGACGAATCGGTTGAGAATGTAGTCGCATGCAGCCGCGTAGTCTGGGCCGCCCTCGTAGTCGGGGAAGTAGTTCTTCATTGGGCTGACAGGAAGCTTCTCCTTGAAGCGATCAATCTTGTTGAGGAACAGAATGATGGATGTCTTGACAAACCACCGCGAGTTGCAGATGGAGTCGAACAATGTAAGGGCTTCTTGCATACGGTTGACAGTCTCATCTTCAAACAGCAGCTGGTCGTACTCGGAGATGGCGACCAGGAACAGGATAGTGGTGACATTCTCGAAGCAGTGTATCCACTTCTTACGTTCTGATCGCTGACCACCGACATCGAACATGCGGTAGGTGAGATCGCCAATGATAAAGGTAGTCTCAGTAATACCAGTCGTCTTGACACGCGAACGGAGGACATCCTGGTCGTTGGGGATGTAATCGGGCGCGGCAATGCGGTCAATCGAGTCGAAGTAGCTAAAATGGTCAGTGACGATGCATAGGTAAAATTGGCACGGGACTCACTATTTGGCCGAATCGTTAAGCTGGTACTCGCGCGAGCGCTGGAAGCACTGCTGCACGCCGGCATCCTTCCAGAGAACCGAGATGGCGTTTCCAACCTCCGGTGGCAGGCTGTCGCCCTCGATCTGGGCAGGCTGCATGAAGATGGTCTGAACGTGGTATTCGGCGCGCTGGTCGTCAAGCGGGAGCTCGAGCGACTCCATGGCCTCGAGGATGACGCGCATCGACTGGACCGTGTTGCTGAAGATGATCTCCTTGAACGACTCTCGCTCGTCGCGCGAGTAGCCGCCCTCGTGGATGAGCTTCATCTGCTTGAGGATGGTCGACTTTCCAGATTCTCCGGCTCCTACATGGTGTTAGAGCTTGTGCATGTCGCAGTTGCAGGCGGTGCGCAATACTGACCGAGGAGCAGCATCTTGATCTCGTTGCGCTGCATCAGCTTGTCGCGCTTGAGCTGGTTCTCAATCTCCTCATTTCTCTGCTTTCCCTCCTTCTCCTCTGTGCTCATTCCGCAGCCCATGGTGGCGGTTAGGGGAGTCCGGTGTAGTGATTAGGGTTAAGGTAGGTAGCGATGTTCCGTCGAGGCCGGCCAACACGGAAACCTGGTGGACAATGTCAACAAAGAGTCAATGTGCAGCGGCAGCGGGCGATGCACGAGTGGAGCAGTGCGCAGGCGGGCTTGGCCGGGTGAGGGAGGAGCGATAGTGTAAGCAGCAAGGCTGTCGCAATGGCAGAGCGGCGGCAGCAGCAGCGGCGGCGACAGCGGCGAGGTCGAGTGCAATCGCGAGGGCGAGATTGCGTGCATAAAAAAAGATGCTCACCTGTTATTACAAAAGACTAGGTCGCAATTGCGAGAGTGCTTGGGCGCGTGGACGTGGGCGTGTGTGTTGAGATCAAACGGGGAAGGGGTAAAAGACGAAGAGGGTGTCAAGGGATGGCTGGCGTATGGAGGACGAGGCTCGCTTCGCTTCGCTCCGAGGTCTTTCAGGGTTGCTGCACGGTCGGTTCGGGGGGGAAGGATCGACTGGGGGGGTGGTTCTGCAATGGCGAGGCGAGGCGAGGCGAGGGCTCGGTTGGGCTGGCTGGTTGGGAAATGCAGACTGCAGCAACAGCAACAAGCAAATGCGGCGGGAGGCAGGACAACGGGCGGGAGTCGCTGGCTGCAGCAGAGGATTGTGGGAGCCGGCAGGTGGGTGACGACGTTTGGGAGAAGCAAAGAACGAAAGGATTGTATGATGAGGGCTTGAAGAAGGCTGCGAAAGGAGACGCGCTTGCCGGAATGGAGCGGTGCCATCCTGGAAGGGAAGGGCCACCAGAGTCTAGCTGGGCAGGCGCGGGCCACTCTCTGCTGCTGCACCACAGGCACCATGGCAAGACCAGCACGACGGCACCACTGCGCAGCCCACAGCAGCCCACACGCAGCCCACAGCCCACACACACGCAAACCCTCCGACACCTGCCTGTTCGTGTCTGCCGGCCATGAGCGGCCAACCCTCCTGCTTGCGGCCTAGCTGCTACACCTGCTGTTACTCTTGTTGCCGCTGCCATGGCCTGCCGCTGCCTGTCTCTGTCCATGTCTCCGGCATGTCTCTGCCGTTGTTTTGCTGTCCGTCTCTCTGCCTCTGCACCCAAGTAGCCACTCTCCAACAACAACAACAATGACAACAGCAATAACAACACAACAAATCCCCCCCAACCCAAGACCAACGCTCCCGGCCCGCACACTCTACTCACGACACACTACCTGCCCACCTCTCCGCTTCCAGG
The DNA here is from genome assembly GCF_000523455.1 of Bipolaris oryzae ATCC 44560. Taxonomy (NCBI): domain Eukaryota; kingdom Fungi; phylum Ascomycota; class Dothideomycetes; order Pleosporales; family Pleosporaceae; genus Bipolaris; species Bipolaris oryzae. Next base: position 162,365 of record NW_006911285.1, read on the forward strand.
AACCCGCCATGGTACCTACATGGCCGCCCGCCCGTCTGCTCTCTCACTGGCTCGCTCATCCTTTCCCCTCTCGCCCGTCTTCCCCTGGCTCGCCGTAGTAGTAGTCCATCTCTGATTAGCAATCGGCTCCGCGCCTGTCGTGCCCGTTGGACATGGAAGGGCTGTCCACCCACCCAACTCCCGAACTCATCCCGCCCGACTTTTGTCTGGCTACGCTTCTAGAAGGTTTTGTGGAAAATGAAGGCCCCATAGAATTAAGAGTAGGCCGACGCTCGGAGCCCCAGCAGACCCCAAGCACGGCTCGAAACCTTGTCTTACTCCGCCCCATGCAGCCACACGCCTCCACCTCTGCACGCCCGCTCCCTTCTGCCTTGTCCTACCTGCATTTGCTGCTGCATATCCACCCAGTATATCTTGCCTCCCTGTCCGCCTCCCTATCTGCTACTGCGCTTATGTTCACACAGAAGAAAAAAAAATCTTCTGCTGTGCTACTCGATTGCGCCAGCCACTTGCCGTTCGCTTCCACTGAGCCTGGACCATGCCTTCTATTGGGGCTTGACCCCATCGGGCTAGCCTTCAAAGGCCGCCTACAGTCGCCAAACCTCCGTCGTCACATCCCCCCCTCATCTCCCCGACTCGTGCATGCCAGAGCCAATTGCCGCTGATGCCTGTCTCTGGTTCCATCAACCACTCTGGCTATCCTAACGGTCAAAGTAAACCATGTCCCGTCGTCATCTTGCCTCAGCGCCGGGTGCAGGTGGCAATTGCCTTGCCTCGAGGGCGCTGATCAGCTCCTGTGAACGCGTAAGGCTACTGACCGTTCGATGGACCTTTTCTGCATCTCGAACCCATTATCGATCCCCTAGGCCCCCCAACAACCGACTACCCAGACCCTTCCATTTCTTCGCCAGGATAATGCATTCAGAGCTACGGCTTTGGTCTCGATATCTTGACTCGAACACGCGGGACGATCCACGAACCACACGTGGAAGCCATGGCCATGTGTGAGCATTCGGCGGAAAAGGGGGCATGGTATCGACGTATCGACCCAACAGACGCTCTACCATTGTGACAACGCTCACGCTGGTGCTTTTAACTTTTGTCACCGCCTTGTTGTAGGTAAGTAATCGCTCCAGATTGCTCACGATCGATCGCCCGTGCTTCTCATTGCGTGCGCGCAGAGCATGTCAGAGTCATTTTGAGCTGATCATCATCTTGACGATGCTCGTACACGCGCATGGTCTTTTTTAATTGCCGTCTTATCTTAGGTGTGGGTGTAAGTACTACATGTACACTGCATATCTGAGATTCTTCTGTTTCGGTCCTTCCACACCGTTGAAGCTCCACAAGCTACGCAACATAAAAGTTCCAACTGCGTCATTCTGACTCGTCAAGTCCTTATGCCCACAACATCGGACCGTCTCGTCTGCGGACCTTCTCGTACACTACCATAGCCGCGATCTCATCATCCGCTTGTCGTTCGGGGATCGTTGCATCTGATCTGCACACCCGCAGGCAACTCTAGCCGCCAGGTACCATCGCAATTGCCAAGCACGTGATGTCGACTCAACTGGAGTGGGTTTAGTAGGGCGCTTTGCAGGTTCCGTCCATTCCCCGATGCAGGTCCATGCTTAGACGGGTATCGAGTATCCAACATCCAAAAAGCTGCAATCAATTACTACACTATTCCATCTGGATGCGTGTAGGTCAGGTGACGTTGCAACCATTGACAACGCAGAGGCACCGTCAGTCGAGTATCGCATCATATGGACCAACTGCGGACGTGTGCTGGTACGCAGAGTCCCGCATTGTCACTAATAATGCACAACTGCAATGTATTTTCGTCTCCTGCATGCACGTAGGCCAAGACTCGCTTTGGGGTTCTGCGCAACGACTTTGCCGATGCCGTGCAACTACTGGCTGACGTGGTAGACTAGTTTTGTTCCTCAGCGCTTAGCGCAGCATGCCAGCGCCTAGAATAGCATCTTCGCCTCACCACACTGTGTAACCGACGCCTTTTCGGTCAATCATTCTGTATTCAATCCGTGAGCGCTTACCATGGGTGTCAATGGCCTCGGTATGCCCCCAATGTACCGTATCAGCGGTTGCTCAGGCACCGCCCCGACACGGCGGCTGGCAAAGATGCCAATACATATTGGCAGCCTACCAGCCGCCGCTGGCTTAACTTGAATGCTTCGACAAAACTTCATGAGGCCAAAGACGTTTTACGAATTTCCTTGAGTCTTTCTCCTTCAATTTCCTTGCCTCCTTTCGCTGCAGGTCCAGCGCTTCCTTGCATCTGCCCTCATGTCTAGATCTCCTAGTGAGTACACTCTCTGGCTTGCTCCGATCTGAGAGCATGTAGCTTATGCTCGCCTAGATATTGTACAATTATGCTTTTGCGCCATTCTAAAAGGCCATGGATACCATCAGTCTTTTTAATATTAGCTTCGCCATTGCTGGCAGCTCCTACTGTCACTCCTACACCACAAGCACTTCCTCAATCACTTCAAGAAAACGTACCATCTTGTGCACAATCATGCCTACGGACTTCGCTGGACGAAAGGTTTCCCGTGGCATGCTCTGGCCAACAAAGTCTTCAGTGTCTTTGCTCTCGTTATAGTACCGCGGGAGAGTCACTCGGTGAAGTGGCCCTAGGTTGTATCTACTTGTCGTGCCCAACACAGGACTCCAAAGACTATCTAAGTGCGGCCTACGGAATATGTCTGGGACAGGCATACGCCGTTGTGCCAACCAAGAGTGTTCTCACCTACGTCGTGACCTCTACGGCATCGCCATCTTCGACACCGTCTGTGACGACTCCGACCACAACCACGACCCCAACCCTCACTTCAACTCGGCCCAGCCAGACCAGTTCAACTCAGTCTGCTTTCGCTGATAGTGCTTCATTAATTTCGTCGTCTACTTCTTCAGCGACGCCCACGTCGGCTCCAGTCGCCAAAGCTGCAGATGACAAACCAAGAATGACACCTGCACAGATTGCTGGGCTGTCAGTAGCAGCAGTTGCTGCGTTCGTCTTGGCTATCGGGCTCATGGCTTCGAGCGTGTGGCTAAGAAGACGGAAGGAGCAGCGAAACACTATGCTTATCGATGACAAGGGCCGGGGACAGCAGGATAAAGCGTTTTCGACACGGTTCTCACATTACGTTCCTGTACAAGGCAACTCCGACTCTGCAATGCAGCTTCCACCCGTGCCTGCACCGGCACTCGTTCAGGGGAGACGCCAGAAAGGAGTCCGTCCAGTTCAGCGGCTTGGAGTAGGAACTTCCAACAGCTCATCCAATTCCTCATTGCTATTGGATCAAATAGGCGTGGCTATAAGCGCAGAGCTGGATGGAAATCCTCTAGCCCCAAAGAAATCAGCACCGGCAGCGATCCAGAAGACAATTCCGGGTAATAACCAATTACAAACCAGCCATGTTCTACGCCCTATCAGTTCAATGACAGAAGAGACTGTTTTTGAAGAGGATGAACCAAGCTTGCATCGGAGATCCTCGACAGTGCCGCCAACGCCTCAAGTGCCAGTCCTACCCATCCGCTCCTTGCAACCTGCTAGGATAGCGCCGTATTCCAACAACAGCAACGCCCGTAAGAACAGCCGGAACTCTGAGTTGTTTCTAGAAATTCCGTCCAACAAGGGAGTACAACAACCGAAACGGACGGTTGTTGCAGAACTGCCTGGGAATAGTACGCCACAACCTCGTCCGCAGCCCGCGACACGCCCACGTCTCGCGTCGCCTTTCCAGCAACCATCCACAGCTACTTCATACCAGTCCAAAGCTACAACTGCAAGCTCGCGCGAAGACAGCACCTCTGGAGATATCATTGACTATTACTTTTCCAACCATCGAAGCCGTGAGGCGCCTAAGGCTAGCCCTACGCGCATCATTCGGCCTAAAGAGTCACCCAAAACAGTCGAGATCAGGCCAAAGAAGTCATCTAGTACGCTTTCTCGGACTTGGACGAACCAGCGTGATTCGTTGTCTAGCCAGACGTCCTTTGAAACAGTCGATCCCAACGATCCGACGCCTGAAGACGAAGACGACCAGAAACAGCTTTCCGACGACAGCAATGTACCGCCACTGTCGCCGGTTGCGGAATCTCCAATCTCCAATTTACGGTATCCGAAGGTGCCGCGAGCCTCGAATCAGCTAGTATCACGCAGCCCACAACAGCACAGGTTCCAGAGTCCACACCGAGTTCCAGATGCATCGTCGCTTCTTCATAAACGAAACAACACTCTTCCCCCGCTTCTTCTTGAATCGCGGCCCCGGCTTGAGAGTCCGCATCGTGATCCATTCACATCGCCGCCGCGCCGTGTCGTCAGCCCGCCTCGTAACAACGGCCGCTCTCATGTGCGCAGCATCAGCGCCGAGTCATGGAACATGACACCCGCCTCCAAGAATAGCATTGATAGAAAAAGCCGTGTGCAGAGCGGGGCGTGGGGTAAGAGCCCGGTCATGTACGAGGAGCAGGCTGTGAGGCCTCTGAATGTGAGGAGGAAAAGAGAGGATATGACAGAAGTGAACATTGGAAGAGACGTCAACGTTGACTTTGACGTAGATGGGCTTAAGAGTCCTGTATGGGTCCCAAGGCTGACGCCGAGGAAGAAGGGTGAAGATCTATTTCTGGAGGTTGGGTGGGGAGATGGTGTGCGAAGGTGAGAAGTCCAGCATACACGGAGCGGACGATCGACTTGATTCTTGACTATACATATACCCTTTCGTTTGTCTTGTGTATACAATTTTCTAATTTGGCGGGAAATGGGGCGCGGGGACTGAACCTTAGACCTGATTGTACTTTTCTTAGCGTTATTTCTACATATTTACTCATTGATCCTTGGTTCATTGCACACAGGCGCGCGTGTCGCTATACATGGATCGATTGGTGCTTGGCGCGCAGGCTCTCGTTGGTGTTTATCAGGGTATTAACAGGGTAAAATGGGCTCCGAGTCCCGCTTAGGGCTAATTACAATATCAACACCAAACCCCACGTTGTCGCAGTTGTTGACTGCGCCCTCGGAGAATAGGTTAAATAACCGGCTCTAGTCCAGAGGAGGCTTCGTCCGTAGAGCAGACTTTGAGCCTCAAACAGCGTTTCGGCCGCGGCGCCGATCTCGGTTGTGTGTCGGCCATAGGCGCCCGGAAGAATTACATTGTGGTTTGTTGTCGGCTTTTGCTCTGGCCGGTTGGCTAAGAGAAGGAGATGAAACTAGCCATAGAAAAAAACGACAATGGCCGTGGCCGTCGGCGTACTGTGACCCGAATACGGTGCTTCTCGGCGCGTGGCGAAAGAGAGACGCAAAGACAGAGCAGGCAAGAGGTTAGTAAGAGACAGTCAGTGGGCCGGGCTGGCAATTAGGGTGTCCTGGTCAGCGCAATTGCGGCTTACTCTATCCGCTTGCATTGACAAGAGAGAGTGGGCTGTGAGTGGGACTGATTGATGTAATCAGGCTGGCTCAGAGGACCCCACCTACATGTCCACTTTTGGTGCATCATATCTGAGGCAGGCATGACGGCCTTAGCACCCACCCCCACTACCCTACAAAACCTAAACACCGTAGCTCGCTGTCTCCCGCAACCTTCTTTCTTTTCTCTTCAATTCTTTTTTTCATCGACAGTCTGCCCATCATGCCGTACGGAAAGACTGATGAGCTTGCCATCAACACCATCCGAACCCTAGCGGTACGTCTCTCTTGCCTCTTGTTCTCCCCCGCTTCTTGTTCTCCCCCGCTATGCTTGCGCAGCTGCCCCGCTCGCCGCAAGCTTCTCTCCCACACAGCAAGCAAGCTAGCTTTGCAAGCACCGATCACGAATTTGAGGCTGCGGAACGACTCAATGGCTAACTTTTTGCTTCTTTACAGGTCGATGCCACATTCCAGGCCAACTCGGGTCACCCGGGTGCGCCCATGGGCATGGCCCCGGTGGCCCACGTCTTGTTCAACAAGTTCATGACGTTCAACCCCAAGAACCCCAACTGGGTCAACCGCGATCGCTTTGTCCTTTCGTACGTATTCTTCTGGCTTTTGCAGTTTCCAGTGGCATCCGCCCTATACATTGCTCGGGATATATCTAACTTGAACGCAGCAACGGCCACGGATGCATGCTCCAGTATGCGCTCATCCACCTTTTCGGCTACGATGTTAGCATTGAGGACCTGAAGAAGTTCCGTGTAAGTACATGCATTTTCTACGAAAAAGGCAAATTCTAACTTGTCGCAGCAAATCGACAGCATCACACCCGGCCACCCCGAGTCTCACGACACCCCCGGTATTGAAGTCACCACTGGCCCTCTCGGTCAGGGTTTCGCCAATGCCGTCGGTCTCGCCATTGCCGAGAAGCACACCGCAGCCGTATTCAACAAGCCCGGCTACGAGCTGATCAACAACTCAGTATTCGTCTTCTTCGGTGACGGCTGCGCTATGGAAGGTATTGCCAGCGAGGCTGCTTCAATGGCTGGCCACTTGAAGCTCGGCAACCTCATTGCCATCTACGACGACAACCACATCTCCATTGGTAAGTTTCTGGCGAATTAGGCAAATAGCGACTTGGATCTAACTTTTTGCAGACGGTGACATTAAATGCGCATTCACTGAGGATGTCTCTAAGCGCTTCGAGGCGTACGGCTGGCACGTCCAGCACGTCCCTGACGGCGACTCTGACCTCGAGGGCATCGAGAAGGCTATCGCTGAGGCCAAGAAGGTCACCGACAAGCCCTCGATGATCAAGCTCACCACCACCATCGGTTTCGGTTCCGTTCTCCAGGGTACCGGCGGTGTTCACGGCAACCCCCTCAAGGCCGACGACTGCAAGCAGGTCAAGGAAAAGTTCGGCTTCGACCCCGAGAAGACATTCCAGGTCCCCCAGGAAGTCTACGACATGTACCACAAGCACGCAGCCGAGGGTGCTGCTGCTGAGGAGGAGTGGAACAAGCTCTTCAAGAAGTACGGCGAGGAGCACAAGGAGCTTCACGCTGACCTCACCCGTCGTCTGACCCGCGACCTCCCTGAGGGCTGGCAAAAGGCCCTTCCCACATACAAGCCTAGCGACCCTGCGATTGCCTCAAGAAAGCTTTCCGAGTCTGTTCTGGAGGCCATCCACGACGTTGTTCCCGAGCTTCTCTCCGGTTCTGCCGATCTGACTGGCTCCAACAACACCAGGTGGAAGAAGGCCATCGACTTCCAGCCCCCGGATCTTGGCATTGGCGAGTGGTCTGGCCGATACCTGCGATATGGTGTCCGTGAGCACGCCATGGCTGCTGTCATGAACGGATTGTCCGCGTACGGAACCATTATCCCCGCTGGTGGTACTTTCCTCAACTTCGTTTCATACGCTGCTGGTGCCGCCCGTCTGTCTTCGCTCTCACACCAGCGTGTCATTTACGTTGCTACCCACGACTCGATTGGTCTTGGTGAGGACGGTCCTACTCACCAGCCTATTGAGACTCTTGCCCACTTCCGTGCTCTGCCCAACATGATGGTGTGGCGCCCAGCCGACGGAAACGAGTGCTCTGCCGCTTACTACATGGCGCTCACCTCCAAGGGCACGCCATCTATCCTTGCTCTTACCCGCCAGAATCTGCCTCAGCTTGAGGGCTCAACACTCGAGAAGGCCATCAAGGGAGGATACGTTGCTCTTGAGGACAAGGACGCCCAGATCACCCTCGTTTCCACTGGTTCCGAGGTTTCTCTCTGCCTTGAGGCCGTCAAGACCCTCAAGGAGCAGGGAATCACTGCCCGTGTTGCTTCGCTGCCCTGCTTCGAGGTCTTTGACGCTCAAGATAAGGATTACAAGCTGTCGGTTATCCCCGGTGGCATCCCATCGCTCAGTGTTGAGGTCATGTCCACCATGGGCTGGGAGAAGTACTCTCACGAGCAGTTTGGTCTGAACCGCTTCGGTGCTTCTGGCCCATACAAGGAGGTGTACAAGGTAAGAATAATTGAACGCCTGAAATGCTTGAGACAAATGCTAATACCCATTATAGAAGTTCGAGTTTACCCCCGAGGGTATTGCTAAGCGTGCCAAGGCCACCATTGACTTCTACAAGGAGGTCAAGCCTCTGCGATCTCCTCTTGACCGCGCTTTCCAGCAGCTTATCTAAGTGTTTGGTAGTGTAGGATTAGGTCTGGAGGCAGAGGATTCGAGTATAGCCTTGTGATGAGTGACGAAATTAATAAGCGGCAGCCCGCTTGAAGAAAGATATCAACCAATGTATAGAATTTGATTCGTTTGACAAATATTTTTGCATGTAGACTTGACTCGTTTGTGCTTGTTGTGATGAGTTTGGCCCATTTTCCCTGCATGACGCAAAGGTGCCTGGTGGTGATGATCGGCGGGCGTTGTCCTCGGCTCCGGCGCCGCATGGTCAACTTTTTGCGACATCATCGCCGCCATCACCACACACGGCTAGCATGTCGCGGTCCGGCAGAAGCAATGTTGCTGCTGCGAGTAGTAGGGAGCCACCATCGTCGGGTGGCATATTCTCTGTCCCTGCGCCGATAAAGCAACTTTTCGACCAATTCCCGCTGCTCACATACCCCGTCAACGAGTTCCCACAGCGAGCACCACAACACCCCAATGCACATGTGCTGTACGTCTTCACTACAGAAGAAGGTGCTCTTCGAGGGGCACCATCCTACAACCCAGCATGCCTGAAATGGCAGGTCAGTAGCTGGTTGCGCATTCATTACCCCGCCACAGGCTCACCACGTCGCAGGCATATCTCAAGTTCTCCAAGATACCGTTCCGGATAGCCTCAGCGAATAATCATGCGTCTCCAAGTGGCTCTTTGCCATTTATTCTCCCTTCGTCAGATTCAACCAAGCAACCACAACCTGTACCGTCGAATAAGCTGCAGCGCTGGGCAATGAGCAATAGCGACAAGGCAATTGAAGAGCCAGGAGATGCGCAATACGAGGCATACTTGAGTTTGATAGATCACCGGATACGCAGAGCTTGGGTACGTCTGGATAAAAAGGAATGCTTGGACTATGACTAACATATGCTAGCTCTACGCTGTGTATCTCTCTCAGAATTCCACAACCATTGCCGAGCCTCTGTATATCCTGCCGACCTCGCGCAACTCGTTTGTACGTCTGGTAATATCCCGCGAACTGCGCCTAGCCGCCGAAGCCGAACTCGCCAAATTCTCCAGCATCATCAGCGACGAGACATTGTATAACCAGGCAAGCGAGGCTTTTGCTGCACTGGAAACGCTGTTGGGAAAGGACGATTGGTTCTTTGGAGCGCAGAGGCCGGGCTTGTTCGATGCGAGTGTTTTCGCATACACACATTTGCTATTGGATGATAAGCTGGGCAAGGGATGGGTGGACACGCGGTTGCGCGACGCGCTAATGGCATGCAGACGCCTGGTCACGCATCGAGAGCGGATTTTGACCAAGTATTTTGAGAAGTCAGGATAGACTCGAGGGATTGTATGTACACTTGACGACCTGTAATATTAACAATTAGATGTAGACGCCATGTAGGACACTGCTGGTACGTATGTGGATTGTTTGGACTCTATCTTGGAACAATGAGCTGTGATGAGATGAAAGGTAAGCATATGGTTAATGTTCTTTAGTGCGAGCCAGAACACGGCAGAGGGCGCAGATGTGAGTCATGTCACGGGAGCCTGCACGACATATTTCCCGATTAGGCAATTCTGAATACAAGTTCAGCATGGGCAGGGCGCGGAGAAGCTTCATTGGCCAAGAGACTACAACTATATAGATGGTGTCAGGCACCCATCCAGCACAACAACAACGACAACTCAAATTCTCGGGCTCTTTCTCTTCAAATCTCCCTATATCCAAACGATAAAAATGACACAGCCAACGACCATCGACATGACATTCGACACTTCCCTCGTGGATGTCAAACCACCCACCATTGACGCAAACACATCTTTTTCAACTATAGAATCAGACCAAGCAAATACCATCCAGTCGCGACCCCAGATGCTAATCCACCACGTACCCACACAAGACGCATACAACCAATGGGCCTCTCAATACGACTCGGACGGCAACATGCTACAAGCCATCGACGACATCGAACTAGCCACCTTCCTCCCTTCTTTCCTCTCCCAAATCCCCACTCCCCATCCCAACCCCCCAAACTTCTCCTCCTCCTCAGAAGAAGAAACCACTCTCCGCATCCTCGACCTCGGCTGCGGCACCGGCCGCAATACCCTCAAACTCCTCCGCCACTACGCCCAGAACCCTCATCCCCAGCCTCGAGCTAAAATCATCGGCATCGACTTCTCTTCCGCCATGCTCGCCATAGCTCGTTTGAAACTCTCCTCTTTTTCCTCGGAAACTTGGGAATTGCACTGTTGCGACATTTTTTCTTCCTCTTCTTCTTCCTCTTCTCCTTCTTCTTCCTCCTCCCCTATCCCCACCGCCCCCGCCCCCGTCCATGCCATCCTCTCCACCCTAGTCCTCGAACATATCCCCCTCCCCACCTTTTTCTCTACCTTGTACTCCCTTCTTCTCCCGTCTGGTGTAGCGCTGATTACCAATATGCACCATGAAATGGGGAGGTTGGGTGGACAAGCGGGGTTCGTGAGCGAGACGGGGGTGAAGGTTAGGGGGAGTAGTTTTGTGCATGAGGTGGATGAGGTGGTGGAGCAGGCGGGGAAGAGTGGGTTTGAGGTGTTGGGGGTTAGGGAGAGGAAAGTTAGGAGGGGGGATTTGGAGGGTGGGGTTGTTGGGGGACGGGGGGAGAAGTGGGTTGGAGTTAAGGTTTGGGTGGGGGTTTTGGTTAGAAAGATTTGAGTCTAGAGTGTGAGAGTTGTGGTGAGGGTTTTTTTTGTTGGTTGGGTTTGATAGAGAATGTTTGTTGATACTTGAAGAGTTTCCCATGTGCTAGTAGTACCTTTCGAGTTTTTATTTCCTAATTACATCGGTATGATAATCTTTTCTTGGTCAAAAAAAAATTCAATGGAAAGATACATTTTGTAAACTTTTTTTTTTTTAGTTTTGAATATATCAAGAAGAAGTACGATTGATTTCTATTGAGCTGTAACTTAGATCGTATAGCTTTAGAGCTGAGGTTCCAAAACGATGGGCCCATGAGGCAGCGAGTATACTTTGCAGAATAAACAAATATGCAATCCAACTCCACGTACGATTGCTCTATCATAAAACCCATGACTGCTGAACACACACTTCATGCAGGGATCCATCCTTGACCCAATCAAAAGTCATCATGACGTCAATTGCTGTTCATGTTGCGATACTACCACTCTTTTCTCCATGGAAACAGTCTTCAAGACACCAAGCGCCAATTCAATCAACAGAATCATTTCCCTTCACCTCAGTCAATTCCGATACAACAACACCATGGACTCCCTCCCCGTAAATAACAAAACCGCCGGCGAAGCAGAAAGCACATACAACAAAGCCCTCGAAACAGGCGCTGGAGCAACTCAGGTAAACTTTGCAGTCCAAAAACAACAACAACAGGTTCTTTATTACAATACGACGACTGATTATTTTCTAGAACTTCGCTCCTGTAAAGCGCGTCTGCGCACATCTGAATGCGTTCCACGCTTATGCCGACGATCCCAAGCGGGCTGCTGTGGAAGCGAATCACTACTGTGCGCATCTAAATGATGAAGTGCGGCAGTGTATTCTCTATGACTCGCCTGAGCCAGGGGCTCGCATTATTGGCATTGGTGCGCGCTGCCTCCCCACCCATCTCCTCTGCTCCAAAGTAGTAGTAATAGTAGTTACTGACCAGCCAAACCCAGAATATATGATCTCTCCGAGACTTTACGAGACCCTGCCCGCCTCCGAACAGGAGCTCTGGCACTCCCACGTCTTCGAAGTAAAATCCGGCATGCTAATAATGCCGCGTCCCGCGTCCATGCCCGAAGCCGCCTGGGAGATCGCCGAGAATCGAGAGATGGAAGAAGTGATCCAACTTTACGGTAAAGTCTACCACTTGTGGCAGACGGACCGAGGCGATAAGTTGCCGTTGGGTCCTCCGCAGCTCATGACGAGTTATACGGCGGAGGACCAGATGCCGGATTTTGAGGAGAGGATGAGGGAGAGGGATCAGAGGTTTGGGAGTGATTATAGGAGGAAGGCGGGGGTCAGGGAGTATATTGAGGTGCCGCGGGTGCATGAGAAGGCGGATGCGACGTGGGCGAAGGGTGGGTTGGGACATTGAGGCGCCAGCGAAGGAAGTGGGTGAATGGCGCACGCGGGGGATCGTCGGGTCGGGTGTGCGCTGGGAATTGTGGCATTGGGGGTATCAATGTTCCGCCGCTTCGACAGGTACACGATTGCCAGGCGTGGTGCTTTCCTGAGATTTTTTTCCCTAAACGGAAACCTCGGGTCTCAAACGCGGGTTCGTCGCATCATGAGCCGGTCGTGTTTGGAAGAACTTCAATTTTGGCCGGATCAGGTTTTTCTCGTCGCCCCAGTAGTTTCCCCAAGACATCCTTTTCTTTGTTGCCGTCTTCGTCTTCGGCGTCGCTCGTGCTTTCTGCGTCGCTCTCTGCTGCGTTTGGATCTTTCTCTTCCAATACACCGAGTCCGAGATCCTATAGTCGTTTGATTAGCAAAAAAAAACTTGGGACTAGTCTTTGGATTTTTTTTGGATTTTGCCAAACAGGCACAACAACTCACCATTTCAATGTACGGCTCGCCTTCTTCCTGGTCCTCAGCATCCAATCTCCTTAACGTACCCGCCCGCTTCTGTGCCTCAAGCTCTTCATTGGCGGCCTTGAGGCGCGGCAAAAAGTCCTTGAGAAACCCTCTAATATCTGGTCCCATTTCGGCCTTTGTCAGCTTCATGATGGGTTTTGTGCCTCTGTTTGCGCGAAGGTTGACAACGCCGTCTGCGCCTTTTGCTTCGTCTAGCTCCATTTCTGTATCTTCGCCGTCGTCATCTTCATCTTCGTCTTCGCTCGAGCTCTCGTCGCTGCTGGGCTCTTCGCTGGATTCAGAGAGCGTGCTGTCTGTGTCTGAAGTGCCATAGTCGCTTGCGTTTGTCGCCGTATCGTCGGTAGCATTTGTGGATGCGAGGGCGGATTGCGACGACATGGACGGCGAGGAGCTGGGCTTCATGCGATGCGGAACTGAGTCGTGCGTGTACTGTGCCATGGCTTTCTTCGGCGGTATTAATCAAACAGGGTCGTGACCTTGGCGTCAGAGAGAATGGTTATGCAGAGGGAAAAGGCAACACGGGTATTGTGCTTAATACAGAGTGGACGGCTCCAGAGAAAAAAAAGTTGTGCAAAAGTTTGGGCGCGCGCTGCTGAACCATTCTTTTGCGGAACGGGTGCGCCGAACGTGCGCAAAAAGATAGACCGGTCGGACTTTGCTACGTCACCCCCGCCCGCCCTAGCTAGCATCCTTTAATCGACAAAGATCAGCATTACATATTTACTTCTGGGTAGAGGACTGCCTATAGTCGGCATTATCTGAATGCATATCGGATGGAAGTGCATACCGACACCGGCCGTGTGGCTTGTTACGTTGTACGTTGGCCTCAGGCCGCAAGTCGATTCCCATTGGTGTCAGCAGGGGTCTTGAAACGGGGTCTTGAAACGTAGTCAGAGCGGGCGTCTGCATGGATGACCTTCTCTCTCCGGTCGAGCTTCTTTAAAGGGTCCCCCATCTTGCCTTACAACATATTCACTTCTCCCAGCGTCTTCTCCGCCAGTCCTTTTATTTTTCTGTCTGCTGAGCCGCTGTTGCTGCTGAACACCTCTTCACGTGCGAGTAAACTCTCGGTGCGCTCGGAATTGCCCCTCTTTCAGCTGTTCGACGAGCATTACCATCAGGGTGTCAACGTGTTGCTGTTAGGTCACAAGAGAAACGTGCGGACTAGTGTTAGGTATGTTTTAGGTTTTCTATCATTCTTTTAGTCGGCCACTTAATCCCCTTCAATTCGCTGTCTCCTCTGGCTATTTGTCTGTCGAGCGTGCTTGGCGGAAGCCTGGTGTGAGGACTTTCATCCCGACAGCCTTGAGATGTCTGATATCAGTCATGTATCTTCCTCAGCCATGGTTTCACCATCCGTTCGTTATACGTGCAGATACCTACATTATCGAGTTGTCTTCACGTGTTATCCAATGACATGTCCGCACCACTACCGTTTCAGGCTTTGCAGCGTTCAGATGGCTAGGCGGAGATGTAGGAGCTTTGCAATTGCTCACCCTCAAACATCTTTCTGCCTTCAAACCCAGCAAACAGTGCCAGGTCTGCCTCGCATTCAAGTTCCGGATATTTCCAACCTCGGCCATGTTTCACGGCACATTTCATGCCTATTCGTTTTGTCACGATTTACCTCCATTACTTAAATGCTGACTGCACAGATTAGGATTCCTGCTCGCTACCACATTCCAGTGTCTATTCTCTGAAAAGTCTCCACGCCACCAAGGTTACGTAAGAGTCTAAGATTGATTTTGATCACATCTCGGCATTTAAAGAGGAATCCCCTTGAGCATACGTCGTTCCATCACTTAATTTATTCAACAATCATTCATCATGGCTGGCCGATTCCCTGTGCTTAGCACCTCCAACCTCCCCGCTGCGTCGTCTGAAGAGCAGGCGGCAACCGCATCGCCCGCACGTGGAACCGCTATGCTCAACAACATCTTCAAATCAGTACGTGTTCCCGAATTCCGCTTCAAGTGGATGTTCTGGGCCGAAAAAGGACAGCAAGCACCGCCTAAGGACAAGGCAGCGGCGTCGGAAGAATATCTCACACGCCCCAAGCCTCTGGGCGATCAGATTGTGTCTGTCAAGGAGTTCTACCAGCACTTCAACAACATTCCGGTTGAGAACCTGAAACTGCGCGACTCGATACATCTCTTCCACTTGGGCGTCAAGCCAGTATGGGAAGACCCACGAAATACACGCGGAGGAGCATGGTACTTTAAAGTCAGCAAGGACCTTGCAGCGCAATTCTGGCACGAGATGTGTCTGCTTGCTGTAGGTGATGTGTTGCAAGGGGCCGTTGAAACGAAGCGAGCTTGTAAGTTCCATTTCCAGCCGTTTTTCGTCATTACAAACTTTACTGACCATGCCAAGCTTTTAATGATGACATTTGTGGCATTTCGTACAGCGTTCGCTGGAACGCGGTCCAGATTGCCGTATGGAACCGCGATGCAGAGAACGAGGAAGGCCGTCAGAAGCTACTGGCAGTTATCCTCGACAAGCTTTCTGAGGAGCTGCGGCCGAAGAAGGAGGATAGCTACTGGTACAAGGCGCACAAGGAGCACAAGGGCTTCATTGAGCAACAGTGAGCGGATTATGTACAGGCTGTAGACGATAGGAGAGCATTCTAGGAGTGGCACAGGATAAGCTCAAGAGACCTTGAATTGTTGCATACTTGCATAAGATAATCGGCGTTTACGAATACATCATTTTGAAGTCGTTCTTGGGTGCCCCCGCGCTATCATCTTGAGTGTCTCCAGTCTGACTTGCAACCCCGCCTTTCAACTCTATCATGCGCTGCGGATTCTCGGAATGAATTGTAAATTGTTGTACACTCATACAAACAGCTCAATAATAGCTTTGCAATGCCTCGGAATACTAACATAACTTCATTCAATGATCATAGCTATCCGTCAGGCAACGGTCATAATGCGCCAATCACGAGCATGGTTCGCCGCAAAGCACGGGCCACTTGTAGAAGCATCATCCACTTCTCATAATCCTCCGCACTCGAGCCATTGCCGCCTCCCACCATCCAGTCGTTCCCCTCCCAACAGCCCAACATGGCCGCGATTCCCACATCCCTCTTTCGCTGGGTCGTCCCCGCCGCCATTGGCGCCAGCGTGGTGCAATCCTCCATCTACGACGTCAAGGGCGGTACCCGCGCAATCATCTTCGATCGTCTGTCCGGAGTCAAGGAAACTGTCGTCAACGAGGGCACACATTTTCTGATTCCATGGCTGCAGAGGGCTGTCGTGTTCGATGTTCGAACTAAGCCGAGGAATATTAGCACGACGACGGGAAGCAAGGACTTGCAGATGGTTACCTTGACATTGAGGGTGTTGCACCGACCGGAGGTTAAGCAACTGCCTAAAATCTACCAGGTAAGGATGCAATCACGAAAAAGAACATTTTGACTTGCTAGGGGCAGGTTGTTGTGAGCGAGATATTAATTTGTTGTTAGAACCTCGGTCTTGACTACGACGAGAGGGTCCTTCCCTCTATTGGAAACGAAGTCCTCAAAGCCATTGTCGCCCAGTTCGACGCCGCAGAACTCATTACTCAGCGAGAGGCCGTGTCGAACCGCATTCGCGCCGATCTACTGAAGCGCGCCAACGAGTTCAACATTGCGCTCGAAGACGTCTCCATCACACACATGACGTTTGGCAAGGAATTCACCAAGGCGGTTGAAGAGAAGCAAATCGCACAGCAGGAAGCAGAGCGCGCGCGATTCATTGTAGAAAAGGCGGAGCAAGAAAGGCAGGCCAACGTTATTCGCGCAGAGGGTGAAGCCGAGGCGGCGGACACGATTAGCAAGGCTGTGGCAAAGAGTGGTGATGGCCTTGTTCTGATTAGGCGGCTGGAATCTCAAAAGGACATTGCGCAGATACTGGCAAGGAACCCGAACATCAGCTACCTGCCTGGTGGGGCTGCTGGTAACGGCGGTGGCTCAAGCGGCGGCAGCTTCCTGCTGGGCCTGAGGTCGTAGATGGGACGAATGCAGATGAATGACGAACGGGGGCGTGCGTGGAAAATGCCTTAGCCGGCGTAGCACCGGCGTATGGCTGCTGTACAATATACTACTAACCACGGGCACGACAACACTTCTCTACCAAATGTGAATAACGATCTCCTCTGTGTTTCGCCTTTCTATTTTTGTTTCCTTGTCGCCTGGTAACACAAAGTCAAATCCTTATTGCCTGTCGCCCAGTGAGGCGCACGTCAACTTGTCGCTTGCCAAAATTGTCATTTTTCTTCCAAATTGGCGTTTTTCCAAATCCAACGCTTGTCTCTCTTCCTTTTGATCGACATGATGGATGATGGGTCAGAGACAGGCCATGCAAAAAAGTCTAAAAAAAACACGTCACGAAAAAAAAAGGGTTTGCAACAAAGTTTGACACAGTCAAGACCACACCAGTCATTCAGTAATTCCAAAGAACAAGAGAAGCGGGAAAAAATAAACAAAAGGACAAATCCTGAGGCTTCCTGTGGTTTAAACGCGACATACTCAAATACTTTGTGTTTCTATTATTTTTGGGAAGGGGGGGAGGGGGGTGAGGCTTACCATATCTACTCGCATCTAGAACCGTGACACACACACATGCACCCGTCCCCGGCCCATGTATATTTCAAATGACAAAGCAAGAAAACAGAATGTAGAAGGCAAAGCGAAGCAAGAAACCGCAAACATTCCCCCAAAAAGGAAAGAATGTCAGGCACGTTAGTTAACAAGTTCCAGAAATTGTCATTCTTCTCAAACCGGAATGTTTTGACACATTGTCCGCCTCAGGCGCCCTTTTTTTGCGAGGTTGTTAACCGGTTTAAGGGTTCTTGCTTGCTTTCGGTCGCATGAACATCCGAAACTGATCTCTCTTTTCCCCAGAAATAGTAAGCAATTCGATTTTTTTTCTGTTTAATGCAAGATGGGAGTGATGTGATACATTCAGCCGAATCTACTATCTCCCCTCCGTTCTAACCCCCGCGAACTCGCTTAGATACACTAGTGTGTAGACAATGAGGCGCCCTTTGTGGACTTGGGTGACAGGAGGGTTTGTGATTTAGAGAATACGGCCGGTTTGAGGATTCGAGGTTTGGAAGCTGGGGAATTAAGGTTTGTTCAAGGACGAAGAGGTCACGTGGGTATGATAGGTGGGATTGCGAGCCAATGATGTGACGGATTTGGTTGTGGTGGTGTGTGTTGCAATGCCTGTTTCGGAAAGGGAAGTTAGTGTGCACAGGCAAGTACGAGCAAGGCGTGACAAGGTGGCGCGGTCGTTACAATCCCAGTCGCAGATCCCGAGGGGAACGACAGAATGAGAGCCAACTTTCTTTCTCGTGTGCGCGACTCAGGTTGCTGTTTCTGAGTGTCACTGATGCATTAAAACATGGCGAGCGAAGGATGATTCCCAGGCAGCGACAAAACAGCGGCGGTCGGGGGATACGTGATGGGCTGGTAGTGCTGAGCTGGTCGTCATGAGGGGTTTGGGCATGAATTTTCAACAAAAAAAGAGCTGCGCCTCTTCGTGGACGGGATGCGTGACTGCGCTGGTTTACTGGGGTACGAGAATGATAGGGTGAGAGGTGGTATTTCGTGGAGCATGGATGCCCTAGGCAGTCAGTGAGGTGGCTGTGCATGGCAGCAAAGTTGCGGTGCAGCCAATCAGACGAGCTGTGGCCATGCAGCGTGGCTTGACAGCCTAGAATGCGCCGTGGCAGGCTCACCGGCAGGCGCTCTCAGCTTGTAGTAAGTCGTGGGCGGCGCATTGTCCGACTGCAACTATATTACTTTCTGGAAACCTTCGCGAGAGGGGCGAAGTTGTTCAGTACACGTCTCCCTCCTTAGCCCATACGTACGTAAAGGAAGATACGCATACACTACGCCCTTGGACCCGCCTTTTTCGCTTAGCCATGGCTGTTGTTCAGCAGCAGCGGTGCAGCAAGCAGACGAGCATCACCCTTACCCTTCGCATTCTGCTATTTGTCAAGCAGCTTCGTCGACATGTCGAGCCGCGTGTGCACAATGGCTCATCAATCGACTCGGGCAGACTTGGCGTAAGGCTATTCCGATCGTCGGGCGAGTCGCACACGCCGGCTTCGGCTGCTCCCGCAAGTCGAAACCTGGCTGGAGACAAGGTGCAACAGTACGTTTTTGGAAGCTTTTGTTTTGTTTCATCTGGCTCACATGTGCCGGCCCTAGGATGCTCAGCACACTCGACGGCAAAGTGGGTGCTAGTACAGGAAACGCTTTTTCGGTGACTGCGAGTAACAGCGCCCTCTTCCTCAAACACAGCAATGCGGCGATCGTCGAGAGGCGTTCCATGAACGAAACTATCCAACTCTTGGCTGCCGTGCACGGCGCCATCAACGTGCTTGCAGATTGCCGTCGGCAGTATGGCGACGAGTGGCTGCTCGCCCAAGGCGTCGAGGCCGGTCTGGTGCTCGACGACAGCTTCATTGCTAACTACGAGCACTTGCTGCTGCGCCTGGAGAGTGACCTGGTCGCGGCACTGTCGCGCAAGGTGCTCGAGGAGCTGTTGCGGGGTGGACACGACAAAAAGCAACGCAAGCTGCTGGGCTGGTTCGCTGAATTCGCCGAGAAGCCGCAGGCGCTGAGCACATCGTTCCCATGGACGATCAAGCCGTCACTAGCAGTGCTGTGGGGAGTATGCTGGATGTTCTACGAGTGCGCCGGTCAAGGTCAAGGACAAGGACTGGGACATGGGCAGGGACAAGGACGGGGCGAGGAGCAGATGAGCAGCGAGAGAGCGCGAGTGCCGCTCAACTGTGTGCTGCAGAACATATCGCTGCCGTGGGATAGCGGTGCATCGTCCGACTGTAGGTGTTGCAAGCTTTCTTTGGGGTTGTGTCTAGTCTGCTGGACTAGACAGCGGGCAGCGTACACGTCGAGGCTAACGCATTGTAGATGGCAGCCTGGGGCGGGCGCTGATTGGCTCTCAGGCGCAGCAGGGCGCACCTTTGCATGCACCCGCAGCAAACGCGCGGGTGCATCTTGGACACGGCGTGTTCCAGGCACGAAACACGGAAACCTGGGAATCCGATTTTGGGACCACGGGCAGACTGCCGGCCTCGGTGGAGAGTCAGGCAGGGTCAAGGGCGCCAGAGGCCCCAGAGGCCCCAGAGACGGTTGCAAGTAAGTGCCTAGTCTAGTCACAGTCGCGTGCTGTCCCGTCTGTGTTTGACTCACGCCTGCTCTCTCGACACCCGGGTTTCAGCCTGGAAGCATCTCGTACCTCCCGCTAACTAATCCAGCTCACCAAGATACTTATTACGCCCATGCCGCCCGCTACTACCAGCCAGTCCAGCCCGCTAATTTGTATTCGCCTCACAGTCCAGGCTCTGCTGCGCCACTCATCACGGCCTATCCGCACCTTGGCAACCTCCATCATCCTAATCACCCTACTCACTCTTGGCACCATTCCGCGTTGCCACCTCAACTCCCTCCGCGTCATCTGATTAACACTGCGCATAATCCGACAATCAGAGTCATCACCGTCCCGGACGAAGACTTGTTTGCTCCGCCACAAACAGGCTTCGCGTCGCCTTCTATATATCGCCAACCTGAGGCCCCGCTCAACTTGAACCCCCCTTACTACAACCACTATTCTCCTTCCTCTTTCAACATGACTGATCTCGCTCCCACCCCCACCACCACCACTCCTACTCTGCCTGCTCCCCACGAGCACAAGCGCACCTCATCAGTCAACTCATTACTCGGCGACATGCCTACTCCAGTTAGCCTGAGCTGTCCGCGATCTCCCATCATGACTTCACCAACGGGCGGAGAGCACAGACACTCACTGGCTGCCAGCCCTCCAAGATCCCACAGCAGAGGTTTGTCCGTCGATTCCTCGCAAGATGGTGACGACGACGGATCTCTACGGAAGAACCACAGCTATAAGCGCGCCGAGGAGCCGCCGCGCAACGAAGACGGCAAGATGGTCTGCAAGTACCAAGAATGCCAGAGCGTGTCATTTGATCGCAAGTGCGAATGGAGGTAAGTTTTGTTCCCCGCACCCCAACACTATTACTTGAAACCACAGATTACTAACCTTGTCTACAGCAAACACATGGACAAGCATGATCGTCCCTACAAATGCAATGCCAAGGGTTGCGAAAAGCTCCAAGGATTCACTTACAGCGGTGGTCTTCTCCGCCACGAGCGAGAGGTCCACAAGATGCACGGTGGCACTAAGAAGTCGCTTTTTTGTCCGTTCCCTGACTGCAAGCGCAGCTCTGGCGCCGGCTTCACGCGGAAAGAGAATCTTGCTGAGCACATCCGCCGCGTCCACCGGAGAACGTCAATGTCAGCAGACTTGCACGGACTCGTCATTCGCCGTGACATGGTTCGTCGCGAGATTGAAGGCTCGCCCATCCGTGAGTCACATGCTCCAGAGTCACCTTACATCCGCCCCATGGAGTACCGCGAGGAAGAGGACCTCACCATGAAGCGCAAGCGTGGTGTCTCTGACTCTGACGTCTCTGAGCGAGACAATGACGAGATGCGCTCTGAGATCAAGCGGCTGCGACAAGAGAACGAGGAAAAGGACTCGCGGCTCAAGCAGCTGGAGCAAGCCGTCATGGCTCTCCAGCAACAAGGCCGCAGATAAGTGTCTATCAGATTTTGCCACTAGGTTTTCTTTCTTTTCTTTTCTTTGAGGAGTTTGATTGATCACCGCATTGGGAAAGGAGTTTGGGCAACGGTTTCGGTTCGCCCCCTTTTTCTTTCATCTGTCAATAACGCTCTCCTCACACTCAGCTGCCCATACCCCCACAAGCGCGCTCATTGTATATAAATCTTCTCTCCTGAGCGACTACGATCTCTCTCCAAGTCTACATCCTAAACTGTAATTTGTTTTGTCTTTTTTTTTGTAACACACATCTGGTCGAGAGATATGGGGGAGAGGCATGGCTGGTACATGCACTGCACGCCACACACTCTACGAATTGAACGCCCCCCCTTGTTATTATTCAAAATGCGAAATGGAAGGAAATCGGAAAGCGCTAAAGCATATTATACCACTCGTTGTTTATTTCTTTTACTATCTAAGTTCTCACAATCTTTGTAACTAGTTAATTGTAGTTTATTATCACATGAAGAAAGTAAGAAAGAAATCACAATACCAAAACACCTATCAAATCAACCCTGCTCCCCTTTTTTTTTACACAAAAATCTTACAATGTTGCACCTTTTGTCTCGAGTAATCCAAGACATGAAGTCAAGTTTACCTTTTCCGGACAAGGCCACCATAAGGATTTTTCAGCCCCTCCCAAAAAAAATACCAACCGTGCCACCAGATCGCATGTGCGCCGCGCCACGCAGCGCATGGTATAAATTGAAATCTTACCCACCCACCCACACCTACCCAGCGGTACCCCTGCCTCCCCCCGCCGTTCTTTGATGCCTAGTAGGATTCTTGAGCCTGACCCGCAAAACATCACGCATTGTATTTCTGACCTTGCATTCGCATTCCCACACGGCATTCTAGACCGGTATTCGCGCCCTTGGATCGGACTACGAGCGGTGGTGTGCCTGATTCCTCATATCCACTAGACTGTTTTTGGTTGAGGGGGGGGGCACATATCATGTGGGTATGGCGTGCAGGTGCGGGCAAGGTGTTCGCAGGCAGCCACCAACTCACACGCGCCTACACAAACAACCAGTTACAAACGACCAACTTACCGTCGGCTACACTTACTTTACTTTACTAGTCTATCTTTCCCGGTCTGTCTCACACACACACCCATCATCATTTATGGAAGAGGCGTTTTTTTGGTTTGAACCGGAAGTCCGGGATGAGACATTTCTACGTCATATTACCATTTTTTTTGGCGATTACTTTGTACTCAAAACGCCCTTTTTTTTATTGGCGCATTGTTGGCTTTGTTTGGAGGTAGGCGGTTGAGGCTACATGCATGCAATGAGCGAGGGAGGGAGGATGAGTCAGACAAGGCGACAATACTAGAGAAATATTATTACTGTTGGACTAAAAGGGGACAATGGAGGGGCTAGGTTAGGCTGAAGGATGGGATCATGTGATGGCGCGTTAGCGTGTTCAACGCGCTAATTCTTCCTCTTTAGTCTTGCCTTGTGTTTCCATGGTTTCTGGTTTGTTTGGTTTGGTCTGGTTAGAGTGGGGTGATTGGCGGGCCTTGGAGATTGTTGCTGCCTTGTATCCCGTGTGTGAGTATGTGTTTTTTTGGGTGGCGCATGATTAGGGAAACACGGCGGACGAATGGAAGAGTGGAATCGGGCGGAACGCGTAGGTGGTTAGTGGCTGTGTAGCGGCGTTTTGGGGAGTATTCCGTCGGGTGAGGGTCGGGATTAGGCATCAACTTGTTTTCCCTGATTTTGAATTGAATGGAACGGACGAAAGCATCGAGTGTAATGGTGTGGATGGACGCGGTGTTGCGGAGCGGAGTATACGGTGATATCTCGCCGATGTGTGGCTGTGGCGGTGGCTGTGTGCATCTCGGACATTCGGGTTCCTGATAGAATCCGAACGGGTAGTGGCGCCACTGACGTATGAAAACACGACAAGATCTTGTATAATGTGGACGAATACTATAGGTTTCAATCATATATATCCTAGACTCCAACATGGCTCTCTTTACCAAGCCGTCTATGTGTTCAAGCCTGCTCTCGTGTCTCAAACTGGAGGGAGCCACGCGAAGAAAATCTTTACCATGTTGGCATGTATCAAGAACATTACAGTGTATTTTCCCCTGCCAACCAAGTTGTATCTCTCATGTAGAGGAAGCGTCTTAAAACGAGGGCGATGTGCAACTGTGTAGAGCTGCAACAGGTACCTATATGACTGCAGTTAAACTAGACCGATAGGCTCCAACGATGTTCTGTCAGCTTGGCCTCTGAGCATCGTAACAATGATATAACGGATTGAACGCACTTTAGTAGTTTGCTCGGCGAGACCCCGGTAAGGCTTCAAATATCTACCGCCAAGTTGTCTGTTCTCTAGTAAGTACAATTATGCAAAGATCTGCGTAACAACTGTTTGCCAACACCATGTTTTCGAAAGAAAAATCTAGACAGCTGCTTTTGGTTTCCAGCAAACGCAACGTGGTGCTTTACAATCCTCATAGCTACACAGATACTATAGTGTTGTCTTGACATTGCTAGCGCATTCTCATCTTGTTTGTAGTCGCGATGCTCAGCTGAGAGACCGCACGAGCGTGGGTAAGTTAAAGAAGCAACACGCGCGTAGTAGTCTTTTACTTTTAGGACGGTTAAATCGTACGTGGAAAGTTTCCTGAAGGATTTTGTAGAACCAGTTGCCTAATCCAGAAACAGAAATTCTTCTCGAGTATAGAACGCACGTACATGATCACCAACCCGGTCGAAGATCCGCGAATGGAAAGTGGTGCATGGCTGACTAAATGCCACGCCTTACGCTTTTCTTATTCCCTTGAACCGGGAGCTGCATCCATCGCCGCTAATTGATGGTGCCGCTCCGATCCGTCAGCCGTCAATCCTTGCAGCGGGGGCTTTGTATCCAATGAGAGTTGCTGTGCACGATTAATGTAAATCTATAATGGAGATCTCCTGCAAGCCACCATTGCTTTGCTAGAGCTTTACCATGACCAGAAATGCTGTTTTGCGATGATAGTCTTTGGATCTTGCAGATCATGAAATCATTTCCCTGCTTCACCGCCAGTGTATAAAATGCCAATATCCGACTGAGTGTCCCATTGAGTTACCATTACAACTTCTTTTGCATTGCATTGTCGCACAAAGGAAACCGCGATGCGACATTTCATAAAGATCTTCGGTCTCTGGACTGCTTTTGTCGCAGCTGACTCTGATGGCGATACTTTGCTTCAACAATTCTATGCTCCAGGGCGTCTTCTTGGCAATTCATTTGGCAATCCCGGTGTAAACGCGACATTTGACTACGTCGTTGTTGGGGCTGGTCTTGCTGGCGCTCTGACAGCATCGTGACTTGCAGAAGCGTTGCCGCATAAGACGGTCGCAGTGATAGAAGCAGGCTCTTTCTACGAGATCTCAAATGGCAATTATAGTCAAATGTGCGTGGAGGTTGAAATACATGTATATCCATACTTACAATCCGACTGTTCCTAGACCATACTATTCCACAATGTATGTTGGGCCAAACGCAGACGATTACCAGCCATTAATAGATTGGGGCTACTTTACGGAACCCATCCCTGGTGCCAGTGGGCGGCGGTATTTTTACGCGCAGGGTAAAACTCTTGGTGTAAGTCCAACCAATTCGAGACTAACATCGGTGGGCTATGATTAAACATTGTTATAGGGAAGCTCAGCACGCAACCAGCAAATTTACCACAGGTACGACAGTGTATTCTTTTGCATGTTACTACAAATTACTGACTCACGCCTCCAGAGCAACAAAAGGCTGGTATGCGGCCATGGCCAATATAACTGGAGACCCAGCTTACCTCTGGGACAACATGTTCCCTTTCATGAAGAAGAGCTTCTCATTTACACCACCAGACATCAGATACCGCGTCGAAAATGCTACAGTGAACTTCACACTGTCCAGCTTCGATAGTCCTGGAGGACCAGTACATCTGAGCTATCCAAAATACGCTCAGCCAATATCCTCATTTGGGCCTCAAGGTTACTCTGCAGCTGGGATTAAAGCAGCCAATGGTTTCTTAGATGGAAACCTACTTGGTTACGGATACTGGCCGTTCACACTGCGCCCTGAAGACAGCACAAGAAGCAGTACAGAAAGTGCTTTTCTCTCCCGGACGGCTACCAGGACTTCGTTGAAAATCTACCAGTCATGTATGGCGCGTAACCTTCTTTTTGATGAAAGCAAGCGCGCTTTTGGAGTCAATGTCACAGTCGCAGGAAGAAGGCCTTTTGTCCTTCATGCGCGCAAGGAGGTCATCGTATCTAGCGGCTTCATCAACTCTCCACATCTTCTTATGGTTTCTGGTATTGGACCGCGAGCAGCGCTCGAAAAATACAACATCCCCGTCATCTCTGATCTTTCAGGCGTGGGCCAGAATCTCCACGACACTCCTGCCCTCGGCGGCATCACTCACTCCTCAAACGTACCTGGTAGGAGCGCCTGGACACGCAATGCCACGTCCTTCAACGACGCCGTAGAATCCTACCTCAAGAACGGATCGGGCCCTCTCAGCAGTCCAGCCAGCGACTTTGCCGCGTGGGACAGATTCTCCGAAGAATATACGAGTAAGATGAGCCCGTCAACTCAAGACTACCTCAAACAACTACCTTCCGACTGGCCAAATGTCGAATACGTACTACAAGCTTCTGAGCGCGTGCTTTCCACATCCCAAGCAGCCAGCAACACCGGCGTCATCGGCGCAATTCTTACTTCCGCCTCCAGCAGAGGAAACATCACTATTCAATCTGCCGACAACACCGTCGCACCAATCGTATACATCGGATGGCTGGACTCAAAAGAAGACCAGGAAATGGCCGTTGCGGCATATAGGCGCGCACGTACGATTGCCTCCAGCATCTCCGCGTTTGGCACAGAAATTGCCCCAGGGGCGAATATCACAACTGATGCTCATATCCTTGATTACATTCGCACAAAGGGCATGGGTGCGATTCATCACGGAGCGGCGACATGCGCGATGGGCCGTAATGTTTCCGATGGAGCGGTGGTAGACTCGAAAGCCAGGGTGTTTGGAGTCAAGGGATTGAGAGTGATAGATACTAGCTCTTTGCCGTTTGGGGCGCCGGGGCATACACAGGGTGTTACGTATGCGCATGCGGAGAAGTTGGCGCAGGACGTTATTGATGCTGCAGATGAGGAGTAAAGGAGAAGGTAAACTGCTGCATGTAGATAGTCGTTTGTTTATCTATCTTGTTGAGACTATCTGACATATACGTTAAACACTCAATGGTCTTGCCATTCTTCGCAATGCAGCCGTTTGAAAGCGAAACCCAGTTCTCATATTCACACCTAAGCAGGGACTGCTGCGTTCATAGTTGATGTGTAATTCAAACAGTTATGGTAAGGCACAATGATATGCAATTGGGCAACTTCTGACATTCCAATTTGTATTTACAGTGGTATTAACAGTGATCGTTGCCGACGTATTGAAACCAAGTACAGAGAATTGTAAACTGCATACCCAT
Organism: Bipolaris oryzae ATCC 44560; assembly: GCF_000523455.1. Lineage (NCBI taxonomy): Eukaryota > Fungi > Ascomycota > Dothideomycetes > Pleosporales > Pleosporaceae > Bipolaris > Bipolaris oryzae. The sequence continues at coordinate 189,199 of NW_006911285.1, forward strand.
ACACTAAACAGCGGCAGGCATCCATGCTGACCCACACAATCACCGCGCAGGTGACTTAACACTCTACTTACAAAAGCCCGCATAACCGTTCGGTTGCACAGAAGCCAAGTATCTGCAGACGTGGTAGGTGTCTGTCTCGTTGAAGTAGACCACAGCAATGGAACCTCCTCCTGGACGCCCGAATCTAGTTGGCACATCATTCCACTGGGGCACCGTAATCTATGCAAAAGTTAGCATTGAGCCAGGACATGCAAAATGTGGCTCCGTCGTTTGTGCAAAAAACTTACCCACTTGTATGTGTCGTCCGCGTTGGAAGGGCAAGAGCCCTTCGGAGAGAACGCACGCGACGTCTCTTGTGAAGTGGGTGTTTTTGCCCACGAGTCGACGATGAGTTTCTCTTGCTCGGCAACTGTGATGAGCTTGTAGTCTGCGGAGTATCGTTGGCAGGAAGTGTCGACGAAATTTTCGAATTTGGCGGCAAGAGTCGAAGCCGCGAAGACGGCGGGGATGATCTGGAGGAAGCGCATCTTTAAGATTGGGTTGGGTGTGATGGTATGAAGTCGTTATTAAGCGAGTGATAGTCGGTGGGTGGGTTTGTCAAAAGATCGTCTTACTAGCAGTATTTATATGATTTGATGTAATCGAAACAAGGAGTTTGGTAAAGCTGACAAGGCGGTGCATATTGTGATTAAACTTACGGCCGACCAGGAGGGCGAGGGGTAGCATACGGTAAGCAATAGCGGTGTAAGGCTGGACTTGTCCTGTCTATTGGTCAAGCTGTTCACGTTCAAATACGCTCGGTTACCATGATGGTACTTTCATTAACCTTGATCCCAGACCCGGTGCGGTAACCGGGTTCCATCCGGAAGGAAGGACAAGACTGGGTGGGTCCCGATTGCCCGACATTTGATATCGGCCCGAAGATATATTGTAGTCTCACCACCAAACAATGCAGTTACCAACTATCGACTGATGGTAGCGGAAGGCATGAGTGTAGTACTCCCACCAATCCTAGCCTGCTATGTTAAATAGGAAAGATTTAAATGTGCCTCTTGGACGCGTACCTGACAGAATAACTTCTGTCATCTTGGATCAGCGCATGGTACACCCTTGACCTTCTTGGATGTTTCGCGCTTGAAACAAATCAGCGAATTCATGCGCACGGTTTAGCACTCTACTTACCATTCTTCCACCCCTAAGCATGCAAATAGAAACACCGACTGTTCACTGCGTGCGGCTGATATCTTAGTGGACCGACAAATACAAATCTCAAAGTTGGCACGACTCCTACACCGCTCTAGAAAGACATCCTTCTTGAATATGTGACAGTGTACATACATTACAAATGGCATGCATGAAAGCAACTGCGTGAAGAAAGGCAAATGAGAGCTGTGAAGGATGAGGGGTTGTTGGATGGCAAGGTACATCCGAGCTTCTGTTAAACAACCATGCCAAAATGACGGCAGCCCGGAAGGATTACTTACATATACGCACGATACCGATGTCCCTTGCACATCCCCCATGTTTTCCTTCCAATTAGCGCCATTGTGCCCTGATGTCGTCATACCGGCTAAAACGCCCCTTGCGGTACCATCTCCATTAAGTACCTTGAAAAACACAGCCCCTCGGCCCTTTCGGTGCGCGTATATCGGACGTAGCCAAATGTCTACAAAGGTCGCTGACTAGACAAGTATAATAATAGGATCCATGTCGATATAATCGCATACGTTACCCACAACAGAACTAACGGAAAGTTTCTCGGGTTGACCAATAAACAGGCTCTCGAGTTAACCACGAAACTCAAATATCCTGTACTATCGCCAAGCTCTTTCTAAACCCTGAGGGAGGTTTGTTTCCCAAGTGGCTGCTACTCAGCCTGCAAGAAAACACAGTAACATATCAGGTAACAAATCTATTCATAACTACTTCCTACATGCAGTTAAAATACCAGGGTCCAACAACAGTTTATCCTGAACAAGCCTTCTCTTGGCCCGCAGCCCTCCCTCGTTCCAAGATACCGGGCTACGGATGCACCTGCTTCGGTCCACCGAGAAAGCAGGGATACATGACGGGGAGTGAATATCACTTTCTATTCTCGACACGCTCCCCCGCAATGATCTGATGGGCCTGGGACTATAATACCTGAAATATGCCGCTGTTATTAAACAGCTACTGCACTTGAACGGTAGGTAGACAGCCATCTTCATGATGCTACTGCAAGGCTACCAGAGAGTTTATTCTATGATAGTACATTTCATTAATCTAACTAACATTACATTTAACTTATTTTACATCCTTCCAAAAACACAATAAACTATGTCGATGCAGCTGTGGCTATCGATGAGGCTGCCGGTGCAGCTGTCGACGTACCCGCTGATGTAGCTCTACTTGTCGGTGTAGTTGCGCCTGCCAATGCAGCTGCGCCTGTCGACGTAGCCGGACTTGTCGATGTACCGGTCAATGCACCCGTCGATGTACCTGTACCTGCCGATGAAGCCGCACTTGCCGATGAAGCAGTACCTGATGATGAAGCAGTACCTGATGATGAAGCCGTGACTGACGATGAAGGTGCGCCCAAAGCTGCAGCTGTGCCACCCGATGTGTCATTACCAAAGTACGCGCAGTGAATGAGATACATCGAAGTTTCAGCGTTGAATCCCTCCAAAACAACCGCACTGACCGCCGACAGAGAGAACGCACTGTTACCCGAGGAAGTATACGCCGAAAGCGGGATCTTGAGAAGTACGGGAGCACTGCCCAGGGTACCATAAGAAGTACTCGATACACTGGCTCGCTGGAGCAGTGTAGAGCCAGCACATCCGTTCCCGCCACTCTGCAGTTGAACATTGAAACTTGCACCCGCCTTCGCGGTGACGTTGAGGTAGAGGAAGCTAGATGATGACACGTCTGCGCAGTTCTGGAGCGAGTACCAGTAAGAGCCAGAAACAGCAGGTTGCAGAACCAAAGCGCCATCCTTGACGGCTGGTGCAACCTCCATGGTTCCATCGTCGCTTTGCGCATTGCCATTAGCATTGCGATCCACGTTCTTTGAAGTACAGTAGTTCAACCAGGCGGTGTCGGGACAGCTACATGTCTGATTCGATGGCACGACTGCGGTGGAAGCCAAACTGATACAGCCGAGTTTGATCTCCGCGTTTGAAGGGTTGAAAGCTGATAGTGCGATACTGTCGAGTCTGCTCGCGTTCATGCCAGGGAAATCGGAAAAGGGAATGTACGTGACTTTGTAGGAATCAGCGCCGGCGAACGACGTGTACGAAGTGATGGGGACCGAAGATGCCGGCGATGTTAACGAACACTCGACATCTGTCTTCCAGCGCATTGACACCTGGAAAGTGGTGTCTGCGGGGGCCGCCATGGAGATTTGGATACCAGTCGCGTTTACCTTGTTGGCATTGTAACAGGTGGTGCCGAATTGAGAGTACCAGTATGCACCGCTGCTAGCTCCTAGACTGAGCGAGCCGTCATTGCTGACAGAGTATGAGGCTAGAGATCCTTCATCGGTCATGGCGCCAAGGAGTCGGTTTGTCCGTGGAACATCCGATGTGAATGTGCAGGTGTTGAGGACGGTACCTGAGCAAAGTGTACAACCAGGGTTATCAATAGGTCCTGTGAATATCAGGGAGTGAATACGGTACGTCGAACCGGGAGAGCTGAAGTTGGTCATGATAAACGACTGGAGGTACTTGGCGTTGAAAGTAGATGAGAAGCGCGAGAATGGAATCGTGAGCAGTGTTGGCGCAGTGTTGAAGTTAATCGGAGTGTAAGACGTGACCATATTGGTGTTGCAGCCGTCACCACCATATTTGAAGCCGATGCTCGCGGTTGCGCCTTGAGGGCCAGAGATACTGAGTTTGATCGAATCGTAAGAGCTGTTAAGCGCTACACAGCCAGGCGTCGTTGCGAGCAATGTGTAGAAGTACGACTTCGAATCCCGAGGTACGAGATCAGCGGAACCACTGGCGACTTGCTTGTAGGATGTCATCGTCTTGTTGTCTGACATGGGAGCTCCCAGGGCGTTGGTTTGCGCTGTGAATTCAGCCGGATCGCAAAAATCCAACACGACGTAGCCAGAGGCTCTCGCGCAACGTGAACCAGCACCGCCTCCGGGAGGGCCTCCCAGAAGAGAGATCCATCGCATAGTGAAGTTGCTGGCAGCAGAACCACCACTGGGTGTGAAGTTTCGTAGCGTGATACGGCTCATGGAATTGGCCTTGAGTCCTGAGAATGCCGTAAGAGGGATTGTAATGTTCGTGAACTTGTCTTGGCTCAAGGTAGCATAAGACTTGGTGTTGACGGTAGAAGTAGTATTAGCAGTGCCTGAGGTCACAACCACATCAAAGGAACCACCAGACGGGCCACGTGCGTTCAAAGAGACGGCTGTGTACCCGGTGGCGTTCAAAGTAACGCCATTGACAGCAGTGTCGGTATAAAAGTACGAGTTGGAGCTCGACGGCAACAACTGCATTCTCCCAAGCTCCGAGAGCTTTGCAAACGTCATCGAGTTGTTGTAGTCAGTCTGACCAAAGATGTTGTTGATGCCAGTGATCCACCGATCAACGTTTTGGAAGGACTCAATCGCCAGACCCTGGGTGCGATCTTCTCCTGGCGCAGTAACGCATCGCTTCTGGATCTTGATATTATCGATGTAGATAGGCACATGGTCTGGCGAGATGTTTCCAATACGTATACCGCGGACATGGAGCATATCTTGTCCCTGGAAGTCTGATAGCGGTATGGTAACAGTATGATTTGTGCCGTCAGCAGCGGCGTATCTGGTTACGTCCAAGTATGTGGGGCTCGGCTGTTCGAAATTGCATCCGGAGTCGTACGAGACAAGCTGCACGTAAAAGGTGGTTCCTTGAGGCGCAATCATGTCAAAGTAAAGATGGGTATAGATCGAAGCGTCGAAGCAGAAACGTGAGATCTCCGTGTAGTACGAGTTGACCCCACTGGTGGTAGTTGCTGTAAGTTGCAAAGTGCCATCGATGTTGTTTGACGAAAGTCCTATTGCGCTTGTTTGCAACAAGAGTAGATTGACATTGTTGTTGCCAAAGTAGAGCTCCAGAAAATCGTCAATCATGACATCCCATGCTACGCATTCTGTATCCCCGATCGCCTTTGGTGTGAAGTCGGGGCATGTGGAGACGGATGCGTCGCTCAAACCAATGGTGAAGGTGAGAGTATACAGCCCCTTTGCCGTGTTTCGCAGAACGACCGCGTTTGTTGTCTTATCATACGAAAGCTGCTGGCAGACTGATAGAGAGCCCGTCGCGGACTGTATGGCATAGTTTCGAGGCACCTGTAGAGTAAGCCCTTCCGTAGGGCCGTCCAAACGAACTGTCATCGTCGCCGATGTTCTGCTCGCTGCTGTGATGTTCACAACAGCGCGATCTCGATTTGCCCACCAATTGGCCAAGCCTGTCTGATTGAAGAAGATTGCAAAAGGACGCACGGTATCGTGGAATGCGCACTGTATTTGAATCTTGTCGAAAACCGCATCCGAAGGGTGGATCAAGATGTTATAGTGACCGCCATACCTTGCCATTTTCTTGATATCGTTGATCTGGTTTGAGAAGTCTGACCCCGGAAAATTGGCACTACTCATGTTTCCATCGCCATCAGACCATTGGAGAGGAAACTCATAGTATGGGAGCTCTGCGAACGATTCACGGTTGTGCGTAACTTGGAAAGGGAGGTGGGTAAGGTGGGAGTTTCCCGAGCATGAAGAGCCGCCGATGAATCCATTTGCAACGCAATGCGTAGCTTGGTACTTACTCCATGCAAGATTTCCGGGGCGGTAGGTGGTGAGGTTGTAGTTGGTTTTGAATACATCCTGTAATATATATCGAATCAGAAATGCGCTTACGCGAACCTCTCCTGATGCAGAGCCACCCGATGTATAGAACGCAAGTCCGCTGCAGAGGTGGAGGCGCAAAGTCAGTGTCGATATCTTATAGATCTTGCACAATGGAAACATACCTGGGACCTCCCTTTATACACCGCTGGTCATCAGGAGGTGTTCCATCAGCGTTAGCCCCACATTGGTGAATGTAAGGCGCGTACCCTGCGTCACTTCCTTTGATATACCGTTCCTCACGAGTACCGTAAGGAAAACTTGCCGCATTTGGCGAGTGACTGACAGTGTGAGTGCCAAAATCGATGTATGGGTACCCATCAGGAGCCGTCCGGAGCCCGGTGATCTGATAAATGTATGGAATCCCATACTGGAAGTATGCGTTCTCGTAGGCATCTGTTATGTACTTGGTATGGAGGTTCAAGTTACCAGAAGCGCCTCTTTCTTGCGCGGCGGCTGCCATACCCTGGCCGTGGGGGTAGGAGACGTAGGTGTCGATATCCCAGGTGGTGGTGAAAGCGAGCCCTTTGTTGTATGGGACCGTCCATAGGCTGACAAATTGCGGACTAGAAGTGACAATATTCTTGACGATGCGTGTTCCGATATCGTATCCGGGGTAGTAATGTCCATCATACCACGGCGAGTAGCCGCCGGCCTCGTTTTGCGCCTGAATGAACAAATAACCAAGATCCATACCGATGCTGTATACATATCCGCTTGCACCCAAAGGTTGATTCCTGACAATAGCTGCGCTTGTAGCGGACTTATCTGCACTGTCTACTCCATTGTTTCGAACCTGGTACTTTCCAAGTGTTTGTGAACCTCTAGCAGGCGTATAGCCGACATTGATAAGGCCTTGTTCAGTGTAGTTCTCATAAAAAGGCATGTTGATGTCATAGTAATCTGTGAAGTCGAAGCCCCGGAGAGCCTGTACAGGCGATTCAGTGTTGGTCAACTGCAAAAGCGATCGCGAACCGCTCGTGTCTACAGTAGATGCAGTTACACCTGCAAGAGATTGAAGAGCGGAGGGGACCTTGTTCATGAATATCAATCGGCCACCTCTGGACACGAAAGAATTCAAGGCCGTGACATCGGCAGAGCTGGGGCTGTAATTCACGCCTGGGGGCGTGTAGACAAGCAGAGTCCAGCATTGGGAAGAAATGCTCAGCGATTCAATGACCTTCACTTGCAATCCAATCGTCTTCAGAGCCAGCGTAAGGGGAAGCCTGAGATGCTGTTATTTGTTGTTCTCAAAACAAGCTTCTTGAGATAATGTACCAGTTGGGGTCTGATTGATAACTGGGTACAAAGATGTTGAGCCCAGAGCTTGGTCCGGCTACATGTCTAATATAGCGCCGTCAGTAAACAATATCACAGAATGAGTTTGATCTCCTGACCTCGACCTGGAAGGTACAGTAGCTGCCTGACTGTCTTCCGACAGAGCTACACTTGCCCCTGCGGGCTGTGTAAGGGAATATATATCAGGCGATTGAAAGGCTTGGCATATTTGGAGTAGCCAAAACAGAGGAAGAAGAATCAAGGTACGCATACTTGATGTTTCCCTTGGGGAGATGAAAAATTGCAAGAGTAGAGAACGAAGAATGAAGGACTCAACAGGGCAGGACCCGACCTTTTGGGCAAGTTGCACGAGAAAAAATCGACCACAAGTTCGGGCGTAGATGGCCGAATCAGCCGCGAGCGAAGGGCAAATCGCCGGCTACGCTAGTTTAAGGTACGGACCTGACGGGACGAAGTTTGGGAGGATTTCGTCAAGTTATCCGCTTGAAGCGCTCTAGTAGGCGGCTGACAGCGACTACGGCATTGTAGTTGGTAGTACCTGCGCTAAATACATGTACCTGGACCTCGAGGCTCGTTTCAGCCACAAGAGCGGAGCCATTAAAGGTGCGTCAAAACGTCACGTTGCAGATGCCAAAGTTGACCTTCGCGGTCCAGATTGAGGATTTTCAATAAAAGGGAGGGACGAGATTTGGTAGAAAGGCGCCACGTGCGCGAGTAGTGCTTACTAGCACGAATGGGTAGATCCAAGCGTGATTTTCGAATGGCTATGGCTGAAGAAATCAAAGAAGCGCGAAGCTGGGTACTTTTGCAAAGTTCGAGGACTGACGGAAAGTTGTAGCTATTATTAAGATTGTTGTCACGGCTGGGGCTTAAAGGACAGCGGCTCGGCTGGTGCGTGCTTTCTTAGCGTCCGGGGAAAGGGGCTTGAGGACAGCAAGATCTAGCTAGACCTTCACGATATGTTCGTTGGTGTATCGCCCTTTCCTGAAATTCAGACCCAGCATGTGTAGATGCGCCCATGTACTTAAGGACGCCACCAAGCCATTGAGAGAACAGGAGTTCCCTTTCCCACAGCCATGCCATACTAACTCCAACTTCAACCGACGTGACCACTTCGCCTCTACCACGAGTAGTGGACTAGCATATGATGTTCTTAGTCTTGCCTTTTCCTCCGAAGCATAGAGCAAGACGCGGTCGGCCTGTAAGCACTGCCAGCATGAGCAAAAGCGGGGCGCAACGAGTGGCCGACTGACATTTCACCCTTCGTTGCCTGGCTGTTGCCTGAAGTAGCCGGTATGCCATCCTGGCGCATGTTAATATATATTCACAGTCAAGCCTGCATATAAATCTCTAGGAGTAAAGAATCAAGTCCAATTGTAGCCATGACAACAACACTACCCTTGAGGCGTTCGAAACGCAAACAGAACGAGCAAGCTGCCGCTGCGTTGATCCCGAACACCACCAGGGACATTGCGCCACCACCCCGGAAGCGCGCCCGTAAAGCCAATATACCCCCTAACGCGGAACCTTGTATCCCGAAGCATGAGCATGAAAAAGTCAATGAAGCCATCACGGACACCAAACCCGTACGGTCACAGCAATACGACACCCTGCCTCCATTCCTTGCGCTTCCAAGGGAGCTGAGGGATGAGATCTACAAGCACGTTCTAGAACAAGACGAATCATCAACGCTCAAAGCCGGGCGCGGCAACAACATCGTTACACGATGCGGCCTCGTAGGGGTCAACAACCAAATCTCGGAGGAGTTCCTGGATGCGGTTCTCTTCCACGCTCACGTCATCACGGCCACCGTCCGCAATCACAACTTTGCCCATGTCGTCACGTTCCTGAATCGCTTGTCCCAGGCACAGCTAGCGAGGCTAAGCGCTCACGGACCTACTGCCGATGAGGTAGACGACGACAGAAAACCAAAGCGCAAGATCCGAATCATTCTTTCTTATTCAGCAGGCGCAAAAGATAGTCGCGCGCATCTCAATCGCTGGCTGGACAGGTTTGACGCGCCAGACAAACGCGGCAAAGAGATCGAGTTCGAGTATCATAATGACGGGACGTATCGAAATGGTGGCTACAAGCAGAGACCCAGAACACGCGGCAATGCAAGTAAAAGGTGGAATGAGGAAGCGGCCAAGATCGGAAGGGGTGCTGCCAGAGGCAGAGCGTGGGGCGGATGGGGTGGTTATGGTGGATACGGTCGTTATTAGTTGTATACACAGTAGGTCAACATGGCGAAGTATGTCAATATGGAGATTTGTCCAGGTATGCCGACAGTCAAGCTCCCAAGCTTGACATGTCTCTGAATCTCGCAATAAAGACTCTAGAATCTCCAAAAAATATTCAGAAGCAATTGCGCGAGTTGGCCATCTACAGCCAAGGAGGAAAATGCGAGTAGGCAAAAGTTACCGCTATACCACGTGAGGGACCACACTACCCAGATACCTCTACACGTCATCTCGTCAAACTGACGTAGGCGTGATAGAAAAACCTCACGTGTACATGTCCAAGACAATCACGATACATACGTAAGAATTGCTTTCAACACGCACATCAGCTAAAGAGCAATGTCACACCCACGCACTCACGTGACATCATCCCCCACAACAGCCGCCAACTCGAAACCTACGCACGTATGTAAACATGTAGATGTCATAGCCCGTAAATCTCCAACCAAGAAAGAAACCCTATATCACGAAATGATCGACGCATCGACGCATCCTCCACAAAAAACCCCCCCGCGCTGGTCTCCCAACGACCGCCAATCAACCAGTATCTCTGCCATCCGATTGGCCGATGCACAGACTTTCCCAATTAGGACCGAAATCGCAGTCTGGGTCGAACCCCACATTCCCGTCGCCCATTATCTCAGGTCCTGCGTCCGTTAACGGAACGCCGCACGCAGCTCGGATTCTGGTACGGGGGGAAGAGGGGCAAAAGGCCATGCAGGGCGGATTTCCATGGAAATGGAGGGTTGTGGATGGACACGAGGGGAACTGGGGGGTTTTTTTGCCGGGGTTTACGCCATCCCCCCTTCCTCTCAAAGCTCTGCTATGCTGACGGGGTGAACAGGGTCAGTGCCAGGCCCCCTTCTCCTCCGCAGCGAGCGAGCGGCTGAAGTTAGAGGGGATTGGGGGAGGGGGGGGCGCGATAGTGGGAGTCTGGAGCACCTCTCTGCGCTCCCCCGAAAAAAAGCAAAACAAAAGCAATCAGGTGAAGAGTGTAGTGAAGATAGCCAGGAAGTTTATTTCTCTCTCTCTCTCTCTCTCTTGTCTAGATAGAAGGCAGTAAAAAAAAGGGGAAAAAGAGAAAACGAACAATCGCTAAGAAGAATCATTAGAAAGAAAAAGATCCGAATACAAGTACGAGTTCTAAGCCTCTAGTACTTTCAGTCCCCCCCCTTCTTTGCCCCTTCCCCAAACGCGCCCGCGCCAGAAAAACACCAGATATGCCATGCAATTAAACCCTCCAGGTAGTCGTTTCAATCATCAAAGCGTTCCCCACATGTCGTTTTTAAAAGAGAATCCTTACTACTACCAAGCGAGATCGCTCTTTTCATTATCAGTCCCACACGACAGTCCCTCACAGAAATCTTCCATTTCCTTGGTAAGCAGCGACCCAGCCTCCGAGTCAAGCTGCTGCTTGGCCGGCCAAATCTTGTGACCGGCTTTCTTCTCGCGCATACCGTGCTCCATGACGATTTCGCGGCAGCGTTTCTGGAAGAAGAGGGGGCCTTTTTCCATGCGGGGATGCAGCTCGCCGTTGATGAAGATGCCGGCTTCAATGTTCTTTTGCGCGCGCTCGCAGAGGACCTTGTCTTCGCCCATGACGCGCTTGTATGTATCGCTGATGAGGAGGAAGTCTTCTTCCGACGAGTGCTTGTTGCGCCAGACTTCGTAGTACATGACGGACTCGGTGGGGGATTTGGGCATGAATTTTTGCATGAAGAGGAAGTGTTGGGTTACGGTGAAGGAGGCATTGGGGAAGCAGTATGTGGAGCAGATTTCTTGGCCGAGATCTTTGCGGTATTGAGGGGTTTTGGGGTCGTGCTGGATGTGGTCGGCTTTGCAGTAGACGTCGTAGCTCTCGAGGTCGACGAGGCCGGTGGTTAGGTCTGGGTGCGTGCTCTTGCAGTGGTAGCACTCGTTGAAGTTGTCGGCGAGAATCTTCCAGTTGAAGGGACCTTCGAGGTTCCATGTGTGGTCGAACTCGTAGTCGTCAAAGTTGAACTGATCGAAGCGGGTTTGCTCGTCGACGTGGTCGAATTGTGATTCCCATGATACCTCGGGCACCTTCTTTGAGTCCATGTTGATCCAGACGAAACCGTTGCGGTCAATGCGTGTGTGGATGGGGAACAGGCCGTTCTTAGCCTTGTCAAAGTTCTGAAGCTCCTGGTAGCCGGGAGCCTTGGCCAGATTGCCGTTCAGGCCGTATGACCAGCCGTGGTATTTGCAAGAGAAGATCTTTGCGTTGCCTCCGTCCTTTTCGACAACAGGGTATGCGCGGTGTCTGCACACATTGTGGAATGCATTAATCTCGCCTGATCGGTCTTTGGAAACGACAACGTCGTAGTTGGCGATGTTGTAGCGAAGGAAATCGCCAGGGTTGGCGAGTCTTGACTTGTGGGTGAGGATAAGCCACCTCCTTGTGAAGATGGCGCGCCTCTCAAGCTGATACATCTCTTCTGAAGTGTACCAGTTCGCGGGAAGGGCTCGTACAGGCTCATTCTCGGGTGGAGTCTGGGCGGCTGCGCCGCCAAAGCCCAGGTAACTCAGGAGTCCCCCGACCATGTTGGGATACTGTGTTGGTAGATAAGATGTTGCAGATGTCCAGCAGTACTTTCAAAGGGAGTGGAGGATTGTGATGTCTGAAAACTAGTCAGGTCTGCTGAAGAAGATGAAGGTCAATCTGATGGATGACAGCAGTATTATTATAGTTTCTGTCTAAACTTACTATCTCCTCAAACGCATCAACTGAAACCATTTACTAAGTCCATATGGGGTTATAGCTTCCATTCGCTCCCGAGAGGCGATAGCCAGTGGGGTGAGTGGACGTAATCAGACTGCAGGTGACCCTCAGGCGCCACGCTGGTAGATGATTTACCAACCCTCTCCGCAACCGCACCATCCGCCATCGTGATCATTCTACTATTCTAGACAGTGGGCTAGAACTCTGCTGGTCCTTGCTAGTGGACAACGGTGTATTACCCCAGGATAATCTGCATTGACGACGCATGACAAGATCATGGTGACAAAATGCAAAGACCGTTCTCGTCTGTGCCCCTCTTGTTGGCACGGGCTTGGATGGATCTGATTTCCAAAAGCGGACATCAGACGCCAGCCCAAAGCTTGACCGTTGAGCCAACACCATAATTGCCGGAGCTATTACGGCGGTACTTCCTAATGGTTATCGCACTCTTATCGAAAAGTTCGCTGAGGTTGGAAGTTCGATATGCAGTTCGTTAGATAGGCCAGCTGTGGTGATGAGGTAGTCAAATCGACGCCTATCGCAACAGATAGCGGTATCAGGAGGGTAGTCTGCGGACACCCAACCTGAGGCAAACAGACGCCAATCCCCAGTGAATAGTGACCACTTAGATGATGTGGTGTGTTGTCGGTGAGCCAAAAAAGATAGGCGAAGCGCTTAGAAGGTGTAAATAATGAGGCGTGGCTCGCCTAGAAAAACGCTATGTGCTTGAGTCGAGAGCCAGCGCAACAAGCAATGTGGTGTTACCCCTCATCGCCCTTTGTGTGGGAGTTTCGGGAGGCCTTGAGTGTTTTCGGCAACCGTAGTCGTGAGCTTGCCTGACAGGTGCAGACAGCACAGTGACATGTCACGTCTCGTCATCTCCACCTAATAGGCGTCGAGACGGTCTGCAAACTCAATTACGGGGATTCCGTAGTTCCAGTATGTCGTGGGAAATATTTAAGGCGCTTCTTCGCACTCAAGGCAATTGGGAAACAGAGCCGTGAGCTCGATATGGGCTTGCTCCAGACGGGGAGAGTGGGTTACAGGCCATGGCAACGACTCGTTTGTTCTATGGGCTTTGCATATTGCTTCGTCTTGGCCAGAATGCGTTGCAGGGGCTGTTCAGGGCGGATTGGCGCTCTCGAATAGCAGCCCGTGCGAATGGGTATCTGAGGAAAGTGTTGTCGCTAGGCTGTTGATGGGATGGTAGGGTGTCCGGGCTTGTCGCAGTGGATGGGTGGAATGCATCTTTGTAAGGGTTGATGGCGTACAATCACTCTCAATGCTTACAGCAAGTGATTGCTTGAGTTCGAATAGTTGGATTGCAGTAGGTTGCATTCGTTGTCACTGCTCGGCAGGACAAAAGGAGCGAGAATTCTCGCTGGGGGAAGAGCATACTAAGCTCCACATACTATGATGACTTACCTGGCGCGGTAACAGACGGAAGTGCTGCAGTGTGTCGAGTGAAGGAAGAGTCGGATGGTGTTGCGCACGCGCGAGGCGGGGGTTGCTGCAAGCTATGTAGTGTCGCCACGGCTTGCCTCTTCTTGCCCGGCAGATGTTGCACTAGGCCCAGTATGGACATCAGGACCCTACATCCACGACTGGCATCTTCCCCACCAATGTCGTCAGGTCAGCATGCGGGGCGAAGGACGGATTGGATCCAGCACTTACCGCTCGAATCATCACGCGAGATGTTTTTCCAATTGAAGTTCTGAATCACGCTTAGTCTCGGCTTCTGGGATGGGCAAGTATTGCAGCATGGTCCGTTATCGCCAGCATGAGTAGTCTTAAGAGAGCAGCGCCTCCTACGGCTCTTGGAAACCAGTCAATCATCAATCCTCCCTTTGTTCTTTCGCAATGGCGACTTCTCAGCGTGTTGTCATTATCGGTGCCGGAATTGTCGGCACCAACCTGGCCGATGAGCTGGTCTCAAGAGGATGGAAGGACATCACCGTTGTTGAGCAGGGCCCTCTGAGTATGCCGGGCGGTTCAACATCACACGCCCCCGGCCTAGTCTTCCAAACAAACCCTTCGAAAACAATGACGCTACTCGCAAAATACACAGTCGAAAAGCTATCAGCCTTGGAGAAGGATGGACAAAACTGCTTCAACCAATTGGGTGGCTTGGAGATTGCGACTACACCCGAGCGTTTGGAAGAACTCAAGCGCAAGCATGGATATGCACAGTCTTGGGGTATCGAGGCCCGCTTGATCACTCCTGAAGAGTGCCTTGAGAAGTATCCTCTTTTAAACAAGGACATCGTCCTTGGTGGTCTACACATCCCAAGCGATGGCCTCGCATTGGCAGCTCGCGCGACACAAATTCTCATCGAGAACACACGCAACGCCGGCGTGAAGTACCTTGAACATACCCTTGTTACGGGTATTGAGCAAGCAAACGGCCAAGTAACTGGTGTCACAACCAACAACGGTTCAATATCAGCAGATATAGTTGTTTCATGCGCAGGATTTTGGGGTGTGGAGATTGGCGCTATGATCGGTCTCAAGGTTCCGCTCCTTCCTCTCGGTCACCAGTACGCAAAGACAACACCTGTCCCTGGTCTCCAGAACCGCGAAGTTAACGGAAAGATCAACGCTATGAACGCTGAATACCCGATTCTACGACACCAAGACCAGGACTTATACTATCGGGAGCATGGAGAGCAATTTGGCATTGGCTACTACGGCCATCGCCCAATGCCTGTCAAAGCCTCTGAATTGGGTGTCACTCCCAAGCATGTCGACGAGAAGAGTATGCCATCTCGACTGGACTTTACACCCGAGGACTTTGAGCCAGCTTGGCAAGCCACCAAGGAATTACTTCCCGCTCTGCGCCAAACTGAAATTGTAGACGGTTTCAACGGAATCTTCTCGTTCACACCTGACGGTGGATCCGTGGTTGGGCAAGCTCCTAACATCGACAACTTCTGGGTCGCCGAAGCTGTTTGGGTCACCCACTCAGCTGGTGTGGCTCGGGCCGTTGCAGAGACATTGACAGAGGGCCGCTCAACTGTTGACATCTCCGAGTGCGAGCTCACACGTTTCGAAGAAGTTCAGCTTAGCCCAGAGTACGTCAGCGAAACTTCGCAGCAGAACTTTGTTGAGATTTACGACATTATCCACCCTCTCGCACCAAAGGAGAGCCCCCGAAACCTCCGAGTAAGCCCTTTCTACGCCCGACAGAAAGAACAAGGCGCATTCTTCCTCGAAGTTGGAGGCTGGGAGCGTCCACACTGGTATGAGGCGAACGCTGGATTGGTACAAACTTTGCCAGTCGAGTGGAAGCCCGTCGACCGCGATGCCTGGTCATCCAAGTTCTATTCGCCAATTGCTGCCGCTGAAGCGTGGAAGACAAGAAATGCCGTAGCATTATACGATATGACAACCTTTCACCGTTTCGAGGTATCTGGACCTGGTGCAGTTCACCTGCTCCAAAGACTTACAACTAGCGACGTCTCCGCACAACCTGGCAGTATCGTTCATACTTTGCTTGTCAACACCCATGGCAGTGTCTTGAGCGACCTTTTCGTATCCAGGATCGAGGAAGATCTATTCCAGGTGGGTGCCAACACTGCGACCGACCTTGCATACCTCATACGCGAGGGCCGCCGTCAGGAAAAGCACACACCCGGTAAATGGGTTCAAGTTCGAGACATTACAGGTAGCACCTGCTGTCTTGGTCTTTGGGGCCCCAGGGCTCGGGATGTTATCCAAACGGTCAGCTCAGATGACTTCAGCAACAAAGGGCTACCTTACATGGGCGTTAAGAGGACCAGCATAGCAGGCATTCCTGTTACTATGTTCCGGAAGTCTTTTGTAGGAGAGTATGGATGGGAGATCCAGACCACGCCTGACTTTGGTCTGCGTCTTTGGGATCTGCTATGGCAGGCAGGCAAGCCTCACGGACTCATCGCTGCTGGTCGCGCAGCGTTCAACGGTCTACGAATCGAGAAGGGCATCCGAACGTCGGGATCTGACATGAACTCTGAACACAACCCTTGGGAAGCTGGAGTAACGTATGCAATCCAACTGGATAAGAAGGCGGAATACATTGGAAAATCTGCCTTGGAGAGGCTTTCGAAGAAGGCTGCTCCTCGTCGCCTCAGGTGTCTCACCGTCGACGATGGTCGATCAATGGTGCTGGGTAAAGAGCCAGTCTTTGTCGAGGGCAAAAGAGCCGGCTATGTCACCAGTGCAGCTTTCGGTTACACTGTCAGGAAGCCGGTGGCATACGCATGGCTTCCAAGCAACATTAGTGAAGGAGCGTCAGTGGAGATTGAGTACTTTGGCAAGAAGATCAAGGCCACAGTTACTCGCGACCCCCTGCATGATCCACAAGAGCGCCGTTTGCGGAGTGAGGGATCAACAGCTCAGCCAGAGCTACAAAAGAGGTTGAAGTCGCTCCTATGATTGAATTTTGTAATGCGAAATGATTTTCACGAATGTATGAGCATGGTTACGGCGTACGATTAGGCTTCTTTTCCAGGCGTAGTAATAGTGTAAATAGGACATGAATGCATGTATCGACTCTAAAACTCTTTCATACCACGGTGATGTGAGCCAAAGAAATCATATATGTTTCCAATTGCTATGACTAGAGGGCTTGATGAGGAACACAAATATGTGCAATCAGTCTGATGAATGATATGTGACTTCCAGATATGGACCTCTTTTCCACGTGACGTTCTTATCGATAGAGAGCAAACACGTCATTACACTTCCAATTGCATGGCTCCCACATTCCACCAATCTCTCTTACTATCGTCCTTATGAACTTTCTCGCCGCTTCAATCAAGCGTAGTTCTTTATCATCATTTGTTCGGCCCATTGCAAAAGTAAATAGACTCATCAGTTTCCATGGGTTGATGTGAAAGCTAACGCCAAGCAGCGTTCATCCGTGCCCGCCCGCGCCATGCATATCCAATCGATTCCCATGTGTAAGAGCACCTTGATGGAAGGCTCCATCAATAAGTTTGCTCACGCATTTCTTAGGGGAAGGTACCGGCAACAACTATGCCTATCTAGTGTCCGATGATAAGACCAAGGAGGCTGTGATCATCGATCCGGCACACCCCCCAGAGTACGCTTAACAGCAACAATTGGGATCGTTGACCTTACTAACTATGACACAGAGTGCTACCTGTTTTGAAAGAGCAGACCACTACTGGAGGCCTCAAATTGACAAAGATAATCAACACACATCAGTAAGTCCCCCCGTTTGTTAAACTGAACCGTGCTGATCTTTTTCAAAAGCCATCATGATCATGCTGGAGGCAATACTGAAATCGTGAGATTCAATGAACACCACCTAATCTGGATTGCTAACCCTAACTCGCATCTCAGCTCAAAGCTTTCAACCTGCCGATAATTGGCGGACGCGACTGCGAAAAAGTCTCAACTACACCTGCTCACAACGAAACCTTCAACATCGGCTCCATCAACGTAAAGGCACTCCATACACCATGCCATACCCAAGACAGCATCTGCTTCTACTTCGAAGACGGCAACGACCGTGCCGTCTTCACAGGAGACACATTGTTCATCGGCGGATGCGGCCGCTTCTTCGAAGGAAACCCCGAGCAAATGCACAAAGCCTTGAACGAAACACTTGCAGCACTCCCCGATGACACCAAAGTCTTCCCTGGACACGAGTACACAAAGGGTAACGTGAAATTCGCCAAGACAGTGCTTAACAACGATGCGATCAAGAAGCTTGACACGTTTTCGCAAGAGAACAAGCAGACGCAGGGCAAGTTTACGATTGGCGACGAGAAACAGCATAATGTGTTCATGCGTGTTACGGACCCAGAGCTTCAGAAGGTTACTGGTAAGACGGAGCCGATTGATGTTATGGGAGCGCTGCGGGCGATGAAGGATAAGTCGTAGTGATCTGGCAGGGGCGAGCAGACAATGTGTTTGTTTAAGTGTCCAGTATGTACGCAAAATGCGAAGCAAATAAATTCCGTAAGATACATATAAATGTGCAAGACTGCGAGGGTGATGGTTATGTTTGGCCGACTTACCATAATGACATGCATTTCCAACTTGGAGTATCAACTCGGAGGACTTGCACCCAAACACAAAGTTGGGGGTGCTAAAAACGTAAACAAAACTCAAGCAGGATTGATCAGCAAGCCATAGTTTGAAATTGTGGAGCAAGAGGATAACCTGTCTATCTACCGTCTTAATTCAGCTTTCCAGAAAAAGCCAGCTTCTCTACAACACTAGAAGAAACTCCACATTTGGCTATTCCCCCGAGACGAAAAAAAAAGATATATATCCAAGTAAGCCTTTTTTCCCCAACCAAACCCTTCTTACCACCCAGTAGCCTGACGTATACCCTTCTTGGAAGGCGTAATTTCCTGCTCTTCAGTTCCTGAAACACCGGGTGTTAGTACTTGGCTTCGTGAAAAAAAAACTCTGTATTGTTGAACAAAAAAAGAAAAAATGACGCTGGGCAGGAGTTTATATGTTCGTACTCAGGCGGTGGACGACGGGGACCGAGCTGGGCGGCAAGCTCCCGTATTCGGTGATAACCATGTTAATGTACTGAGCGGGGGTAACGTCGTAGAGAACCTGAAGATGATGCAGATTCTTTGCTTCTTCGATCCATTTCAGGACATCGGTGGTGTCAGCAGCTATGTCCTCGGCGCCCGTTTTGTCGTCGGTTTTGGAGGAGGGAAGACGGGATTTGAGGGGGAGGAGAGCACGACGCTCGGCCTCGGAGAGCATTTCTTCGGCGGGGGCGACCTCGTTTCCTACGATGGAGTCGAGAGCGACTTTTTCTGTGAACTTGACGGATTGGCAGAGGACGATGACGGGGATGGAGTGCGAGTAGGCGAGCATGGAGATTAGAGCTGTGCCGACGCGCGAGTAGAGACGGCCGTTGGACATCATGGCATGGGCTCCCAGGAAGACCTTGGTGGCGTCTTTTACGGCGTGCGAGGCTCCAGTAACAAGGTAGTAGCGAACAGTGATGCCGCGGTTTGCGAGCTTCCGTGCCAGTTGCTTGCCTTCGAAGAGTGGCTTGGAATCGACCACAATGACCGTGAACGGGATGCCGGACTCGTGAGCATGTATTATGGTTTGCTCGACGATAGAAGAGGCTGCAT
Organism: Bipolaris oryzae ATCC 44560; assembly: GCF_000523455.1. Taxonomy (NCBI): domain Eukaryota; kingdom Fungi; phylum Ascomycota; class Dothideomycetes; order Pleosporales; family Pleosporaceae; genus Bipolaris; species Bipolaris oryzae. The sequence continues at coordinate 208,468 of NW_006911285.1, forward strand.
AAACAAGAATTACGTCGCCTGCTTGGATTTTGGTAGCTGCCAGGTCGCGGATGAGTCTGTCCGCAGCTGTGACACGTTCACGGATGAAAATGTCAATCTCCTCAATGAGATCGCGCTTAGCCTCGCTCTCCGGGGTCGACGGATCTATTTTGATAATGACTGCCAAAAATCAGCATACTGGGTCCGAACACTCTAGCAGGATATTGGCATAGCAATAGCACTTTCTGCTTCCCATGTCTTTCTGAGTAGAGTACAAAGCGCAGACTTACCGTCCTTCAGCCACCTGATGGCATTTCCCATGCTAATACTGAGCGGTCGACAGCTCTTCAAGAACTCAATCTGGGGACCGAGATGATGGCTGGTAAGATGGCGAGCCAAGCTGTTACCTGGAGGTGTCTGGTAGGCTTCAATGACCGTCTTGAACACTAGAAGCATGGCTACCATGCGCGCTGTACTACCACAGATGGTGTAGCTGCTGTATTGAAGACCAAGCGCGAGGACCGCTGGGTGTACATCTTTTGATGCTCCGACTAGGGACTGCTGCTTGGGCTGGCTATACAGGTGGCCAAAAAACAAGCCTGTTTGCTTTGAACTCAAGTCTTTCTTTGACTTCTTCTCTAGTTCTTTTGAATTTGGCACATTTTGCTGCGATGGCCGTCGCCGTACTGGGAGAGGTCTTGACTTGTCGTCTTTCGATGTTTGCTTTGGGTCTTTCTGCTGCTTTTGACCATCTTTCGGGGGCCCTTGCTGTTGGTTGGGTGTACCTCCTGCGGCCTTGGCCTGCGCTCTTTTGGCCTGCTTTTCGGCCTGTTTTTGCTTTTTTAATTCTGCTGGCGAGAGTTTCTTAGGTCCGTCTGTAGCATCACCATTTGCAGGCGCTGGCGCACCCTCGACAGGTGCTGGGGCAACTGTAGGGGCGGTTGCTTCTAGCGCTGGCACCGCCGCAGGCACAGTAGCTTGTTCTTCAGACATGGCGTTGGGCCTCTTGTGTCGTTGCTGCTTTTCGCGTCTGGATGGTGGCCAGTCAGGTGAAAGCTAGCCTTGTGTGGTGGGGGTATGCCTGCGCTCCTGTTCTTGAACCTGGCTTCCCGAGGGCTATCAAACTTGGTGGATAGCTCTGTGGCCTGAAATAGCAAGGTGGAGCCGTAGAATGCGTGGAGTGGTAAGCCTCGCTGGGCAGGCGGAAATTTGATAGAGTCGTGAATTGAGTCAGAAGTTTGGTGACCGGTTCGGGACTAGCGCCCGGACGGAAATGTCCCGCATTCAGCCCCGCAGGTGTTTGTTGCGTCATTGGCCATTCAACCACAAACAAGACCAAGTTTAGGCATCCCCTATACTGATACTACCCTTCCTATCTCTTACCTGCCAGCTCTATACGCAGCAGAAGCATATCCCTAGACTGCACGAGTACGTCTTTACAACAGGCCTCAAAAAGGCCCCGCCATCATCGCCATGGCCGAACGAGTCACATCCATCACGGATCTCCCACTCGATATCCTCGTACTCGTATTCCCGTACCTAGACGCAAAGAGTTTCCTCAGTCTGTGCAGTACATGCAAATCGTTTCAGCAGCCCTCGATACGACTCGACCCCGCCTATTGGAGCTACACCACCCGCACCACTTTCCGCGTACCTAACCAGCCAGTCGTCCAGCATAACGGTGTTCGGTGGCAGAAGATGTATCGTCGGCTGCTCACTCAGAGCCGTGTCTTCACGTGGGGTCAGAATGGCCATAACCGTTTGGGACACGCTTCCCGTCCCGAGACCACTTTGTTTCCTCACATGCCCCATATAAGGGCAAATCTGATGCGACCAGGCCGTCCTACTAGTTACAACTCAAAGGAAGCACATCCGATAGAAATGGACAACACGCGAAATCTGGGCGTCATTGCAGACATGCAATGCGGGTACGTTTTGTGGAGCTTGTGCCGTCTTAGCTGTGCAAAGTGCTAACACATGCGTATAGAGGCTGGTCGACAACCCTTCTCACCTCCAAGGGCTCTTTGCATACTGCGGGAGTCCTTGATGGCCAAAGAATCACCTACGGCACCGGCCCCCTCCAAGCTCTCCGTTTTCCAGAAGGTTACCCAACCAATGCTACCCAAGCTCAATACGAAGAGCCAGCAGTTGCCATTCGCCAATTCTCCTCGGGTCGAGCACACATACTAGCGCTTTCAGACAGTGGCAGGCTATGGTCGTGGTTCGACACAAGGGAACCTGCTCTGCAAGTCAAATTTGCGACCCTGCAAATCAATGAGCTCTCTTTGCGTGGGACGTCGAGCACCGAATCTACTTTTGGACAGATCAAACAAGTCGTAGCAGGGTGGAGTCGAAGTTCGGCCCTTGTGAATGGTATTGGCATAGTTATATGGGATCCAGTTGAAAGAGATCATGGTGACGGAGGCACAGACACCATGCTCGTTATGGAACATGCAGAAGTCCCGAAGACTGGCTATCAGCGTCTCAAAGGTGCTCGCGAGAGCGATGAGCAGAGAGAATTAAGTGAAGAGGTGGGAGCAGTGATGAATTACATTATGTTGGAGCACTTTGTCGTGTTTACCACCGACTTAGGCAAGGTGTTCTGCGGAAGATTTGGAGAAAAGAACGCTATCGACAGAGTCGTGGAGCTACGTCAACTGCGTCATGAGAAAGGCGCTCCTGTCGATGTTCAAGGCTCTTTCCGCAGCTTCGCTGTTTTCAAGGACGGTGAGGTTATAATCAGCGACCAGAACTACCTCGAATCATGCATACAGCATCTGCACGAGAATCCAGAACAAAAAGACATACCGGGCTTGAAAAAGATACCGGCTCTGCAGCACAACGACGTTATCTCGGTCGCTTTTGGCGATTATCACTACCTTGCACTCCACGCGAACGGAAAGATTACATCATATGGCATGGAGAATACAGCCTGTGGAGCGCTTGGCCTGGGCTCAAACGATGACAGTGTAGTCGGAAAGGCTCGCGGTATTTCGTACGACAGGTTCAATGCCAATGGGCGCTTGCTGCCTCATGCTTACACATCCGGTCGCCAGGTCTGGTTCGACGCAAGGAAAAATGAATGGCTTGCGCAAACTGTGCATGATGATGCACACGATCAAGAAAGCCATGAACGCAAACAAATGTGGAATGATGATACCGATGTACAAGGGGAAGTCAGTGAGTGGTTCGAACAAGAAGCCAGAGCCTGGGATCAAGATGGCGGCGAAGATGGCCTCGGCGCGCACTTCGTTCTGCGGGTCAGTGCTGCAGGCTGGCATTCCGGTGCTCTAGTCCTAGTCAATGAGGAGTTGGCCCAAAAAGAGCCTATTTATAACCGCGAGGCGAGACGATTCCCAAGACTCAGGCTTTCTGATGGCAGAGAGATGCCAGGTGAAAAAGACTTTGACGAATGGAGGGAGGGCCGACCGGTCTTTCAGCTCGATGCTCAGTTTTGAGAGTTTTACAAGAGGGTTGCCAAGTTATTGAGGGTGGCTGTCGTGCGGGCATACTCTTTTGTGCCTAGAAAAGGTTGTTGTGTGATAATTTTGATTCGTCTCTTAATGACCTCCTAGTCATGCGCTACGGCCAACAACACTAGGGCTAGTGTCATATGTTTTCCCAAAATTATTGCGGGCAGTTTCTACGAACGATGCATACTCTAAATCCGTGAGCCTATGGATACTACACACTAAGAAACTAAGAGATTATGCATGCTTCAATGTCCAAGTCTCCCTCCCACGTCGATGAGGAGGCACCAAAGACCAACATTGACGAGCCACACACACACACACACACACACACACACACACGGAAGGCATGGCAGAAAAAATTGCGCAGCACTCTCGCTAAGCAAAGAGAAATGAGGCTGCAGTACGAGACGTGGGTGGGGTATTCTTGCTCAGCCACTCTGCATATTATAGCCGACCGGATCCCACCAGTTCTTTAGGCAACGTCGCGCCATGTTCACTGCTACACCTGGCCTTCGACAAAGTATATTACTGCATCTCCTGATATGGTTTCCACGGCTCCCAGAGAATTGTGCACAATATGCAAGGACATACTAAATACAATACGGGTAACTGGATGGTACAAAAGCCTTACATATCACCAATCACTCTCATCTCTGAGAAGTTCAGCTGAAACCGCTTGTTGTATGTGTGCGCTTGTATTTAGTCGGCTATACAACAGGGACTCGGACTCTTCTGATCCGGAAGCGTTATTCCCTATTGATTGCGAATCAGACACATCCTCAGCAAGCTGGCAGCATTCATTCGAATTGATCTTGCAATCACAGACCGCGGCAAGCTTTAGACTGCGGTTTTACTTTGAAACTATTGAGGACCCTCAAGGTGAGTCGGCTAGATCCTATGGTTTTCGTATAATCAAAGCTCATCTTTCCTCAAAGGCGGCTATGCCCATTACCAGCCTTCAGTATCTACAGACTCTCCAGAGACTTGGAATCTGATTGAACATTGGGTGAGAAATTGCTCCCAGAACCACTCCCGATGCAACACTTCTCCCCCAGAGCAATGGGCACCCACACTATTGCTTGATGTCGGCACCTCTGAAAAAGACGTGGTTCGATTGGTAAATGGAAAAGATATTTCTCAGTCTAAACAAAAGTACGCTACACTCTCTCACTGCTGGGGTATAACTGTACAACTTCCTCGAACAACGAGAAGCAATATCGAGGAATTCAAGCAGCTCATTCCCTATCAACAATTTCCAAAGACATTCCGAGATGCAGTCAAGATCGCCCGAAATTTCCACTTACGCTATCTTTGGATTGATTCTTTATGCATAATTCAAGACGATAGCGACGACTGGATGCGTGAAGCTGCTTCGATGAGCAATGTATACCGGTACTCCTTCGCTAACATAGCTGCCACAGGTGCGAGCGACAGCTCTCAGGGATGCTTTTGGGAAAGAAATCCGCGGGAGGTAGTACCGACGGAACTTGACATTTGTTGGTCAAATAACCGGGGAAGAAAAACCAGGTATCTCGTTGTACCAGCACCTAGCCTCTGGGCCAGAAAGCTTACGGAAGAACCACTGAATAGACGTGCATGGGTACTACAAGAACGAATCCTTTCACCCCGTGTTTTACATTTTGGGCATGAGCAGGTTTTTTGGGAATGTCGAGAGCTATCCGCATGCGAAACCTACCATAACGGACTACCTGCTGCTTTATGCGGAGATCCACTCATCGATATTAAGAAACTACATCTTGGAGATGAGACCAAGGACGAACGCTGGCCCGCAAAGTACATCTCAGAAGCCCCCAAAAATGAAACAATGATGAAAAGAATACGGAATAGGCTTACGACAATGTTCCGACCTATCATTATTCAAGAAGTTACTCTCCATGCCCAAATGAAGAGCTCGTCAGCATTTCGAGACTGGGATGCAGTGGTGGAACTGTACTCAATGGCAAGTCTCAGCTTCTCTAAAGATAAACTTATTGCACTGGCTGGTATTGCAAGTAGCATGTCAGTTTCCAGTTCAGGCGAACCTGGAGACGGATATCTTGCAGGTATGTGGCAATCGTCACTGCCGGTGTATCTTTTATGGAAACCTAGGACGACTGAGACACCTCAGGGAGGGTACTCATATAAATGGCTAAGCTATCCAAAGAGGTACAAAGAATACATAGCTCCGACATGGTCCTGGGCCTCCATCCAAGGCAAAATATCGTTTGCGTGGTGTCAGCATAACTACGATTCGAACGACTACCTGGTAACACTTGAAGAAGCAAGCGTATCACATGATAGTGTCTATCGCTTTGGTCGAGTCAGCTCTGGATTTTTAAGACTCGTTGGACCAGTCACGTCAATTCTCTGGATTACTGAGAATCCTTTTCCTTCTGCCAAACCCAAGACCGCGAGGATCACGCATGTCTTTCCACAGGACTTGAATCGCAGCGATTCTGTTTCCGTCCCTCCAGACTCTGACACGGAGCAAGAGATTTTCTTTGATACAGCCATGGACAAGATACCAGAGCAGCTCACGTTATTGCCTATTATAGGAATCACCAAGAGGACTGCACATGAGAATGAAGCGGTCATTGGTCTAGTGCTTGACTCGTCGGCCAGAGAAAACAGTTTTCAACGTATCGGTTTCTTCTACACTACAAGGACGCAAGTTAGGAGAATGCTCACAAACATGCCACGAAAGCCTGTTACGGTAGTCTGAAAACAAGGGGCGTAGCATAACAACTGGTTCTAATTTGAATGTTCGAAAGCGGCAATGCGTCCTCCAATAGTCTAGCTGTCTATCTTCTGCCAGCAGAAGATTATCCCAGCCCCTTACCGAGAGTCTGGCCAGCATTCTCGCCATTGACCTAATGCATACATATCGAGGTGTTTGTGCGCGAGGCGAATCACGTGCTGGTGTGGCGTCGGGATCGCCGTGGAGAAGGACGCTACGCCTGAGTTTCAGGCAGACTAATATCAACGACGAGATTGCCTAAATGAGCCGGGCTGTGTACTTTCCATGACCGCGAATCACGGTGTGTTCCGGTATAGTACATTGAGTTTCTGCTGTTGAGTTGACTATGGACTAGCTGGAAGGAGATGTTTCGCCTCGTGATAGCATCGCCGACATAAAAACTGCACTTTTCTGCAAGCAGGGTTCTAGATGCATGCATACTTGTACAGCGATGTGCATATCATCTTTGTGGTGTGAGTGGCTGCTATACTCGGATTGAGACATGGCTGTAACATTTTCAACACTCGGTGGTTCAACATGACAGAATTCCGGTGGGTGGCTTTCAAACAAAAAAAAACAAGCAACAAGTACATGAAGATGTGTACGCGGCGGATTACTGAACAAATGAGAAATGTCAACGTGCAAATCTAGCTGACGGCGTAGCACATTTCGAACAGTCTAGTCGTGGATGCCAGCTAGCCTTTGCACAAGACGGCTCGAGGTCCATGCTGGCCGGCTGCTAAAATGTGTAAGTATGCGATCAAGATGAGGATCGATATTACAGCGGGATCCAAGGAATCGAAGATCGCGAGCGCTTTGACGAATTGTGGCAGCATGTGTACAGCGTGGGTAGCAGAAGAGGTAACCAGATTGAGACGGACATTGACGCCCAAGAAACTAGAATCGGTGAGGGTAGAGTTGCGGAAACCATGGAAGCCGGAGTCGCTAACAGTTACCATTCACATGGTAGAGGCAATCATTTGCTGCACGAAATCGCTGTAAACATGCCCACATGGAGCGGAAACGGCGGCTGTTTCGATGAAGCGATTGGTGGAGGTGTACACATGGGCGTCAAGCTGCAGTCCGATAACCAGTTTTGCCTGTTGGTTGTTGGTGGATGGGGGTAGGGTTGCCTTCTCGGTTGGCGTCTGCGCACAAGCTGAAACCCACTCATCACGGGACACGATGCCTTGGCAGCACCACCCCCCCTTTGTGCCTCGATGATTACGCCACAGTGCACCACCAGTAGCGGCGCCAAAGGGCACACGAGGGCTATGGTCGAATGCGTTCCGCGCCAGCTCGCCGTTGTTCCCTGGCGCAGAGATGCGACTCGGGTTACCCCTGCCAATCCGCCGGAATGCCGAGCGGCCAGCGCCACAACGAACGCCACCATTGCGCACTCGAGCTGAACAAGGAGCTGCCAAGCTGCAAGCACGCTGGTTGACGTGCTGAGACCGCCCACCACCCTAAGCCGATTCCCTGGTAGCATCTGTCATGTTGCGCCTGCCGCCCGCACGATACAGCTGAGATGGACCATGTCTGGTACCTTTTACTCGATTCGCCTTCTATCCGGGCTTTCGCTTCATCCTAGCGTGTGGCACTTTGCCAGCGCCACCAGATCGCGGCGGGCTAGCATCTTGAAATCATCATGTTTCAGTGTCACCTGGGCTTGCTGATGTCGCCGTCAAAGGTAAATAAGTAATTCACAATGGCATCGTTGTCGAGGGAAGCGAAATGCAGGAACAGTAACACCCGTATTTTTTGCATCATCATCACATCAGCTTGTTCTTGTCCCGCCCCATACATCGCTTTTTATTGATAACATCCAGGACCCCGGTGCAAGTTTGTACAGGAACGGACTGGAGCCTTTTGCCCACGAGTCTTGTAGAAAAAAAAAACTCGATCTCGATACTATTGACCGGAGGCTTCGTGTCCTAGTGCTTATGCTAACGAGTTGCCCCATCCCTTTTCTGAGGTATGTCGTATGAAAAGGCCGCCTTGCTGCTGTCCAGTCTACTGACCAAAGTAATCTAGAGCTATCCCTGCCTGCAGCGTCTCTATATTTGTTAATTCGTCACTTGCTTAGAAGCACTGTGCCAAGGCTTATATCCGTCGCACCGTCGTCATTACTGTTCCGATGCCTCCACTCCCTATATCTACTGGGGTTGGCTGCTTGGATGGTTGGCGCACAGCAGTCAAGTCACAACCTCTTTTTAGCACTGTTCTGCTGGTTTCTTTGTTTGTAATAACCCTGCGCTCAATCGCACGTATTCTGGGAAGGAGAAGAAAAAGCGTGTTGCGTTTTGATGAGAAGATGGAGGACTCCGGCATGGGCCAAGAGAATTTGGTTGTCAAAAAACGAAAAGATTCATCTCAGGGTGGAGAGTTGAATGTGTTTGCGGGAGAGCAGGTGCATCCAGATGTGGACTCGAAAGAGAACACCGACCCGGAAACACAAAGTCACGACACGACTTATCAGCCATCACTGGAACAAAACCAAAACGAATACCTTGAATCCCTCAAACAAGAAACTCTAGAACCATCTCGTTCACCCATATACCCATGGATAGCACCGCCGCAGAGCCTTCCCGGACCATACGACGCACCATACTTTCCAGTTCCCTTGCCAACAATCGCAGTCGCTGAAATCACAGAAGAGGGCATGAAAACGGAAGCGCCTACAGATAAAAGGCCCGAAGAACTAGAGACTATCCTCTATTCACGTCGCATCCCCACAAATATCAGGCCAGAAAACGACACTATCCGTGAAGGCGTCGTTACTGTCTCGACAAGAGGCTGGAGACGCAGCCAATGGACCATCAATGCCGGATGATGTCGTGTCTTTTTTCTTATTCTTCTTCTTCTTCTTCTTTTATCCCGCAACATTCCGCATATACCGCCCTATCACCCGCGCTGCTGAAAAGGCAGAAAACAAAGAAGAAAAAAAGTGAGGCTTCTAAAGGCATGGAATCGACAATACCATCTCAAGGGTTGATGTTTCGAGAGAGGAGAACGGAAAACACCACGCACAACCTCATTTCCCGCCAACACATCTTGCCCTTCTCACCGCATGTACATCCCACCTGACCCCATCCTTCGCTCTACCTTCTCACCTCCACATTCATCCCATCCCATGATCTCTTCATACCTTCCGCCCACCGCACCTCCAGCCCTCTCCGAAAAATCCCGGGATCCAAGACTCCACCCAAACACCAGCCGCAACCAAAAAAAGAAGCATACAGCACATGAGCGCTTGTCCTTGCTTCGCTGTCCACCCAGCTCTTCATCGAGCCGCGTGACCCCAAAAAACCACCCACTCAACGGCGTGAACCGCATACGAGGCACCAACCCTGTTCGCCTTTTCAGCCATGAGGCGTGCGTTAGCGCTGCGTGGTGGCGTACGTGCTGCGTAGCTGAGTCTGTGGGAAAATAAAGGTGACCAGGGGGTCGTCTAAGGTGCGGGCTGCGGGTAGGGGAATATAAGATTTGTGGGGCGGGGTTTGGGTATGGGTGTGCGGTTGACTTGGGGGAGGGGGGAGAGTTAGGAGGGTATATGGGGAGGCAATATGCACGAACTTTTTTTCCTTTATTATTGCGAGGGGAAGGGGGGATGGTGTTGGGGCAAGGTGGGGGATGGATGAGATGCAGTAGGGGTATATGTGGATAAGTTAAGGGCGCCGTTTACGCATGTTGGGAGGAGGGGGGGGAGGGGTTTGAGTAACTACATTTTTTTCATGATAGATACAATAAGATTGTGATGGTTTCGTTCACTCGTAGAATAAAAATAATGTCATTCACACACACACACACACACACACACACACACACACACACACACACACACACACACACACACACACACACACACACACACACACACTTTTCCACCTCCATATCCTACTTTCTTCCCCCGCGCGCCTTGATCATAGCCAAAATCCAAACCAACCAACCTCCCCATCTCAGCATTCAAACTAATAAAAGACTTTCAGCACATACGCTTTCAGCGACGCAAGAGATGACAAGCAAACAGCTAAAATAAACTCTAAACCTTCTCCAAAATACCCAAACAGGGTCAGAAAATGTTACATAATCGATATTTTTGCTTCCCATCTCATGGCAAATTCCGAAAACAAGACGACTTTTCAGCTCCTCCTCTTTAGTGCGTTCCGCGGAGACGATGACGAGAAGAAAAGTGGGTGGCTGCGGGGGAAAGGGGGCTTGCTGCTGAAAAGAGAATCTATTAGTATAAGGGTTATAGGTATATGCGATTTCGCTTGTTTTTTCCCTTCTTTCCAAAGAAAGAAGGGGGATTAGGGTTGGGGGTTGGGGGGGGAGTGTTCCAGATGCAGCGTGATGTGGGGGTTTTTTTTTGCTAAACTATTAAGCTATTAAGCTGTGCATGAAAAGTCCAGGTCAAAGTAGGAGTAGTAGTAGTAATATAGTTAGCTATATTTGAGGAGATCAGGTGAGTTATAGTTTTCTTTAAGCTGGAGAAGTTTAAAAAAAAACACACGCAAGAATTATTGGTGTCTGTGTGTAAGAATCTGACCTGATAAGGGCTTTATAGTTTTTGTCCTATTAGTAATAGTGGTGGCCATTTTTTGATAGCCATATGCATTTGCTTCCGAAAGAAGATTGGTGTGAAAGATGGATCCCGGGGAAGATATTCAAATAGCAAATTCACATGATATAGACTTCTTTGGGGTAACTCGAGTCAGTTTACTTGGGTATCTTTGCCCAGAACAGTTGTAAAAAAAGAGAAAAAGAAAATAAACGCCAATACTATCCGTCAGCTCTCGTTACTTTCCGCCCAAGTTGAAGGTTTAATATTTATCCTTCCAGGCATACTTCTCGCTCGCAGTATACCAGCGGATTAAGCTACGCGCGCCAACCTCGTCGCCTGTGCGAAACAACTGCGCAACATCGACGTTGAGTGGGCTGTCTGGCTCAGCACTGGTAAGCAGCTGGTGGATACTAGTCATAGTCGTAGAGATAGTATAGGCAGGGGTCCACGAGGTCTTGAGAAGGTCGAGGCAGATTTCGCCGGTTTTGAAGTCGACATTGGGGTGGCAGATGGGAGTTATGAAGCGGACAGTGGGGGGTGCGAGGGGGTAGGTTGAGGGGATAGAAATGGAGAGGAGCCAGCAGCCGTCTGGTTGGGGTATGTGTTAGTAACGTAAACAGCGGATGAAAAGAGGAGACTGCGTGTACCTTCGTATGCGGTTCCTGGCACGCCTTTCATGACGGCACGCCATTGCATAACATCGTCGTCGGTGGGCCCCAGGTCGTAGAGGACATCGTTCTTGTTGGATTGGTATGTTTGCAGCTCCGTCATCAGCCGCTTGATAGGCGACGCGTTGCGCGAAGAGCCGGCCATGATGTGGGTTTCACTCTACGATTGGCACACAGACCGGACTGGTGGTACGAGGTGGACAGTTGTGCGGGGAGTTTGTACAGAGGGAACACCGGGGGTGAGATGGCGGTGAAAGGCGAGTGAGGAGGCTGGCTGGCCAACACGTCCCAGGCGCAATGGGCTGGCTGGCTGGCTGGCTGGGTTGGCCGCGGTGATGCTGGCTGGCACCTCGGTCGCATAGAGCACATGTCGCTCCGCGACCAAAGCTTACCTCCCCACCAAAACTTTTGGACGTGGGCGCCACCAGCCCATGACGACGCCGACACGCGCATACAATACAAAAATACATCCAGCCATGGTTGTCCCGACAGTCACCCTCACCCACCTGAATCGCGCCGATGGCTCAGCAACATATACGCACAACGGGTACTCTATCATCGGCGCTGTCAACGGGCCAATCGAGGTGCAACGGCGCGATGAGTTGCCAGAAGAAGCCGCCATTGAAGTCAACCTGAGGCCGGCTGCGGGCGTAGGAAGTGCGTATTTGTATCCGATAGTAGAATTTCAAAGATAGCTCGGTGCTAACGGCAATGCTGTCAAAGGCCCAAGAGAGCGACACCTCGAAACCCTTGTGCACAACACGTTGCGCAGCATTATCCTGACGCAATCGATACCACGAACGCTGGTTCAAATCACCCTGCAAGTGAGGAGCTTGCCAGAAGAAGACAGTACCGCAGGTGTCAATACGGTTCGTCTGCAGTCCACCATTCATGGCCATGGTCAAGATCGCTGACAATTATCCCAAGTCTCTTTCTCTCCTCCCTCACCTCCTCCATACTGCGCTTCTCGCCCTTCTCTCCGCCTCGATACCCCTATCCACAACTCTCACATCTATAATCGTCGCGCAACCTACCTCACCTTCTTCTGCGCTTCTATCCCCGACCGCCAACCAGCTCTTGCGCGCGAAACCCATACGCTCAGTCCATGTCTTCGCTTTTTCGGGCAAGAGGAAGATGTTGCTGAGTGAGAGCGAAGGATCCTTTAGTTACGAAGATTGGAACGAAGCCTGTCAAATGGCCGAGGAGGCGTGTTGCGGCGAGGACGACAGCGAAGATCAAGGCGGCATCAAATTGGACGTTGAGGGCGATGTGATGGACATTGACGCACAGGCTGAAGCAGAGAGCTTGGAAAAGTGGCTGAGGAGCGTGGTGAAGAGAAAAGTGGAGCACGAGCAGCGGTGGCGGAGCGCAACTTGAAGAGTGGGTGTTTTCAGACCAACGCAGACAGCGGGGAAGCTTTCTCCAAGAAGCCCACAAGCTTCATGCCACATCTGACAAGTCCGCCTTCTTGATGTCGGGATGCGCAAAAAACGCTGCCTCCGGATTTTCCTTGGAAAAACAAGGCTACTGCTTAAGCCGCGTGCCCTTGGTGCTGCAGTCATGTATTGCTCAGCCGTTGAACAAGAGACAGCTCTTTTTGAGAACCACGAACATGTCCACTTGCTAGATAAGCGGGGTCCAAATACAACTACAGAGGTGCCTCGGAGGCAGGCTTTACTTGACCTCTTATACATTTCTGAAAACCGATAGAATCCGATCATTAGGGCCAAGTACCAAAAGCATCATTTTCTCAATTGATAACCTATATGCACGAGATGCGATCCAAATGCGATGCAATAATCCAATGGCTTTTTTTCGGTGAAAATAAAAATAAAAACAACAATGAAGGATGCCTGATAATGAGGAAACATGTCGTCATGAGAAATGGTATATGCGCGAAAACGTATAATAATGGTTTGTGGCCCACGATACCTTGAACAAGCCATCGTATGAAAAGTCGTCGTTTTTTTTCCTTAAATGTCGTTGAACTTCGTCCGATGATGATAATGGCTGTGGTGGAATCCGAATCCCTTGTTTTTCCAGAGCTATGCAAAAAGAAATACCCAGAGAGAGAGAGAGAGAGAGAGAGAGAGAGAGAAAGGAATGACCCAATTCCGGAGGAGAGAGGAGAAAAAGAAAAAATTCAAGTCGCATCCTGTCAAACAAGCTCATACTTCTTGTGCTCACCACTTGCATGCTCCGCTATTAAGCGTGTCAGGGATTCATGAGGGTCCCACGAAGGCACTTCCCACATGGTTTCGCCTTTGGAGATCTCTTTATCTTCCACCAGCCTGACGTCTTGGCTGCACGCTTTGGCTTCCCTCAACCAGTCCTTCCACGCTTCCGTGTCGGGACAAGCCGAGCTCCTCAGCACCCAGTCCGTGTCTTTAGTAACGCAAATCGCCTTCCACAGAGCCCATGTATACGATTCACTTGGAGACGGAAAGCCCTTCAGGTTCATGCCTGAGCCGGTAAGGCACTCGGGTACCACCTCGTAGCAAGATGTGTCCCAGTGCATCTTGCTGGGTAACGCAGCCACGATCCAGTACGACGCGTTGAGGAGCATATAAGAGCCTGCCCATGCAATCTGGACCTGGATTTGCGCATTGGCGAGACAGATGACACCACCCATGAGCATCATGGTGCCTATCAAGCTCAGTAGCCGGTATATGGGAGCGTGTGTGATGAGGTAGTGGATGCCTTCGGGTGCAAAGTAAAGTTCCCGGGCAACATCTTCCTCACATCGCACCACCAAAAAGCTGCCCTTCAAGTATCGTATCACAAGATCTCCGCGTGGTACCTTGCGGTCTTTGTCGGGGCGTGTGGGGAGTTTCAATCGCCATTTGTTGCTCAGTCCAATTAGACTAGAGAGGGACGATAGCACGAGCGTAGCTACTACAGACATGCCGTCGTCTTGCCATATTGACAAGGCCAGGAGTAAGACGGAGAGGGCGAAACCAATGAGGAGGACGACGGTAAGCGGGCCGAAAGTCTTTGATTTGAGCGGCTGGTCGCCAACGCGTTTGATTTGGACAACGCGGACAGAGAAGTCAGGGAGGTTGTTAGCATCGCTAGTTGGCTTCTGTAAGCATGCTGCCGTAATTGCTGTCGCGCGTGTTACAGAGTCTGGTAGACAGGCGGGGAAGTGCCTTGTCGGAACTTGCTAGTAGCGAAGTTTACCAGAAATGGTGCACTCACCAGACAATGTTGCCAATGTGGTTAATGTGATCTCGGTGGTTGCCCGAGACAATGCCCGTCACATGTCCTGGAAACGATTCAAGATTACTTGGTCTCGTGGGTCTCATGAGAGCCTGAGGTGCTGGCAGCAGACGCGGCAAGAAAATCCATCTGGAAAGTGTTGAGACTTGTGCGTTGGCCAGAACTGAACCCTCTCCCAAAATGGCCAGGAAGCCAACAATGTCGAGCTGCAACTCTTTGTAGGAGAGTTTCCCATTGCTGTCGGCCGGAAGCCAATACATGTCGGTAAGCACTGGGGGTCTCTAAAGGGCGGAACGAAACGAAGGCGTAGAAAGGCAGAGATGCGGCATGGGCTCGATTTGGAGGGCAGCGTGAATTGAAGTACGTATGGTGTTAAGGTGAGCAGAGTTAGCAGAAGTCGATATATATCAAGTGCGAATTCGAAGCATAAAGGCTTGCATGACGGTGACGACGCGTGGAGGCGTGGACTGAAGGTTGTACGGGCTGCAGCTGGGGGGCCAAAAGCGCCTGTGTTACCGCTCGGGTTAGAAGGCTGTCGGTTCGCGCTGCATCGAAGGAAGCGAACGTCGATGCATGTCCAAAGGCCCATGCGATTGGAGCCTGATGGATGAGGGGCCTCACTGACGGCCTGTGGCTTTTTGCATAGCCTCAATTGTGCCAGCGACTCTAGCCTTCTCTCCAGGAACTGACCCGCTTGTCGTGATAAACGCCTTGAGCTTGTCGACTGCTGCGCCCCCTCGACGGCAAAGTGTAGGCGGGCCTTGACGTGAAACGACCCGACAGCAACAGCTGCGTTCACGACCCAATTGTTTCAAGAAGACGTTGGATGTGGTGTCGCATGTACTTGATGAGTCAAGAGAAGAAGGAAATATTCGCAGAAAGCGTGCGCTGATGTATGTGGACGCTCCTTCCTTTTCCATAGCCTGTCTTTTGCGGTTGCCATCACGAGGCAGACACCATCAAACATGCCGTCATTCACAACCCCCCTCATCGTCTTCTCTTCATCCCCAGGCAACAGGACAAGGCGTGATCGAGGCGCAGCCCATATAGCTACACCGGAACTCCACTCATCAAACTACTTTACTGATCTGTACGGCCACGTGCCTTAGGCCAAACATCGGGCCTACAACACTTGACACTGGTACTCCGTCGACAACACCAGGCTAGGTTTCGCCGTTAGTTGAGGGCCTTACCCAGCAGCACTATACCAGACAACGATTCATCCTACACCGAGTATTGCTCACAGCCTAGACCGGTGAAGCAAGGAATTTGCCTCGAGGGGTTTTTGAATGCAGGTGCAACCAGATGCCATCATCATTGGATTGCCCTCCCTGCAACTTTATTCGCATCGGCATGAACAGCCGGCCATAATCATCTTGCCAAAACAATCACCGGTATGCCCACTGACGGCGACACCAAACCTTCGAGTGAGTCTCAACAAGCCCGCCCAGGCTTGCTGGCCAAGTGTGGTATTGTGGTCCCCACATTGTGAGTCTTGGGCCAAAACACGCATGTCGTGGGCACGTCTGTATTAACCAATGCATGCAGCTTTGTACGTGGGAGACACACATCTCCAGAGGATCCAAACAGGCTGGTCATGACAGCTGACTCACCAAAGAAGAGAAAGAGAGCGACGAGCTCGCATCCAACACGTAAAGTGCCTTTTCATCCTGCAGATATGGAGGCTCCTGATCGGATCCCTGATAGCCAAATGCAACAACAGCAAGAGGCACAGGCCTTAGCCAAGTTTGACCAAGAACTAAAGGATGTAACAGCATCGGAGAAATACGGACAGCAGAGGAGCAACCTTCTTCAAGTAGAAGAAGACAACGCTTGGGATCGGGAAGCAAAGCCGAGTGGTAACTCAACATCTGAGGAGGATAGGACGGAGAGAAGAGCTGCTATCATCATACAGCAGATCCGCGAGTATGAGCGCATCGTTACCTTTGGAAATCTGGCCTCGGAGGCGCTCCCGGATGTTGAGGATCAGGACATGGGTGGCCAATTTCTTACTAACAAAGAACGGATAGATAAGCAGAGCAAGTTGTTTGAGATATCCAAGATGGTACCCAAGGGGGGCCTTCTGCATCTGCACTTCAATGCCGAATTACATCCTGAAATTCTTCTTGTACGAGCCCGAGCAATGAAGAACATGCATATCCGCAGCATTCAGCGCATCCAAGATGAGGAGCAGTTGGCCACAACCGAGTTGATCTTTAATGTCCTAGATCCAGACACTATCAATCCTAACGTTGACATATTTTCAATGGATTATCCTCTTGTCACAACTCCCGCCGATCTCAAAAGGGAAGAATTTCAAAGACAAATCTGGATGCCATGGGCAAAGTTTCAGGACGAGTTTGAAAAGAAATTTCCCGGTCTGTATCTGCGCCAAGAACCAGGGACTTTCCGCGATGGGCAGCCGCATCATTGTGGAGCTGCAGTAGATTTTGCTCTAAGGCCAGCTGAGAACTGGCTAAGGTCGAAGATGGTACTTAGTCAAGAGGAGGCTTACCGTCCCGACCAGACTGTTAATGGGTACGTCTGTTGGTACTCGAGGAAATCATCTGCTGATACTCACACAGTGTCTGGGCACGATTCAACCAAGCCACAAGGGCTTTTAAAGGGCTTCTAAACTACAAAAGCGTTTACGTATCCTATATAAGCGACGCCATTGACCGAATGATTGAGGAAGGGGTCATGTATGCTGAACTACGACCAATGCTTTTAGACAAGTTCATCCCTGGAGATAGTGGAAAGCCAGAAGATCGTCTTGATAATGCCGCTCAGATGAAGCTCATTATTGAAGGAGTAGAGGCGAAGAAGGCCGAGCTAAGGCAAAAAGGTGAGCTTCACAAGTTCCCGTTTGGACTCAAGATCATCTACTGCACGCCCCGGTCAATACCGCCTAAAATGATGGAGAACGAAATGAGGGACTGTATCAAACTTAAGATTCAATTTCCCAAGCTCATCTGCGGTAAGTGACAAGAACAAGCATACAGAGACAGGTTCAGTATCTAACACGTACACAGGATTTGATCTTGTCGGCGCCGAAGACCGTCCCAATCACATTGACTTTTACAGAACCCAACTCGTCGCCTTCCAGGAAACATGCAAAGCATTGAATCTAGAAATACCCTTCATGTTCCACGCCGGCGAAACGCTCCTCGACACAGGTGGCTCCGACGATCCCAGAAAATCCAACCTCTATGACGCAGTCGCTCTCAACTCGCAGCGCATCGGCCACGGCTTCGCCCTCATGAAGCACCCTCACTTGCTCGAGAAATTCAGAAAAACAGATACAAGCCCTGGAATCTGCATTGAGCTATGTCCTATTTCCAACGAACTCTTGCATCTCTGTAGGAATGTAAAAGAGCATCCGTATCCCGAGTTGCTGGCTGCAGGTATACCTTGCACTGTCAATTCCGATAATCCTTCTCTATTCAGGTATGAAATACCACCACTCATCACCTCTCGGCTTTATATGTTTGGAGATAACTAACACGACGCAACAGTAACTCCATGTCACACGAATTCTATCAAGTCATGGTCGGCGCACCAAGCATATCATTGTACAGTTGGAAGCAACTCGCACGGTGGAGCATTGATTACAGCTGTCTGAGTGTCGAGGAAAAGAAGCAAGGGCACGGTTATCTCAACAAGGCGTGGGTGGAATTTTGCAAGGCTGTAGTGGACAAGTACGATGATCTGCTTGATGGAGATCGGATTGATGCATTCAAGGCTGAAAAGGCGTATCCGCCGCGGAAGAGGAAGCATCCGGACGTTTTGAAGGCGCTTGCGGCGTGAAGGTGGGAAGGATATAGAAAATGTACTAATGCAAGTTTTTGGCTTAGAATTCAAATATACTTGTTTTCGTTCAACATCTTGTAATGAAAAGATTCGTGTGCATGACTACCCCACTAAACCGTACTGAGGGAATAAAAGAGCAGTACCCGTTGTCTCCATCCTGAAAATAAAAGAAACAAAGAAACACAGAAGCCAAAACACAGCCTTCAACGTCCCTCGTACTCCAAACACCCATAGCCCTGGTCAATCCCGATTCAAGAAAAAAAAACTACCCTCACGCCTTGCCCGTAACAGTCTGCCCCTTGGCCTTTGCAAACTGAGCACTACGCTCATGCGCCGGGTTCGGGGAGTAGAATTCATCTACAATAGGATGAATCATGACCGTCTGCTTCGAAATAGTCAGGGTACTATTTGTCGGCACCGTAACCCAATTATCTGTATAGTTCATTAGCCTTCATTTCCATCTCGATTCAAACCATATGAAGGAAAAGGGGGAAGACACATACCACGTTCAAAGGTCAACGGCTCACTGGCCACAAGCACGATATCGGACCCCTTATCCCTCCTCTCCATGACATAATTCCTCTCTCTATCCTCACTCTCCAACCCAGCACTACTCCCATCATCACTCCCGACCGACGCTGCTGCAGCACCGCGGTGCGTCTCCCCACCAAGTTCCTTCCAACTCGTCCCACTACTAAAAAACAAACTCGCCGCTTCATCTTTCGTCGAACTCACATAACGTGAGCAAACCACACTAACGCCATCCGTAACCGCAAAATTCAATAAACTCCTACTATCCTCCTCCCCGACGCCCTGCTCACCCACAACCTCCTTGATCAACGCATTAATCCGCTCAATCGTCTTCAGCAGCGCCTTCCTCAGCACCGTATGTCCAAAGCCCACACCAGGCTCTACGTCTTTATCCGGTGACACGCCGGCGTTGGCGAGGCAGTCAAGGAACATGGCAAATGCCCACTCGCTGTCTGTGGAGCCGCCGACGACGTTGAACCATTTCTCGGCGAGGCTGAGGGCGAAGCGGCGCTTGATCTGGCGCCAGGCGCCGATGCCGCCATTGTGCATGAACATGATGCTTTTGTAGCTGAAGGGGTGGCAGTTGCTGTCGCTGAGGTTGCCTTCGGTGGTGGCGCGCACGTGGGCGAAGATGAGGGACGAGGTTGTCTTGGAGGCGATGCGCGAGAGGTTGATGCAGTTCCAGGCGGGGATGGTGGAGGTGAAGACGCAAGGGGTGGGTCCGAGTGAGGGAGAGGTGTAGTAGCCGATGCCGAAGCCGTCGCCATTGTGTGGGCGGCGCCGGTCCTGGAGTGATGGTTGTGTTAGTTGGGAGAGCGAGGCTGGATGACTCCAAGCAAGGGGAACTGCAATGGGAGACGTACTAGTCGTAGGCGTGAATCGAAGGATTGTGTGAGGATAGAATGGGTAGGGTTGAGAATGAGTTCAGAGAGAAGGATATCATCTTTGCCTTTGTAAACCTGCCATGTATTAGTCGGGTATGACTTGTAGGTGTTGTAGCAGACTTGCCATGAATCTGCACATGGTGGGCGACTATTCTGTTCTCAGTGCTCAGTTGTAGTTGCGAATAAAAGTACAGAGCAAGGAAGCCAGAACGGATATGTAGATGGCGAATGTGTGATGTATAGTGGTGTGCTGGCTGTGACGCTCAGGCGGTGTGTCCGCGATGATTGCGCCATCGGGGCAAAGCATTGGACCAGATATTCCTTGTGCTCAACCGTATTTGCAGAGAGAATGGACAAGGGGCCACGATATCAAGATACACAGGGTCTGCTTCATGGCATGCGACACGCGACTACACAGTGATGCAAACTAAAAAGGCACAAAAGGCTGACGGCCCGGCGCGTTGCTGGACGTGCATGAGTACCACTGGCGGGCGGGGGTGTTCGCTCACTACAGCGTGTTTCCCCTCGCCCAATGACGCACTACATGCTCCCCCGTTCCCCCAGCCGGTGAACGGGCCAATCACGACAAAACACTTTCAAATGGGGAGCAAAACATCAATGGATTGGCGAGAATAAATTCAGCTATCTGGCCGGCACGACTGAACTGAGACTATATATTTTCGCCCTCGCACCCAAATGTCAAGAGCGCCCTTTGTAGAGCAGGCCGCCCAGTCCAAACCGCCCCGAGCTTCAGACAGAGAGCCAGCCAAACACAACGCCGGGGATATGATGCGGATAACAAACATGGGAGGGTTACAAGACGGTGTATCGTAGAGGCTTCATAGAAATCATGGCGAAGTGAAGGCTGCGAAAACATGGCAACATTTGCAAAGGAAAACTCAAAGTCCCCGCAATCATGCCTCTTCCCCGGGTCACGTATCATATCGTGTATGATCTCAAAACCCTTCCAGGGCACTGGCAAACTCCTCTAGTCGCCCTCTCGTGGCTGGCTAGGGTCATCGAGGGAGCGCTGCATGGCTGACCATACCCCCTCTCAACTCATTGGCACTCGTCGCGAACAAATCATCCGCTTACATGTCCATTGAGTCGCCTCCATTGGCAAAGTTGAAGTTTTGTTGTTGCTGTTGGCCAGCAGCTCCAAAGCCAAAGTGACCCTCCTGGTTGACCTGGGGTCCGCCCTCAGCCATGTTCTCCGCCTCACCCTCATCGTCAGAAAAGTACTTTTCGATAATATTGTACGCCTTCATGTAAATCTCCTCATTGGCGTTGTTCTGGCACTCGTGGATCTTCTCCATGCCGCCAACTTCCTCAATGAAAAGAGCGTAGCGGTTGATGGGCTCACCACCAGTACCACCCTCGCTGGCCTCCTTGTCCATCTCTCCGACCTTGAGAATGTTCTCTAGACCATCGAGGGCGACTTGGATAATCTTGTTGTCGGGGCACGCGAGCAGGTCGCAGAGGGGCTTGATGCAGCCGCTCTGGACCAGGTAACGGATCTGGGCAGGCTTCTGCAGACCACCGCTCGTGGCGTTGGAAATGGCCCAGCATGCCTCCTTTCGTGTCTTGAAGTCGCCATTCTGGAGGAGGTGGATCAGAGGAGGAATAATGTTGGCGTCAATGACAGCCTGGATCTGGGTAGAGTTGCCGGCGGTGATGTTGGAGATGGTCCAGCAGGCCTCCTTGCGGATACCATCCTTGGTGGAGCTCAGGAGCGACAGCAGGGCTGGGAGCGCCCCGCAGTTGATGATGACTTGGGTCTGGACGTCATCACCAGTGACAATGTTGCCAACCGAGCGCAGGGCGGGTGTCTGGACAGACGTGGAGGCGTGCATCAGCAGCTCGACAAGACGGCGGGGGATGCCAGCCTCGATAACGGCCTGGATCTTGTCATTGGAGCCATCGGACAGGTATGAGATGGCCCAGCAGGCGTCGATGAGGACCTCGTCGTCAAGGGAGTAGACAAGCTTAGCAAGCACGGGAAGGGCGGGCTGGATCTGCAGGATCGTTAGGGGGATGCAGGCATGCGGGGCAGCGAGATTAGACTTACAGTTTGCCAGTCGGGCTGAGGGGTCTTGCCACGGCAGAAGTTGCTGAGGGTCCATGTGGCATTGCGCAGCATGCTCAGCTTGCGGCTGTCACCCAGCAGAGCAAGCAGCGGGCGGAGAGCACCCGCCTGCAACACAAAGTCGCGGCATGCGGGGCTGTCTCCAGCAATGTTACCTAGGGCCCAGACAGCTTGCTCCCGCACGTCTGGCTCGTGGCTGCTGAGCAGCTCGACAAAGATGGGCACTGCGCCCGCCTCGATGACGACCTGTGTCTGCTGTGCCGAGCCAGAGGCGATGTTGGTAAGGGCCCAAGCAGCCTCAAATTGTACCAGTGTGTGCGGCGAGCGGAGGAACTCGACAAAGCGGCTCACTACGCCCGTCTCGATAACGCGCTCAATGGGCGGGTTGCGCTCCTTAGAGAGGAGCTTACGGAACTTGGTTGTGGCCTGGATCTGCTCATCGATCTGTTCCGAGAAGACGCCCTTGACCATCTGGGGGAGCTCTTCGTTCAACTATCGCATTGTATTAGTCTTGAGCCTCTTTGACAAAGTCCGCCACAAGGGCGAGGGGGCAAAGCACGGCATGGTGGGGGTATACGGACCTGGCTCTCGATATTGCCGCCCTCATCGTCGCTGTCGGGGGCAGCGCCCAGTGAGGCACCGGGTTGGTCTCGTCCAGAAATACCACGGCGCTTGGCAAGGTTCTCTTCACGCTTTGCTCGACGGATCTCGACCTGTTGCTCTTCACGGCGGCGACGGAGTTCGTCCGGCTTGAACGCGCTCTTGGCCTTGAACGTCGTGCGGCGGTGCTCGGGGATGTATTTGTCGGCCATTTTCTGCAACGACTCGATTTGACGAACAGAGTGTTGGGTCGGACGAGATTGCGGTGGGTCGTGTTTGTTTGTAAAAGGGAGTAAACTTTCTAACTAGAGGGGTGATTTTGAAAGCGGAAGCGGCAAAGCGGTCATGGCGCTAGCACCTAGCCTTGGCTCGAGCCTTACTTACGCCCAAGCAACCACCATCAGCACCACGACGCGTCTCCTCGTCCCGAATCACAGCTGTATACCCACTCAATCCTCCAGTAGCCTGGCGGCATATGCAGCACAATTCTATGCGATACACACGGCTCACCACTACTCTTGCAACATCGTCCGCCTTTTGTATAATTGCATGTGTCCTGACATGTGCCTGTTCTTTGACGGCCTGATAGCACGCTAAACCGCTTTCGGTCCCACTTCCAGCTACCATGCAGTTGCCCAACGGCTTCACTGCCATCAAGGATGCAACATCAGAAGGTCAAAGCGTCAATCTGATAGGCGTTCTTGTCGCTTGCGATGGCCCAAAATCCTCTAAAGGGTCCGACCATGTTCTTTCCTTCACTATCCAAGACGACTTTGCGGACGCCTCTGCCAGTACCTACTCCTCCATAAATGGTCGCATGTTCAAACCACCAAATAGGTTTCCTAAGATCTCTGGTCTTGGAGACATCGTAATCCTTCGTAATGCCAAGCTTAAGGAATGGAATGGGCGTATGGAATGCATTGGCGACAGACAATTTACCCATATGACCGTATTCCCTAGCAGCTTGATTCCTGTCCCGGAGCTCAGCCATGCCTACCAAGCTGGCAGTCAAAAGCTCCCTTGCGATTCGTCTTGGGGGGCTTCGCAACCCACCATCCCAGAGCAAATGGCTGCCATACACCTGAAACACGCCTCTTCTGGTTCAAGCCAGCAACTACGACAGCATGCAGCGACGACTGCGTTCAAGACCCAAACAGGGAAAAAGGACTATTTGATTAAAGACTTGCAGTTTAACACTTTCGCGAACATCCGAGCACAGGTTGTCAACATTTACCACTACCATGGCCAAGTCGACTTGAAAGTTACCGACTACACTCCAAACGAGAGCATGTTTTATTACGCCGATCCTGAAAAGGAAGATATCTTTCACGTTGTAGATAGACACTGGAAAGGTCCATACGGATACTTGACTCTCAGCGTAACGTTGTACGAAGAAAACGCAAACTGGGCAAGAGAAAACCTGGCGATGGGTGACTATGTTTTCATACGAAACATGAGAGTCAAATTGTCTGCCCGTGGCAAACTTGAGGGCGCAGTGCATCAAGACAAAGTCAACACATCACAAGTCGACATACGTCGTTTGAGTAGCGCGTCAGAAATTGCGGAAATCGATAGCCGACGGAAAGAATACGAAAGCAAACGTGGCAGTGTAACAGCTTTCGAAAAAATACAGAGTGAAGCTAAAAAGCCTTCTGTCAAAACATCACACAGCAAGAAGTCGGCCAAAAGAGAGCGACTGCGCGCTGAGAAAGAAGCCGAGCAGCAAGAAATTGAAAAGAAGGCCCGTGAATGGGAAGCCGCACGTGCTGGCTTGAACAATAATAGTAAGACCTGCGCAATCTCTTATTGATCCATACTGACTCAGACGCAGTCCGATGCGCTCACGTTGACATGAAGTCTTCCACAATTTCCGAAATCATACACAATCCCCATCTTCGTGTGCGCACACTTGAAAAATGTAATGACTATGAACTTCCTTTTGTCAATTGCCGTTACCGATCTCGTGTGCGCGCAGTGGATGTATTCCCTCCCAAACTCGAACTCTTTGCTCACTCTCTAAATGATCCGAACTGGTCCAAACGATCTGAAAAGCATCATGGAGACAGTACGTACTCGAAAGAACGATGGGAATGGGGATTCGTACTCCTACTGGAAGATGCAGAAATACCTCGGGGCGGTGTGTCTGAGAAGCTGCGTGTTGTTGTGAATAATAGCTCAGCACAGTACCTGTTGAAGCTGAATGCGCAAGAGTAAGCGAGCTTTCGATCATTGCTAGGTACATGCTAATTGCCATCATCATAGCCTCAAGAACAATCCCAAGGTGCTCAGACAACTTGAACATAAAATGTTCCTTCTTTGGGGAAACTTAATGGAGTTGAAGACAGAATTGATAGCCAAAGGCTCCGATCTCCCATTACCACCTGGTGACAACCGTTTGCAGAACAAGCCTTTTGACACATGCATAGAAGAGTATGGCTGCGAGGTACCCGTCACGGAGGACCACCCGTTTGGTTATCAGCGCATGCATAGCCTGGCACTGACGACGATCATGGATTGATGTCTGTATTCGCGTTGCGCTGATTGATTGTTGGGCAAGATCGACACGTCCGCGTCATTATTTCATTGGATGGAACTGACTTTAGACAAGACCCTTGCAATGCATCCCTTGAGGGTTTTCTGCGTCACGGCGTCTAAGTGCTGTGACGTACTCAGTAGCCACCGACTTTCCTTCTACTAGGGTATCGTGAATGTTTTAGTTGCTGCAGGGTCCCCTCGCCGCACGATTTTACTTGGTAAAGAGGGACACGTACTAGCTCCGATTGAGTAACTCAACCGACTCAAGAAACGAGGTTGTACAGGACTCGCCATATTACGACTGACCAATGCCCTTTCACTGAAGGTATACCGACTTAGGGTCATTCGTATTGTGTGTGGGCCCAAGTCACAAAGGAGGCTAAAATGGCGTTTACCAGAATTGCGTGATCAGACGTGCTTGGAGCGGAATATGACCGAACCGCGTACCATCATCAATCAACACTTGAGTGACAAAGAACAACATACTCCAGTTTCCAGGACTTGAAACCGAATACAAATATTGAGGAATAATTACAAAAACTACGTATTAGCCGATTGAAAAGTAGAGAAACAATAAAGGTAAGTGTTGTTGGATGCTCAACGCAGTATCCTAGCAGCAACTGTACAAGGGAAAGAAGAGAGATCTGACAAATCAACTCTAGGAAGTATTGTTCAAAGAAAACCATGGAGAAACCGGGGTACACAATCGCTCTTCCAGCCCAAGCACCGGACATCAAAGAACCCAGCGTCAAAATAACGGAACTCCCTCCTACACCGCCTTCACTCAACAAATCCATTCAACTCCGCAGCGTCACTCTTCGGGATCCAAACCTCATAACTACCGATTTCGACGCCCACCGCTTCCAAGCTGCGGCATACACGCAGCTCATCAGTACCTCCATCCCAAAATTCCCAACCCAAGCGCCTGCACCAACAACACCACCTGGCTCACCCCCCTCAGACAATCTCATAACATCCCCCTACAACAAACCCGGCCACTATCTCTCCCTCTCTACCCCACCCCTTCCCCTTCCTTCCCTCTTCCTCGCCATAGCCCTAACATCCCTCCAACCCACTCTCCCCACTTACGCCACAGCCCCCTACACCTCCGCGCTAAACCTCGACGCCGTACTCGACGTCCTACGCGCACTTGTAAAAAGCGAAGGTGTAGAATGGCCCGAAACAAGGTTCTACGTCGTTGTCTTCCGGAGTAAGCTCAAGGAGAACATTGATAATGATTACCTGTACAAATTGGATGAGGAGAGTCACAGGGAAGCGTGCGAGTCCGGTGGGTTGCTGAAGTATTGGTTTGGGAAGAGTGATGCAGAAAGGAGGAATTTGGCGACGTGTAAGTTGGCTCGCTTGTTCTTCTCTTTTATGGTGGAAATAGCCACGTGATGTGGTGTGGTGGTTGGGCAAGACGCGGCTAAACTAACGGGTGTGAGCAGGTTTCTGGCATAGCAGGGAGGATGCGTATCGGGGTGGACTAGGACCGTGGCACAAGAAGGCGCGGGCGGCGGGGAGGGAGCTGTATGAGCATATTACATTTACTACACATTGGTTTACTGTGCTTGAGGGAGCCAAGGAGTATACGTTTGAGGACTACTATTAATGGACGTTTTGTAGTAGGGGGCGTGAGGGGGCGTTTCTTCTCAAGTTTGCAAGCGGTAAAAGGCAATAGAATATAGATAGGATGGGAAAAGTCAAGAAGAACAGCTTTAAATCGCCCAGATGGTCTATACCATGTCCTACTGTACACTGCACATTTGCTATGCAGAGCTCCAAACCCACACCGAATGATATCGATCCATGTCCCCCGCTCGCACGTCAAAAGTCGCTTATGGTCGGATAACGCGGAGGCCGTCTTTCGAGGGTGCTGCTGCTCGCTTGAATGACTGTTTGGCGCGGTTAGGACGCTACGTGCTTGATAGAGGTATATGCGTCGAGGGAAACTGACGTTGTCGCACTCTTCCCATGCCCTTCCAGCACCGAAACCGAGACCGACAAAGGCGGGCCATGCGCGTCGCTTGAAGAGGAGGACCGAGAAGACGACGCCGAAGGAGACTCCGAGACCCGAGCGGATGAGCATTGAAGAGAGGCAGCGGTCCCACTGTGGGTATGTGTTAGTAGCCTTGTTCGAACCCAATCTTGTACTGCTTATCGGTGGTGGGTTGGTGGTGTTGGCATGGGGCAGTCATCCGAGTCGCGTGAGAGCATTGTGCCCCGCCATTGCATGCGAGGGCATTCTCTCCAAACACTCAGATGCCCCAATTTGAATCCAGACGTTGCCAATGCCTTCATCACGGGACTGTGTCGGGAGTGGCTATTCTACCTTTTCGTTGAGCAGAGCCTCGCTCATG
The DNA here is from genome assembly GCF_000523455.1 of Bipolaris oryzae ATCC 44560. NCBI lineage: Eukaryota > Fungi > Ascomycota > Dothideomycetes > Pleosporales > Pleosporaceae > Bipolaris > Bipolaris oryzae. The sequence continues at coordinate 235,914 of NW_006911285.1, forward strand.
GGACGAGTGGTACGCGAGATGGACCCAACGGGCTGGGGGTTGTTTTCGGCCATGGCAGCGGATATGTCGAGTGCAATTGATGGATGCAACGGCGCACTCGGTGTGCTGAGGGGTGAATGGGAGCGGCTCGACGTGGTGTTGATGGTCTTCGACCGACAGCTGGGAATGCCGAACTTTGACGTCGCCGGCCCTTGGCAGGAACGACAAGGGTACGTATGGTCTGTGCCCAACTTTTTTCGACCTTACTACCACTGCTTTGCTCGGCTGCTACGCTTCCTTTGACTTTTGCAACTGCAAACGGGAAGCGAGGTGACAAGATGGCGTCAATTCAGCCAGTGAGTAAGAAGTGTATGTTTTGTCAATAAGGTTGCTGACATGTGAATAGGCCTCGAAGAACGACCCTGTGTCGACTCGCCCGCGGCTACAAGCCATTAACCAGGACTTTTCCGACCTAGACGAACAAATCTCCCAAGTTGCACATATAATAGGCCTTCCTGGCGACTGGGATACTGTAACAGAGGAGGAAGTAAAGGCCAGGATCATACAGCGACTTGTGCGCGCACGAGCGGAATGGGTTCTGCGCTGGATACTCGATAAACTGAAGGATGATTTGGAAGTAGGGCGCATAGCGCGGGGGAACGCGAATTCATGGCAGCTTCTTGAATGGATGATTCAAATTCTTCCTGTTTCAAGAAGCGCACCCCATCTACGCGATGCCAGTTTCCCGAGCATTCTGGAGCGAGCACTTGTCGAGAATTTTGACAAGGACCCTGTTGTGCAGCCTGCAAGCGCATCCGAAGATGTTCACATGAATGACGATTCCGAGTCGAGCGCGACCATCCAAGAAGACAGCAAGCCATCGAAGAAACGAAAGCGCGGAACTGTGCAAACCCCACCGTTGAGAACGGCAACTCTCGATCCGGCACAACTCGGTCATCTTTTTCGCGTAATCCGATCTGTCGTAGCCTCAATAACCGCTTTGGCCGCAGGAAACAAGGGCGACGATTCTACTCAAGCGGAGCTTATGAAGATGGTCTTGAGGACCGACAGTGCGCAAGCTTCACGGATTCTGCGGTTCTGGCTCACGAGCGTTTACCGAATTCTAAGCATTCCTTCGAAAAACACACATCTGGACCACTACTGGGTTGAGTTCGTGGATCTCTCCTTACCCTACGGAATTTGGGATCTACGAACAGTGGATGCAAAAGATGAGACTGGTGCGTCTGCTGAAGAGTTCAGCACAGAGTGCCTTATTCCTACATTAGAACTTCTTGTATACCTACAGGATTTACGCGACGGAGGTGTCTCAAATGTTCCTTCCTATGCCGTTAGTCGCGCGATTACAACATTAGACAAGTTCCTAACTAGGCATTTATTCGCGCCTTCAAGAGCGGCTTTCTTTGGCGAGACCAGCAGTGGAGCTTCTTCGGGCGAAGCCCCAAAGGTGCGGGACGCCCATGTGTTGGCCAGCAACTTGGAACCTCTGCGTGCGAAGCTTCTCCAAGCTGCGCAGATCGAGGATGGCGGCGATATTTTGCCAGCAAGAATTGCGTCCCTGTTCGATGCAGTTCCTCACTTATTAGATTTGGCTATACGCGTATCCCCGTCTCGAACACCAAAAAGCAGGGCAATGGAGAAACCCTGGCTGCAAGCTGTCTTTTCTACACTTGCAGAGTGCGCGGGATGTTCACTGACGACTCCTCCAGAGTTCACCACACGCCAAACCGCTGTCGCTGCTCTCAGTGCTGCTTTGCGCGTGCTGCAAGTACATGAAGTTACCCTTGGCCCAGATCTTGTCAAAACCATATTTCGGTACCATTGCGGAGTTGAATACCCCGAAAGACAAGAGAAGAAGGTGCACTGGTCCCTGATTGCATCTTTGATCGAACTTGACTCCTCGGTCTTCGTCATAGGATCGAAATCTGGCAGCAAAGGAACACAGGAAGATCACACTGAGCTTGTCGAGTTCATTTTTGAGCAGATATCTGCAGTGGAATTGAGCGGCCAAGGGTTTATCGATGAGAAGCAGGCCCAGAAGAATGAGATCCAGCCGGAAATTACCAAAAACACACAATTGACAAGAAGAGCAATGCTAGAGAAAGTTATCATCCCTCTCATGTCGGCCTTTGTACGAAATCGCAACTTGCTAGGCTTCATTCGGAGATGGGATGTTCAGTTGACCAAGAGCTACAGGCATGGGAAACGCAAGGCTCTCAAAGATGGACAAGATATCATCTGGCAAGATCGCGCCCTCTACACTGCCTTGGCAGGAGTTTTTGAACAGTCTCTCACCCAGGGCCAAATTACCACTCTTATTGGAGAGCATAAAGTACGGTTGGCGGAACTGGAAGAGGCGATGTACACAGCATCCAAAGAAGATCTCAAGGTTAAGAAGCTGGCAGCTTACAAGAACGCGGCAAGCAGCGCTATCCTGATCCCCGCTTTTCTTCAATCCATTCGATCAGACAACATTGTTGAAGCGCTCAAGTCTGACCTTCAGGCGTTGTTTCTCACTTATGTCACTTGGGTACGAGATGACGCCTACAGCTTCTATACACAGCTCCATCTCTCTTGGTTCACATTATGCCAGTTGCTAAACAATCTCTGGCCAATTTTCATCCACGCTTCTTCCCAGTCACAGCAGGATCTATTGTATCCGCTATTGGAGCAGGCTATCAAGGACATCTCCTCTGGACGCAAAAACAAAGGCCGAAATGTGGACTCGTCCTCACGAGCGGCTGCTATGCTTCTCTGCTTCAACGCATGCGATCGTCTTCAAACAGTACCTGGTTCTGAAGACGCCATTCGTAATGGGATGCAAAATATCCTGGAGAATCTCTCTCCTACGCAGTTGGGAGATGAAGACGACAAACGCATGGTGGAAGCTTTCTGTACCTACTTCGTCAACCTTCTCGAGCCTCTTGAAGCAAATGCTTGCCGCGATGCCATATACAGAATCTTGTCCAGACTTCCTCAGCTAGGAGAGATTTCTAGCGATCTCGTCTGCAGGTCACTTTCTGAGGCTTTCGCCGAGAGTGGAAGTGTGTCAACTCAAAATGCTTATTCTCCAGCACTTTTGCAAGCTCTTGAACAAGATGCTGATGATGGCATCTACAATGCAGTCGCAGAAGCCATCCTTCACATCAATCCTCTAGCGCTTGCTCGCGAACAGAGAAAGTCGATACTGGATCGTGCCACTGAGCTTTTGACCTCCGGGAAATCCATTTCAGTAGAACTTTTGAGCGTTGTCGCCCACCTCCAGCATGTGCCGAATGCATCGGCACAAGTGTCAACCGAAGCCACCGTGCTCTTCGATATCGCAGAGCAACTCCATCAACAAGATGTCGAAACGGAAACTGTCCTGCAGCTTCTTAGGGAGCTTGTTCAAGAGACATTGTCGCAAATTCTACCTAACCAAACCCAGTCAAAAAACAAGGAGTTTGTCATCGAATTCACAGGAAAATTACTTTCCATCACCAAGGCTACAGATCAGTGCTCATTGGCGAGGCTCTCAATTCTCCGAGCGACATCATCGGCCCAGAAACAGAACACTCTTTTGCATATCGAGCGATATGTCGATCTCCTGAAGAAGTTGCTCAGTAGTCCGGACATCGATGTGCTACAGGGTTCTCTGGATACTTTCAACGAATTATCGATATCTGCATTGAGAGAAGCTAAACTGTTCGACCGTGTTCAGACTTGGCTCCGGACATGGATCAAGGATGCTGTGGACCTCGATCAATACCAAGCACCTCACGCTGTAATTCCATCCGACGTCGTCGAATATGTCGCGCGCGTATACAACTTGGTCACGAAGTATGAGCTGTATCCTGACATGACATGGCTAGTACGCTTAACGCTCACGCTTATACGATCGGGCACAGTAACTGTGCAGAATTCCGTGCAAACTACACTGAAAGAAGCACTTGCATCTCTGGCCGTTTACGAGAAGTCGGACTTGATCGCGGTGTTGACTGCTGATCAGAAGTCACAGAACTCTGCCGCAGCATATCGCATCCTCAACGACCTTGTCTCAACAATGGACGACAAGCTTGAGGTTGATGCTGAGCTGAAACAAAAGCAGTTGGCATTGTTGCCCGAACTCAGTGCTTTGCTTGCTGAATGCCCCGACTATGAGTCATTCGGCAGCCTCATCAGCTGTGTAGACACCATCCTGAATGATAAGCCTTCACTAGCGTCACAATACAGTATCGAGTGCGCTTTCGGCGTGCTCGTCAAGCTGACTTCGCGAACCAGCCCTGCACTGCCCTCTCAATATGCTCCATCGATATTTGAAAGGCTTTGCCACACAAGTCGCTTGATCCTACTTGTACACAGGGGCCGCCTTGGTGGACGCTTTCACCTCTTCTTACCGCTCTTGCAAGGCCTATTGTTCTGCTTATTCATTCCAAATGCTAGTCGAAGCGGCGCACTACCTTCATGGTTACGAACCACTGTAGCCACGGAGCCTGTAAGACTCACAGCTGCCAATGCTTCACAGTTCACACGGCTGCTCTCTACACTTTGCAACCCCCCACAGTCTTCAATCACAAAAGCACACCAGCACCACCAATCTCGCAAATCCAAGGATCTTAACGACCCGATCAAAGCGGCTCGTGAGAAGGCGAGTAACTTCTTGTACCCGCTCCTTGCGTCTTTTTGCCGCTTCCAGCTTAACGGCAGACTGGACCAGAGTGTGAGAGAGAAGCTGATGCCTGGCATCTGGGAGGTTGTCGGCACGGCGAGCTTGCACAGAGAGACTCTGGACGCAATGTTTGCCGGTCTAGGCAGAAGTGAGCGGGACGTCTGGAAGGGTCTATGGGAAGATTGGGAAGGGGTCCACGGGAGGAGACAGGTTGTCGGTCATGGGGAGTGAAGCGCCGCGTTGCCAAGACTATCATAACTGCCCGCAAGCAAACGTGATGGATAGGATCGCGACAAGACCTATTCCAGTATTTACTAATACAATACCAGGTGCGATATGCCGCTGTGCTGTCAGGAAACCTGAGACTTACTCAATACAATCAAAATTGCAATGTGAACAATATGGAGTGTCGATCTGTTTGCCCTCACTCCTCTCCCGTCAGCCTACTATTGTGAAGTCAATTCACCTCGTCGTCACCGGTCACCCAGCACAATAAACTCTGCGTCATCCTCCAACCCAGCGCAACCGTGCGCTTTCACGCTGCCCATTTGATATTGTATTCATTCACTTTAGTCTCTCAATACTTGATACTTAAACCAACCCGACGCCTTTCAACCCATACCCTCTCTAAACCCAACTACTCACATCCACCAAATATCAAAAGAAATGTCAAATCCACTCTTGTCACCACAGCCAGCACCACCACCCATGCCAGCCATGCCCCCCTCAACAGAAACCTCAAAATACCTCTACGCAACAAAATCCCACACCCCAACCCCGATATGCCACTGCGGCATGCCCCAAGAAACCACCTACCACCACCCCCTCATCACCTGCGCCAGCAAAAGGTGCAAAACGCGATACTACCACATGCACTGCGCAGACCTGACACACCAGCACTTTCTCAGCAACGAACCTTGGTTCTGTCGGGATTGCCGACTCGCTCAGACTATCATGGGTGTGCCGACGCAGGTGCTGATGCTGTCGCCTCCACCTCCGCTGCCGCGCGTGTGTGTTTGCGAAGAGCCGCCGTATATCATGGGGCCTATGGTGCAGTGTGCGCGGAAGGCAAAGTGCGAGGTTAGGTGGTTTCATTGTGTTTGTGTTGGGTTTCCTGAGGAGGAGGCGGGGTGGGTTTGTGAGGCGTGTGAGGGACTGGAGGATGTACCAGAGCCAGCGACTAAGAGGGTGAAGATTTCTTTGGGCGCGGTGGAGGATGAGGTTTTGAGCCCAAGGGGTGAAGGGGAGGTAGAGGCCGAGGAGGGCGGAAATTTGGGTAAACTGGCTCATCATGATTGCGCTGTACATGGGGTGCAGATGTGGGAAGAAGCAGTGGCGTTGTCTATGGCAGGGAAGAGGGATGGTGTTGCGGTGGTGGAGCAGCAGCAGGTGAATCGAGTAGAGGAGGCGGAGGCGGAGGTGGAAGAGGTGCTGGAGGTATTGGAAAAGAGGAGAGATGGGATGAGGGCGCCAGAGTGTACTGCGACTGAGACCACGACACCAGAGTCTCCTGCGCCAAAGTCTACGACGCCAGAGGCTACGATACTGGAGTTAACAACAACAGAGCCTACTGCGCCAGAGTCCACAACCACGGAGCCTGGATACTGCTTCTGCGGCACACCGGATACCAACGACATGATTGCTTGCGATGCCAAGGGCTGTGCGACAGAATGGTTCCATTTTACATGCGTGGGTTTGACGCCTCAGACGGTGCCGAAAGGGAAGTGGCTTTGCGATGAGTGTGCGGAGAAAGCGATGAAGCGGAGACGGGTTAAGGTTGCTGGGAGGAAGAGGAAGAGGTGAAGTATGAGGCTTTCATTGAGTGAATTGGGTGGAACATAGTGGCTGATGTATTGCATGCTCGATCTTGCTCTTGTCGAGGTCATCTGAATTGGGGGTCTTTCTTGCCTTCTCGCTAGGGATAGGTATGGGTACTGTATGTATCATCCGGCACCTAAGTATAGAGAGGTACGGCCTTTGTAGCTTCTTTCTCAGTAAATAGTTGTACCAAGTTTGCGACGTCAACAAATGATATTTGACACATGCGGGTTTTCATCCACTACAACCTCCTCTGAACTTGGTCTGATGGAGTACTGTATGGTCATACCGTGTAAAGAGGGAAAAAAGAAGAAATCATGACCCAGTCCTGATATCGTATTGATAAGTACTTAGCCCCACCTTAAAACATGGGTAAGACTGGCCTGTTCAGGGTCCATTAATCTCGTCTAACCTTGTAGTATACGAACCCTATCACGTGTCGGGTGGGGCTAAAATCAACATACCGCTATACATCAAATCCGTTGTCATTATCTCCTGGTGTTGAATCCAAAGCTACATTCAAAACGTACACCGTATCTGCACGCAGAAATACACCCACTAGCTGCAGCACTTGATGACGTAATACCACTATCTATTCCCGGGGCACCCGCCGACAACGAGGTCTGGTTCGCAGGGACACGCAACCCGCACCCCTACCACGGCATTTGGCCTTGTACCCCAGGAAAAAAAAGCAGCGCAAGCAGTCACAAGGACCCTTACATACCTTGTTCCCTGTCTCACACCATGCTGCCATCACTATTGCAGCAACCTTCTCCATCCTCATCGTCCTCATCTAGTACTAGCTCCTCGCACGCAGCAAGCACCAGCACCAGCAGCACCAGCAGCACCAGCAGCAGTGGCAGTAATAGTAGTAGTGCTATTCCAAAACCCACAACCCCATCCCCCTTCTTCGCACCCCTCCCACACACAACATGGTCCCCCACAGCCGCCGCCCTGGCCCTGACCCGCGACATCGCTAGCATGAACACCACCATCCTAGCCGATCTGCACGGCCTCTCCAGCATCCCGCGTATCTACACCACGCTGTTCCACCGCACCCGCGAATTCGCAGCCACCGTGCGCCATTTTGCCAGCGTCGTGGCGTCGGGCTCGTGGGCTGCCGCCGCGTGTCTGCTGGTCGACTGGGGCGTGCATGTGCTGCGGCATCCGGGCGTCGGGCTCGAGCGCTTTCTGAATAGTCAGAGAGAGAGTTTGTATTGGATTCTTGACGATGCGTTGTTGAGGATTTGTGTGGATATGTGGGATCCGCCGTCTGAGCAACGGCAGCAAAAGGAGATTTGTGAGAGGGAGGAGAAGGCGCGCGAGGTGACGAGGGTGGTGCCGTGGGATCAGGCGACGGGGCCGATTGTCAGGGTGCTGGCCAAGGCGCAGGTGTTGGTGCCCATTTGGGGGCAGATGGATGTTGAGGAGACGAGGAAGTGGGAGGTACCTATCTATGAGGGTGCGCAGGCCGACTGGTTTGAGGTGGGTTGGTTTCGGCGGTCGAGGCAGTTTCTTAGGGAGAGTAGTAGGATCCATGAGATTTGGAGGACGGTGAGGAGGGCGGGGAAGGGACAGTTGCCTGCAGAATTGGCGAATGTGATTGTCGAGGATGTGGCGGCGTTTGAGGAGTTGCCGCTGGGGGATCTGAGGGAGTTGTATTTTCCGACTGGGAAGAGAGTGTCTCGCTGAATGAGTAGATTGAAGAGATATAACAAAAAAAATAAGATCAAGACAAAACGAGGCCTATGATGTCGTTTAGCCTCTTGCAGAGTCCAAAATGGCAAGCAAATCTTCCTTTCCGGCCATGCCCTCCATGGCCCCAAACACATCCGTCAGGGTACTTTCAGCCACCTTATCAATATCCTCTTGCTTCTCAACACCGACCTCCTTGAGCGTACTCGGCAATCCAAGATACTTCACAAAATCGCCTACCGCATCCGCGAGATCATCCTCCTCAGCACACAACGCCCTGTTCCAAACCTCCAGCACCCGCTTTTGGGCCTCCCTCTGCCTATCCGACCTGTCCGCCATATACCTTAGCACAGGAGCAAGCATCACACATGAAGTAATACCATGCATAACGCCGCAAGTACTGCCCAACTGGTGCCCAATAGCATGCGAAAGCCCCATTGGGATATCCCACAGCATCAGTCCCATCATAGCGTCTCGAGCCCCGAGCTGGCAATTTGCGATGCCCTCCAGGAGCTCAGAGTGCTTGTTATCTGCTTCGCCCATCTTATAGGCTTTTAGGCCGCGCAAGAGTGTTTGGAGGGCATTTTCCATTTGGAAGAATGTGTCTCCTGTGCAGCGGTCATTCAACATCTACATAAAGGGAGAGAGTTGTAAATTAGCGAGTGTTTTGTTTTGGAGGGGTTTCTTGTTGTCATTTGAAGAGGGGAAGAAACACCTACTGTTTCGATGCAGTGATCCACCGCACGTATACCGCTTGAAAGCCAGAGTTTCCGAGGCGATGTAGCTGCTATCTCTGGATCGAGCAAGATCATATCTGGGGCTGCGTGCTCGCTGGCAAAATGCTGCTTCTTAAGTGTCTGGGGATTTGTTGCTGACGAATTATTATTCCACTCGCTGGCAGAAAGACTGGTTGGCACAACAATGAGTTTGACGTTTGGGTCTTTCAGCCCATCTGCTTTTCCTTTCTCTTGATCAACCAGGGCTTCCATTTCTTCTACTGTGAGATTACCCGCGGCAAGGTTGGCATGCATCAAGCGGGCAATCTTGCATGCGTCCGAGTAGCTGCTGCTTCCGATGCTGACAAGACAATCTGCGTCATTCTCGCGTATTAATCTTGCTATTTCCAAAACATCATCGTAGGGTGAGTGTGCGCCAATACCGGACTTGGAGGCTACTGCAAGGAAGCCCAGTTTCTCTTTCAGTTTCTTGACAACATCGGTGTTCTCGTCCAGAGCTTTGGAGTGTACTATGACCAATCGCTGGCAGCCCCACGTGCCGATTGCCTCAATAATGTCATGGATGTAATCCGAGTTTAATATTGCGTTGTGCCCTTTTCGAGCGGGGATGGGAAGTTGCTGGATTGTTTTCCTTTCGCGGAGGGAACCGATATTGATAGAGCTTGGCATTTTGTGTTCGTTGTGCTAGATAGCCTTTTTTTTGTGTGTACGCATGTCTAGAGGTGTAGCAAGCTAATTGTAGTTTTACAAAGAGCGGGGTGGGTCACGGTTGTAATAGTATGCGGTGTGTCTGACGAAAGTCTTACCTCATAGCTTTTTTATCCTTCACCCAGGCTACAAGTATGGTACATCCATCAAGAACCGGCCTTGCTGATCCCTCTCGCTACATTTCAGTTAGTCTGTCGCGTAAGAATACTATTTTTGGTTTGATCTTCAGGGTCATCGACGATTCTTATGGGTTACTTAGCGACCTCTGGTGATTAAGACCGTGTCAAAGAGTGCGTGTCTTTGTAGCCTTGTGACTTGGTTCTCTATGGCCCTATTTGCATTCCTCTGCGAGTTACCTGGTAAGTTGCGTAGCCGCTGATATTTTGATATTTATAAAGACCTTCTTCCACGAAACCTCTAGGCTCATGTGCAGTAGGACTTGTCGCAGAGATGGCTTTCTACGCGTATGCAAACTGTATCGGTTTCGTTTAATAACCTGGGATGCCACATCAGCAAGGAAATTCACCTCGGAAGTTACAAAATCCAAATATTTTCCGGTATGCCCAACCCTCCATACAAGCATGAATGGTTGTCACCGTGAGAGAATATGATGACCTGGGCATGGTTCGGGAGGTCGAAATCCCATCAGCATATGTTCTATTGAACTTCCTCTAAGCAGAGTGGTAGTCAGAATCAGTCGCGGGCAGGTGCCATGGAGTTGAGGGGCTGAGGCGGTTGTGGTAATATGGATGAACCAAATGACGTCAGACGGAGCTCATATCAAATCCAAGTTATGTACTTGGCCTGAGACATACCATCGCCATGTGCTCAATTCGAGTCACAAACCATACTTTGCCGCCTGCACAAGCACAGGGACTACGTATTCCGCGATTAAGTTGGTGGAGCCCTCGAACCCAGTGGTCTTGGCTCCTTGGGCATGCGAGTAACTAGTAAAATACCGGCCATAGCCGTTGACCACTCATCTTCGATTGGTAGCCAACGCCTCTTTTTCTTCACCACATTGTCCAACCAAGACTTTGCAGTACATGTTGGTCGCTCTCAAGGGTCAGAGTTAGCGTACGATTGCGTATACTCAGAATTGACGTCACAGAGTATTCAAAGGCAATCCGATGTAAAGGCATCTCCACGAATATGTGTAGATTAATGTTTAAAGAAAACGAGACATGTATTTGCGTTACTGCGAGCTTCAAGGAGATCCAAGGGGAGAAAGGTAGGGCGGAGTAAGGAGTATGTGGTGTATCGTGGCATATAGTAGAGGTGAAGTGGAAACTGTTTGTTAGTTCTTTGCAAACGGCATGCTTAGGGTGACGCCTAGTAGTGTACGGGGGCTTGAAGAACATAAAGGCGTTTTAAAAAGACAGCAAGTAAGCACGCGAGAGTGATCATTGTGATAGAAGACAGGGGTCAGAAGTGATGCAGACATCCGAAAATGCAGCAGAATTGGTTGTTGTCGGCGGACTATTTAATGACCTTATGACGCAACCGAGATCCGGATGTGAAATTTATGTTACATTGGGCGCGCCTTGTTGAAGATGGTGCGCAGGTATCTTGTATTATCCACCCATGTAGCCTGTCCCTATGTTGCTCTGGAGTTTTTACTCTTCAGTAAAGGTGGCATACTCTTCCTTGCTCATGGTCTTGCCCTTAGGCTCCGCTGACACAGCGATCTTTGCGACCCAGGCATCGCCCTCGGGGTCCTTGTTGACACTGCCTGGCGCGGTCTCCAACGCCTCGTTGACTTCAGAAACAACACCAGCGATGGGGGTGAGAATGTCCGAAGCCGACTTTACAGACTCAACGGCGCCGATAACGTCGCCCTCGGCCACCTCCATGTCGACCTGTGGAAGCTCAATGTAGACAACGTCACCGAGGGCTTTGGCTGCGTATTCTGAGATGCCGAGAGTGCCTATATGTTGCAATATGTCAGCGTGCGCGACCCATTTTATACGTCTTTTGTGCGACAGAGCAGAAAATATGTATGTTGGGGTTTGGCAATGCGGGGATTGCGGGGAGATTGAAGCAAGTCGACGTACATGTCTTGCCATCAGCGGACAGCTCAATCCACTCGTGGTCCTCGGTATACCTCTTCTCCTTGACTGTGCGAAATGTCAGCCTGAAGCATAAAGTCGTGAGTCGTATGGTTGCGACTCAATTACGGTACGGGAGTAACGTACGTGCGGCAGATACCGAGAATAGCCGTTGCTTTGGAGCAACCTGCTGCCACTTCTGAGATACAATTAGCGAGGGCCTCCTCGCAGCCACGGAAGAGATTCGACGGGCGGCGAGAGCGATGGAGAGACGGGCGGCCATTTTTTCAGTGAGTGTAGCAAGAGAAAGAAAAAACCGGGAGCTTCAGAGGTATATCGAGGGAAGCTTTGGCGAAATAGGCAAGATAGCAGCAGTGAATCGGCCGCGCCAAGACCTGGTAAAAAAAGTGGGGCGCTTCCGCGGTTTGGCGGAAAGGTTGGCCGCTTTCGAACACTTTTTGCGACGGAGAGGGCGGGCATCCAGACTGACAAACACACGCGACCCGCGCGCAATCCGACGCCAGACATGCTGTACGAAATGATCGGAGTGGTACGAAACAATTATTCGCATTGAGTTGCCCACGATGTGCCAATGTGCTGACGAGTGCCTCAGGTACGGCCTGGCCGCCTCTCCGAAGTCAAAGAGTAAATCCCCATTTACCATGGAGCTACCGCTCGAAATGCACTCTCGTCTGACCATGCCTCTTGTTTAGAATCGCCAAAACCGCCGGAAAAATCGTTCTCGATCAGCAAGGCGTTGTGCGCGGCGTCTCCAACTGGGGCACTTTTCTGCTCCCCAAACCAGCCAAGAAGCTGCAATCGACACATCACTACGGCCACCACTTCATTATGCGCTTCGATGCCAGTGCCCGCGCTCAGCACGCCTTGCGCAGGACCATGAGTTTGGACCCGCGCCTTATCAGATATAGTGTAGTCAAGATGGGCACCAAGTTTGAAGAGATTAAGGATATACCGGGCACCGCCAAGTTTAGGTGAGGGGCAGCAAGCAGAAAGAGGCATGATGTATCATATAGCAGAGGGAACATGCATTGCAATATGGCGTTTTGGGTGGCATTCATGAAGAAGAATCGGGCTTTCTATCAAAAGTGGGGTTATCACAATCGCCATGGTAGCCATATATAACAATTACTATCCGAGACGATCGAGCTACACAGATTACGGGTTCTCGTCGCAAATTTACAGCTTCCGTGCAATTTTTTCTCGTTCTTCGACGTTCCGCGCTTTTACAGCAAGTCAGCTGGCCCAGCAGCAAGCAGATTACAATTGTCTCCTTTAACGTTCAAGATGGATGAGACAATCTACAATACATTTCATGCAACCACTCCAGTGGTGGCGCTGGGACATCCTCTCCTTATAGTTAGCAGCATCTGCGCCACTATGCACACATACGGACAACCAGGCCTCCTCCAGCGAGGCCCCCATCCGGCCTTGCTAGCCGCAATCTCGCCTCTCCCTTGCTTCGTTCTCTTTCCCCCTCTCTCCTGTAATAACCATGTCGCCCGTCCCATGGAAGCAGGAAATCAACTTTGCCAGCGCATTGCTGTTGCATTCGTGCATAACCGTCTTCCTAAAAGAAGTCAGTAATGGCACAGCCGTCCTTTACCACATATTCATTCTTGCTAAAGACAAGGCTGCTATCGATACTTCTGTCATGCTTGACGGCTACACATCCGTATTCTCCAGAGATCAAGACGGCGAGCTGGCTGAGCTGTACTTTACAAACACCGGGTTTATCCTCTTGATAGCCTCGCTTGCTTCCGCGATCGCCATGAACTTGACTCTTCCAACAGGAGTACTGAATGCGCTAATTGCAGCTACGTTCGGCCTGGCGTTCCTAGCATCCGCTGCAGTAGCATGCAAGAAGAAGAGTTTTGTTATGCCCATCATGGCTCTTCGGCGTGCAGGGCGATTTATTTGGTCAGACACGCCATTCGTCAACTTCTTCTCGTTGATTTACATTGCTGTTGTTTTGAAAGGATCTTCGGAGCTTGCTTTGAGAGACTACGTTATCTTTCGATCCATTGCAATCCTGGAACTTGTCTTTATGAAAGCTAGGCTGGCAGCTGCAGACGCAGAGACGCAGCAGGTCATGTTGAAGCGTCTTGTCGATAGCGAATACGCTGTCATCAGCAGCGTAAGTAGAACCCGCATTGCTCGATATCAGCCACACAGCTTACTTGACGTCAGAAATGCCTCCCTGCGGCCCGTAGTCCGCCAAAGCAACTCGAGCACTCGCGTATTGTGCCTTTTATGAGCTCTCAGCGCTTATTTGTCATGTTATACAAAACTGCAATCGGCCATATCGAGGGTTCTGTTTGCGGAGCATCAGGCCCTGCTACGATGGCCATTCCAAAAAACCCGGGTTTTTTCAAAGACGAGGCTGCACAATATGGCTGGCGAGTCTACCGCGTGTCGCCTACTTATGTCTTCATTGAAGACTGCGGTCAGACAATGGTCACTGAGACAATGAAGAGGGCGCCAACCAAAGAACGAATAGGCATGGCAGCCCGCTATACCAAGTTTATCTCATGGAGTCACGGAGTACTCTTACGCCGTCTTGGCAGGCGCAGGGTTGTTTGGTTGATGCATACAGGGCAAGATGAGCGTGGAGCTGATTGCTGGAAAGGAAATATCAACCTTGTTACGGGATTGAAGGAGACGTGGCTCAAAGACAGAGCCAGATTTAGACCCATGACCAGTGGTGACGAAGGAGACGCAAGAGTAAATGTTGTGTGGTAAAAATAGTCACCGGCTTGACGTATATGCCAACCCTACAATCAGGTTCACTACACACGGAATGCAAGAAGATTGCGCAAAAGCTAACCTTGTGTGCGATCTGGTCGGCCAGCATACGGCAGCACATTAGGATTTTCAAATTAAATTCTTATCTATAGTGACTCGTCTCTCTCGTCAGCTAGATATGCGGTGAAGACAGCAACGACAGGAACCAGCGTTAGGCATTCGTTATGCAAGGATGGTGGAGAGCGGGTGACTAGCGCTTCCGTGAGTTAAGCTCATGTCGTCCGTTCGGTTTTTGGTCATAATGTGCAGCGGGTAACCCCCACGGCAATAGTTGGACACGGCTGGGTGGGGTGGGATGGGGTGATGAACATCAGCCTCATCAATCTCAGATGGTTTTCCATCGAGCTCTTCATTTCTCGCTCATCCACCAACCCGGATTCCAAGTCAAAGTATGCACTCAAGAATTCAAGCGGCATAACTAGCTTCTTGAATCAATTTAGCCTGTACCGGAGCAGGCCGGACTACCACCCTGCTGGAATTCAGGATTCTAATGGATAAGCCGCACATTCAGCTGCATCGCCGACCGCACCCATTCCCCAACAGCCCAACGTCAATTCTAAACATATCGCCGCTTGGTTAAACATCTTGGTATCACGACTCCAGTGCCAGCACCTGGAATCAAGTCCTCTGCTCGCTCCTATTCAGCCTATGGTTAAGTGCACGGTCTTCGCATCTGTTCTCTGAGGCTGAAAAACATGATCGGTGGTTATGTAAATTTTTTAGCATGTGGATCAGGATGGCGTGTTGTCAGATCCTCCGAGCCTCTTTCGGCGATGCACCCAGCATGATGGTCCACCTCCGATCCTGCCATGAGTTAGTCAACGAAGAGGACTTGAAGCGTGGAATTAAAGAGAAAGAGGATTGGATGAAGGGGCAAAGTCTCGCAACAACACCCTATTCTGCCAATATGCCAGCCACTTGCTCGGCTTGCATTCGGGCTTAAAACACATCATCGTCAAGCACATTCTGATTCGCCTTGCGTCCTTTTGCATTCCTTGGGGCTTAGCGCGCGGCACGGAACGTCTACTTAGTCTTGAGAGATCCACTATTACTAGGGCTCGCAGTGCAGATCCACATCCGGTAACGAACGCCGATGTCATGTCAACGACTATCACCGCCCGGTCTAGCACCAGGCAGCTGGTTCGAAAAGGCGCACACATGTACTACGGACTTTGCATGTGCAAAGGAATGGGTAAATACTGCTTGCAGTAGATAGTCTCTGCAAGGACTTTGTCTAGACCCTCACCCACAGTTCAATTTTCATTCAAGGCGCAGCAGCAGCGTCTAGGCTACAGGAAGAGCGCATTGTCAGTCTTCATTTGGCAAATGACATGTCAAAGGAAAACAACCTATGTATCCAGCAGCCCATGGTTACACGTAAGGCGCTAGGCGTTCTTCAATCTACCTGCTATGACGAACCTCATGGCTGGCACGTTACACGATGGATGCGGGACGATCTTTGACAAGACGCGAGTATTGGAGATGTGATTCCTATCAATAGGCCCGACTTTTGGCATGTTTTTGGTCAACCATGCATACATAGGCGAACTGATTTTACGGCTCGGGCTAGTAGCCAGCATATACAGCCGATGGTCAAACTTACGAGTACTAGTCAGCCGACAAAGTTGCAACTACTGCATCACGCTATACTGGTGTGTCAATAATGCACACTACCTATTCCTTTCTCATCGTTCTGGAAATTCGAACTCAAGAATCAAGGGGGAAATCAAGGGCGCAAACAAACGAAGATTAAGTCGGTGTGGTGGTCAAAGTCCAACGTTAGACTTTCAGCCACCACAACGTTTTTACGGAAGCTTCTCCGCCCGCCATGTTCAAGTTGGCTTACAGGCAAAACACAAACGAGCCAGGATCGCACCTAGACACCTTGGTGTTGCTATTCGGGATACCGCGGCTTGCATAGCCTATGCTGACTGTACCGCTCGCTAAAAAGAACAAACGGATCTCGTCGGATCCTGTCGACCAAAAAGGCCTCGTCCATGATGAAGATGCAGCACGGAGCAGGTAACCGCGAGCCTCACCGTGTCCCGCTCACGCCCACCAACCATGCAACCCACTAGTGGTGGGCCTGTGACTACTGCAATTGCCAATAATGCAACCGCCGCGGAAAGGTTGGGCAAGTGCATTCAAACGGTAAGACTCCTTTCCTTAGCCGGAAAAGAACGAGAGTATCCATGCAACTCCTACGAAATATGCTCTGCAGTGTAGTCATTGACAGATGTATAAAAAGAAAGCGTCTATCCTACATCTTCGCTATCTTCCTTCAGACAATCAACACATCTCCTACACACCGACCTTTACAAACCTCCAAATAAATCTCTTATACTCCCTTCCTCCACCCCAAAATCTCTCTCCCAGATTTCCTCTACTACCACGCAAAAATGAGCTTCACTACTCTTCTCCTCGCGGCCCTCTTCTCTAGCGCCACCGCCGCACCTCTAGCCACCTCCTCCTCGAGCCTCGACAACGGTGTACCCCTCAGCATCTGGGGCGGCCAAACCTGCACCAGCTCAGGTGTATCAGTCTCGTACATCCCCATCAACGGCGATTGCTTCGGTACCTCGCCAATTTTCAGCGGAAACACCGATTCATTCAAGATTACCGCGGATAATCTTGCCAAGTTGCCAAGTGGATGCAGTGGTAAGTTTTTATCTCTCTTTCTTTGCCTATCCCAAGCGATGCAAAGGAGATGTATAAAGAAAAGAAGTATGTATACTGACAGAGTTGAATAGTTACTGCATACGACAACGACGGATGCAAAGGCAATGCCATCACTATCAACACGGTTGGCGGCGATTGCAAGACATTTGGTGCGTTCAAGCCGATTCGCTCGGCAAAGGCAGTAGGATGCAAATAGACGAACACGCTTCTTGTTCGAAAAAAGAGGCGACGAAGAAAACGAGAGGGTAGAAAAGTCATGTCTTGATGAAAAGAGAAAAAACTCACAATAGTAGTGTTGGTAGGGGGAAGAAAAGGATAGGGTACATGAACGAAATAATGCGATTTAGAATAGTTTGAATGAGTAGTAATAATTAGAACATTCTTTATGAAGACACACCTCTTCTTTGCTTCGCTGAAAATTGTATGGGTATCGTTTCAACTTCCCCGATAAGACCCTAAAAGGTATCCTCGCTTCTCATACACACACACACGCGCGCGCATTATATACTCTCTCCCATCTCACCCATCTATGCCTCAAGCTATACAAAAGGCAACCAAAAGAAAGAAAGAAAGAAAGAAAGAAAAAAAGAGCCATTTACACAAGATCCATCTTAAATAACAAGACGTTTAATCCATCTTCCTACTACTCCTCTGCACCAGCGTCTCCCTCGACTCCCCCTCCACCTCCCTCGTACTAACAATATGAAACGAAAAATCCAACTCCCCCACCAACCCTTTCACCGCCTTCAACAGCCGCTCAACCTCCATATTAATGCACCTTGTGCTAACCGCCATGACTGCAAACGCCGCGTAGCCCGGTTCGGTAATATGTTTGAGACTGAGGATCTCCGGATCGACTATTTCGAGTTTGCGCGAGAGCTGGGCGCCGGGGGGAGAGCGGAGGTAAGGAGGTAAAGGTTGGGCGTTTGTGATGGAGGAGGAGAGCATGGCGAGTAAGGAGGTTGTTTCGTGGGATGTTACTTTTGCGTCGGAGATTACGCGGCGGAGGTCGTGGATCCATTGGGCTTTGCTGTTGGGGTCTTTGAGGTTTGGGTCCGAAGATTGCGGCTGGGTTAGTGAGGGGTGCGTGAAGGCTTCGGAGGTGTAGCCAAGGAGGGCTGTGTAGTTGACGATGCTGTTGTGGTTTGTTAGCTTCTGGCGGCGGGGGAGGTTCGAGGAGAAGGTGTGGTACGTACTTCTCGACATATGTGATAATCTTTTCGTATTCCTCTCGAGGAAACTTGCCTCCGAGTGGGAATTCCCACCGCACGAAGCCCGCATGCATCTTCAATCCTTGGAGAGTGAGCATCTGCTTGGCAAAGACCTTGTTGCGGGCCTTGATTAGCTGGTATCCTGGGCTGTCTTTTTTACTGTCTTCTTCGCCGCCGAGTTCTCCTCGAATACGACCCATGACCTGCTCGTGCATGATGGAAAACAGATTTGCAGAGAGATACAATGCACCACCAAGCTGCTGCCGGACAGCAGAGTGCTCGGTGATTGGGTAAGGAAAGATTGTCCAGAAAAATGCTACTGCAAGACCGGCAATAACAGTGGCCAGACGGTAAGGGCCTAGGATGTAGATGGCATATGCAGGTTGGCCTGTCCCTGCTATGACTGCTTGTTCGCCAATCTTGCGAACCTGGAGTTCGTAGCCGACAATCATGGTAGCAGTGACAACGCTAATAATTCCAACAATGACCAAGTCTAAACGCTTCAGTGGAATGTAAAATCCAATCGCAACGAAAACCCAAAGGAAAACAAGTACACCAGGCGTCTTCTGAGCGGGAATATACCAGATGAGCCACGCAAAGATCATCGCTACAGCTGTTCCGCTAATACGTAGTATGAACTGGAAAATTGCCTGGCCTGCAGTGGGTGTCATGGAAATGGCAACCATGATCAAAGCCCACACCAAACGCTGTTCGACGAAGAACCTTTGCGTCGGCCGCAGGAAGGCTACAATAGCTAAGCTCATTGTTGCACAAGCAGCACGGAATCCAAAGGCTGATTCAGGACTGCGGAGAAAGGCCGGAATTCCGCGTAACCGGTCTCCAAATCTTTCCCATGCATTGGCGGGTGGTAAATGTTCTGGGTCCTTCTTTTTATTGAATGCCTCTCCCATGTATACAGTAGTCTTGTTCCTGTCGAATCCAGCGACCGTCGTCTCATCTTCTGAGTTTGCGTCTTGACTTTGGAAAATGCTCTTCAGCCACTTCTTGAAGCGTCGCCCACCTGGCCAGATGAGCTTGTTCTTCATGGTCGCTTGGTCTTTACTGTCGGCAAATTTTACAAGTTCGAGCGTTGAGCGACTTGTCGAATGAAGCAAGAACATAATGTAGAGAAGCATGAAGAGCTGGCGTTGGTCCCGCTTCCTTGTCGTAATACTAGGGATAAGTTTCAAGGTCTCCTCATCGATAGCCGAGGGACATGTGAAGTAGTCATCGCTAAGCTTGATTTCCTTTGTTTTGACCCAGTGGTGGAGTGTAGTCTCTTTCGTACTGAAGAATGCGTCCGCCTGCTTCTGAAAGTGATCGGCAAATCCAGCATATCCCGGTTTGACGGAGTCACCTTTTGCCTCCGTGTCTTCTTGGTTCTTTCCTTTCTTCTTCGGTGGTTTCACCAGCTGCAGTCTCAAGAAAACATGGGAAAGACCATCATCAAGAGCTTGAAATATGTTGCTAAGCGGCTCGTGCGCAAACCTGAACATCTCGTTCCATTCGTTTACAGTTTGTCTGCGAAGGGCCTCGTCATGCTCGTCTTCATGCCCGTCCCAGTGGTTCATTTCCGCGCTGCGTTCGAAAAGATCTATAATTGATGCCAAGCCCAGGACCGGTAGCAAAATCGATCTGAGATGTTTGAACGTGACTTCCAAGTCGTCGGGCGACAGCTTTCCAAATGCTACCTCTCGTTTCGCAAATGGGAGGTCTGCGGAAAGTTTGCCGTGCAGTTGCTGCAGTGCTGTAGTCATCTTCTTGACGGCCTCAATCTCTGGCTTCACCTTTGATTTTGCGTCTTTCTTCTTGTCTCCTGTATCTGGCACATATTTCTGCGCAAACATATCGCTAGTTTCAAGACTGGTGAAATAGGCCTTGTGAGCACCTAGGGCACTCTTGAGCAATCCAACGTACCCTGCGAACTCTTTCATTACGACTTTACGCGATGTGACAGGCACAATGAACAAGCTTACACCTGTCGCAATTGCAAATCCTGTTAAGAATGTTTCCAACAGCTTCCGGACGAATGCCTGGCACTGCGGTACCGTTCGGAACAAGAAGCCGCTGGTTGCCGCAACGTTGACAAATATGGCATATATTATCGTGGGAAAGGCAAGTTGAGGAAACTTTGCTTTCAAAGTATTGACCACATATATTTGGAAGAATAGCCAAACTGCAAGAACAGCAGACTGAGAAGAATTGTAGGCTTGTGGAGGTACGGCAGGATCGGTCGTGTGTTGTCGCGCCTTTACGCCGGTCCATACCATGAGCAATGCAAGGGCCGCTCCGATACAAGTAGCGAGTAGGTTCATGGTCATAGTCTGAATGAACTTTGCGCGCGGCATGATGCAGAAACCAAGAATGGATACAATGGCCGTGAGGTATCCTAGTGTCGTGTATGTCTGCGCAACATCGGTTGCTTGATACATGGCCAGCGCAATAGTCGGCGGTAACGCTGCTTTTCCCATCATCAGAAGAGTTGGAACGTCCAGTCCTAGTTTTCCCCATGCTGCTTTCAATTTCGAGGGTTTCTTCTCTTTCTTCTTCTCGTCCTCTTCTGCTGTAGACACATTCTGTTGATAGCTAGTAGGTTGTTCCGGCTCCTCACTGGGTGTCGGTCTTGCAGTCGTGTTAGAATCCGCTTCATCTCGTTCATCAGTATTTCTTTTTGTCGCCGAAGACGCCATTGTGACGGCAAGGACTCGAGTGTGTCCCACTAGTCTACACGTCAAAAACTGAAGAGAATGCAAAGAGGAGGAGAGACATTCAGGCCACTGTCGGCCGAAGATGGGCAGCAAGGGTGAATTCTTCAACCAATTGTTATGCAATTCCCCGATTGTCCGTCAGGAAGCTCGTGTCGGCACCTTGGGACATCCGAGTCACGTCATAGTATGCTTTGCAATTGGTCAAGCACCATGCCAAGAGAGACTTACAACTTAGCGTACGCCCCCTATGCATACGCCAGGGCCATTCGGCCCGCAGATCTGCTCACCGTACGATTTAGGTTTGGGCCAACTGCATGTCAGCCAGTTCTTCAACCATACATAGTCATCAACCATTGCTGATCAAAAGTCTTGGTCATTAGATGCTTATGTTCTTGAGATAACCGAAAACTTTGTCATATTGGTGATGGATTTTATAGCCGAAATGGAGAACATGGATTGCGAAGGGGTCGAGAGCTTTTTGTTACCAAAATAGCAACGTTGCCATTAACTGACTAGGGGCCCTTGCCTGGTAGTAGTCCTTTAATACACAGGACGTTTTCCACCGTTTATCATGCATGAACCCGTATAGAGTATGCTATCACCCATGAAAGACTGGGCATCAACAGGGAAAGGTAGTACTTGTTCATTAAAATTGCGAAAACGAGGATTTTGAGCTGCTACAGAAACTTGACAGCGATAATGCAGTATTTCAAACGACAATGCGCTCGAAGCTGTACTTTGGTACCTTTTTACTGATGAGCATGCCCATCTCCCGCTTGCTCCGCTGCTCCTTCTTGCCGCCTTTACTATTCTTCATCTTTTCTACACCCTGGTCTGCCTTTGCGCCGAGCGGCAACATGGGCAAATCCTCCTCTCCATTTAGTTTACTTGTGACTCCAAACGGCTTGCCCTGCATCTCCAAAGTCCGAACGGAAGGCTTGTTTGAAGCAGGCACCGTCGATGCGTAGCGTAGGAACTCAGATAGTAGACCACGAATGAAGTGCGCTTCAAAGAAACCACTGAGAGCGACGGATGCATCCTTGTTCAATGATTTGAGCATGTCGTCACCGTTTTCGCATCCAGAGGTTGAGCCGACCGACGCGAGCCAAGCTCCAGCGCCAATGGCATCAAGTGTGCTCGAAAGTAGGGAAGCAATAATAGAAACAGCATGATCATCCGGATCCTCTCCAGGATTATCTGCACCAGCTGTTTCGAAATCAACGAAGCCCAATGGTGATGACCAGCCTCCATTCTTCAATTCAAAATGCAGGAGGCGAATGAGTGATTCCAGATCCCGTCGTGGCAGCATAGACCGAAGTGTTGAGCTGATGATCGAGGCAGGGAAAGTGTGTAGTCGAATAAGTGCAGGCCGCAAGGTGTGGCTCCGGGTCAGGAGACCATGGTCGAGAACTGACAGGGCGTGATCGATTTCATGCGAGGCTGCCTCTAACTCAGAGGCGAAATCGACGTCCATTTCGACTTCGGGTGGAGCAGTACCATTGGTCAATAGCTTCGTTTCTTGAGCTTGTTCGGGCTCATCATCTATACTTTGGATGAGAAGCTTGATAGCCTGAACGACTTCGCCGATTGGGAGGAACTGAGTGTGATTCAAGACAGCAGAGAGAATGTGCAAATCAGAATCGTAATCAACCAGCGCCTTGACAATATCGCCGTCAGTGATAATCGGCACAGACTGGATCTGGCCGTTTGCTTCATCGAGGAGTGATCGACGAATGGACTCCTTGGTAAGATGGCCGGTCTGCAGAAGCCACTGGAAGACGTTAGGTGGGAAGAAACCAATCTTCAAAACTTCACGAGGTTCCTGATCGGCTTCGCTAGCATCTGTGCAGTAGAATATCTTACTCAGTGCATACAGCGCATACTGACGATATTGCTGTCTTTGATGTCCAGGAACAGCAGTGGGCATCTTCCACCGAGGTAATTCATCCTTTGCAGGCTCCTCATCGAGTTTGTCGACGACCATAGTGTCATCTTCTGGGAGGCTTGGTCCACCACCGTTAGTCAACGGTCCGCCCAAAACCTCATTTTCACGTTTCTGTGCTATTTCGGCATTCTCAAGTTCAATGCCCAGATCTGCGGCGAAGTGTTGTTCAAACTTTGGAATCTTGCCCTTGGCAGCGTATTTGTTCAGTTTCCACTTCCTCTCTTGCCAAGCTTGGCCATCAATTCCCGTACCAATTTTTCGTTCCGGTGCAATGCCTTTGCCAAGAGCATCGATGAGCAAAGTGCCCTCAGTTTTAGCCCGCTTCCGAGGTGCTGCACTTCCAAATTGCATACCGAAGACCTCGTCTTCTCGAACAGCTACCACCAAACCAATGTCGGCGTAGTACGCCACCAGACTGCAAGGGGACGCTGAATGTTCACTGGTCTCTGGTTGTGCGTGCTTCCTCTTCTTTGAAGGACTAGTAAGCTCTGAAGCGGAAGCGCTGGCGACCATTGATTGCAAAGCTTGTAGGGAATTGTATTTGACGTCAAATACTCTGCACAAATCTTGCGACGTAGTAAAGATCACGTCCTGCCCGGTTCGAAGGAATGCGTCGACGCCTGGCGCAGGAAGAACGAACTCGGAAGAAAGCTTTGGTACAGTTCCAGAGAGATCGTAAGAAAGCAGCGTTCCTTTAACAATGAGATGGAGCGCGCCGCTAGATGCGTGCAGAGTAATCTGCATAGAACTATTCTGTGAAAGGAACGTTTTTGACGGCGCAGGAAGGTCCAAGGCAAGCAAGTGTTTTACAGACGAGAGCTGAGTGGTGGCAAGGTCCGCAGACCTTGGTTGTACTTGCAAAAGTGTCAGGGCTCTTGCGCCATTTGTCTTGCGACCAAGGACACAGAGCACCTGCACAAGGTCAAGAAGATCGGATGTGTTGTCTGCGGTAGGGTCCAAAATTGTCGCAACGTCTTGTCGGCTTCGAAGTAATCCCCGCATCACAGACCTGGCGCTAGCGAGTGTGATGTATTCGATCGCGACTTGAGATTCTCCAGAAGAAACGAGTGATGTAAGGTTTACAGTCCATCTGACCGTGTCCAGGTCTGCGGAAAGACATATGACATCGCCATTTTCAAAGGTCGCAAGGATATCATGAGTCGCATCTTTCGAAGAACCGCCGGGAGCCACAGGAAGTGAGTCTAATGTGGAGATACGCGCAGCAGCAGAAGGAGTGTACGTCGTCTTTATAGTTTCAGTGTGTTCTCCATTGGTCTTGTCGTGGAAACAGATGAGTTGTGGCTTATCAGCGGGCGACGAACCGGTAAGAGATGCGTATGTGAAGCGATGCGCTGGAGTCTTGGAAGGGCCCTTTCGGTAGATGGAATATGGAGCGGTTGTAAAAGTGGCGCTCGGCGGCAGCGCATACGAGGTTACAAGTTGGGGATTTTGGAGCTGGAAAATCTGAGTGACTGTCGCAAATCGCAAAGTGAAGTACATACGCTGTAGATTGATACGCCTTCACCGTCAACGCCGACGGCAATCTCTGTGCGCTTCCTCTTCTTAATGCCGCTAATACTGCAGACGCCAGCAGCGTGCACACGTCCATTCGTAGAACCGACAGGCTTAGATAGCGATGCCAAAGTGAAGGGAGCGCCAATGGGCTGATCGGACGACATGGCGTTTGCCAGACCTGGAAGTCGGGTTATCTGAGGTCTGCGTGAGCCGTAGGGCGGAGCGCGTGCTTTAGTTTGGTGGTCGAGTGCTGGTCAAGAAAAAAGTTGGAGCTTCGGCAGAAAATAGGGCGGTGACCAGAGTGCGAATTCTTGGCGAGTATCTGTGGCTAGTGGAAGACACGTGCAGGGGTAGTAAAGTGTGGCTGCAGTGGCGTCTCTAGCGCGTCACGTCGCGTGTTCTGCAAGTGTCTTTTGGTCATCGTTAATGATTGCGATTGTATGCATTCACTTTACGACGTTTACGCACGCAATCCATATTTCAGCCCGATCTGTTGTTTCTATAGACCAGTCCCGATGTTACGAATGCTCTGGTAGTCTCTGAACGTATATATGGCCCTCTCCGCAGTACAACCTGCAATGAATCTGGAGGCAAAGACCGTACATCCATTCTTTTCTAAACCCCCTAGTATGTTTCTGGCCAGATGGTGAACGACTAAATGCTTACGCTTCACATAGACGGTCAGGTACCAAATCCTTCACAACCCAAGAATAATGCCTCGGCGAACAACGTCCAAGACGCCCCCGAATCCACGGATACAGACTCTAAGCCTAGTAAAGGCCGCAAGAAGAGGGCACCAACCAATGATGGAGTAAAAGAGAAAAACTTTGTATCTCACTTAAAGAACCAGGCATCTCTGGATCGCTTTACTCGGCCTCCACCGGCACAAGCAACGAATGGGGATATTGTGGATGGCATAAGCGACTCTGTCGAAATTTCCTTGGAGGTAGATCCCAACCACGATCGAAGAAAAAGGCAAAAGACGCAATCTCCAGAGCCCTTGCTCGATTCATCGGCCTTGGCACAACTTGAACCGACTTCTCTGGACTGGCACCAACAATTACAGATACAGGTCGATGGACCAACGGACTTGGATTTACGGCCAAACACCCATGTGCATACCGACGTGAATATGACTGGTGTGCCCGAAGCGATTGAATATGACCAGAAGGAACACTCAAACACATCCACCACACCCAGTACGCCGTCACTGCCAACTCACCCGGAGCCAGTCGCTGTTCCGTCTGAACCCCCACTGGACGAGCCAAAGAACGTAACACCAAAGAAGCAAATCAAAATCACCAAAAGCGGTAGACTTGTCTCTAGCCCACCAAGATTAGCAGTAGATCCGATATCACCTCCAAAGAAGAGAAGAGGTCGGAAGCCCAAGCATGCTAAAGTCCTTCCTACAGTGACGGTTATCAAATATGGCACAGACCCAGCGAGTCGATCTGCCATTGGCCAAAAGATCGAAGAGATCCTGAGTGCAAAGAGGAAATCGACTAAACGCGAAGCATCTCAGAAGAACGCACAGCCGAAACCAGCTGCATCGTCGAAAGTAACGCATCCTTTCTTTCTTGGCAAGGCTCAGAAGGACGCCCCTCCAGTCAAAGTCGTCACAGAGCTGCCCGCCGCGACCCCCAGGAAAAGTGCGGTCACTCCTGGGAAGTTGCGTGCCGAGACTCGTAGAGACGAATCACCAGAGCCCACCTCGTTCTATCATAGGGGACTACAAACAAGCAAAGCTGGCAAACAATCTGGTCTCAACGAGCCCTTGTGGCCAACTAGCGAAAATGTGCATGTTCGTAATATGGAGCCGACGAACTTGCCAACGCGCCTGGATAATTCCAACTGTGTGCAACTAGCATTGAGGCCACGAAAGATGAAGAATGCTGTTGTATCCCTTCCAGGACATGAATATATGATTGCAAGACTTGCACTGGATCTTTCCAAGGATCAAACCCGGAAAAACCAAGACCGTACGACCGAATTTGCACCTCCTCAAGATGTCCGACTTCCAACACGTCTACTCACCACAGGTCCCAATATTAAGCGTAGAGTACATGAGCAGCTGTTGGCTAGATCACCCTCCCTAGCTATTACCGGGCAACAACAATCATTCCACAGAGCCGTTGTAGATCTCCTTAGACAAATTGAGTACAATCTCACACCCTTTGATGAGGGAAAGTGTGAGGTACAATCCTGGACGCAAAAGTATTCCCCAAAGTCTTCGGCTCATGTGCTGCAGACAGGCACAGATGCAGTAGTTCTCAAAGATTGGTTGCAAAGTCTAACAGTCATGACTGTGAGTGGTGCATCAAAAACCGCTGCTACAGTAGATGTGAAACAGCCACCCCGGAAGAAACGCAAGAAGGCCTTTGATGACTTTATTGTGCCAGACGATGAAGAAGAGGAGGAAGAAGACATGGTGATGCTGCCTCATGTAGAGGGGAGAAGCTACATGGAGCTAGGGTCTTTCAGACGGCCACAATGGACGCGTGATAAGAATGTCATACTTATCAGCGGGCCTCACGGATGTGGCAAAAGTGCAACCGTTCATGCGGTGGCTAAAGAGATGGGATTTGAAGTCTTCGAGATCCATGCCGGAATGCGCCGCTCAGGCAAAGATATTCAGGACAAAGTTGGCGACATGACCGGAAACCATCTAGTGAACCACAAACGCAACGCAGCATCGATCCAAGAGCCTTCTCAACCCGTAGAGAATGCGGAAGAAGAGCATGTCGATGCGCTTGAAAAAGACATCAGTAGCGGCCGGCAAGGGACCATGACCTCTTTCTTTCAAGCAAAGGCCAAAGCAACGGTTCCAAAACCAAAGCCACAACCACACGAAATCAAGAAGGTAGCACCATCACCGGCCCAAGCTACGCTTCCACTCACAACAACGTCACGTACATCTCAGAAGCAATCTCTGATTCTCATTGAGGAAGCCGACATTCTATTCGACGAGGACCAGCAGTTCTGGGCACAGATCACAAAGATTGCATCGCTTTCCAAACGTCCCATCGTTATCACTTGTAACGATGAAAGACAAATACCAATGCACGACCTACCACTTGCTGCTGTCTTGCGACTTCAACCTCCTCCTGTGGAACTCGCCACGGACTACCTACTTGTTTTAGCTGGCAGGGAAGGACACATTCTTGCGCGACAAGCTGTGAAGGAGCTTTACCAATCCAAAGGCTGTGATCTCCGAGCTAGTATCATGGAGCTTGACTTTTGGTGTCAAATGTCCGTTGGAGACAGAAAGGGTGGCTTGGAGTGGACGTATCAGCGCTGGCCGCCAGGCAAAGACGTTGATAAACATGGTCAAACGCTGAGAGTTGCTAGTGAGGGCACATATCAATCCGGCATGGGTTGGCTCTCGCACAACATCTTTGAGGCCTCCACCAACACCGCCTTCGACAAGGAAGAAGAACTCCTGCAAGAAGTCTGGACAGATTGGGGCATCAGCCCTTCAGACTGGGGAGCCCCAATGATGAGCAACCAACAGATGCTCAACACACAGAACGCAGAGCCATCCCACCGCCTGCAAGCTCTCGACAGTCTAGACGCATATACTGAGTCTCTCAGCGCAGCAGATATCTTCAGCCGCGTAGACCTCCCCTCCTACAGCCCTTCCCACACCCAACCCACCGACGCCTCCCAACCCCCCATCCCCGAAAAATCCCGTCAAAACTACACCCTCGCAGCCCCCCTTCTCCAAATCGACCACACAACCGACTTCCTCCACCTCTCCACCGCCCTAACCCTCCAAACCCACCTCCTCATCCACCGCACCTACCCAGCTCTCTCCCAAACCCGCTGCACTCCCTCCCCCAGCCCCTCCTCACCAACCTCCGAGCCCGCCTACGCCAAAGCAATCTTACGCCACGAACAACTCAAAACCTCGAAACAACACCTTACCCGCGCAGACTTCGCAGCAGCACTAGACTGCCTCGCCGCGCCCCCCGATCAACTCATGCCAGAACGCACCTCCTTCACCCTCACCCCCTCATCCTTCGATCGAAATTTCAGCATCATCACGCTCGACCTCGCCCCCTACGTCCGCAGCATCGTCGCCCACGAGCAGAGTCTCGAGCAGATCCGCGCGCGAATGTCCGACGTACTCGGTCCTACTACCACCACCACCACCACTACCGGTGGCCTAGGCCCAGCGCGCAAGCCGCGGACTACGCGGGCGAGTCGGGTTGCGCTTGAGGGCGGGGTTCGCGAGAGCAAGAGGCGAGAGCGGTGGTTCGAGGCGCTGGGCGAGTTCGAAGGCGTGATGAGGACGGGTGGGCGGACGTGGGCGGGGATGGGGTGGCGGGGCGAAGAGAAGGATGAAGTTGCTAGTTTGGTTGGTTCGGAGCGGGATGGGGAGTTTGAAGTTGATGAGGATTATGTCATGGGTGGGTAAGATTTTATACATATATATATAGGGTTGCGAGTTGAGCGTTAGGGATTTAGCACCGATATGTAATGTAGAGATATAAACAATTGTAGATAGATAGCATTAATGACATAGTTATCACACACCTGCGATTCAGCACACGAAGACAGATGTAAGTTTAAAGGCATCGAATATTTCATTTCAAACGTATCGAGAAGAAGAAGAAGAAGAAAAAGAACCCATGTGCTTTGATCGTAAACACAGTAACGTACCCGTACACCCAGAAAAAGAAGAAGAAGAAGAAAGAATCAAAAAATAAACAAGTCAAAAAAAAACCAGAACACAGACTACCGCCCAAACCTGACCCTATGGGGGCAAACAGGTAACATAAACGCCTATACCGATTCCCCCCATTCAATTCAATCCTATCCTTTACAATCTCCCCTTATTTCCTCCTTCCTCATAAATCCCCAGTCACAAAAATCAAACATGCCACAAACTGCCCCCTCATTCTATCTCTCCCTCTCTCTCTCTTCCTTCCACGCACAAACCCCCTTACCGTACATAGTCGAGTTTGATACGCTTAGCGCCACGAGTAAACTACGTCGCAGACACGAGCGGCAAACTCTGTCGTTTACGCTGCTGACCCCTATTTGATGCATTTCCCGCTGTACGCATCAAGTTTGGAGATATTTTAGCAGACGAAGAAACGGGCAGAGACTTGAGTGGGGGCGCAGGGACGTCAACGTCAGCTTCGGATTCGTAGTCCGAGGTGAGTTGGGTCGAAGGGGCGTCTTCGGAGTCCGCGTCGCTGGCTTCTGTTTCTGTGTCGAGGTGGGGCGGGGATGATGATGTTGGTTTTGTTGGGGTGGTTGTAGCGACGCTGGATGGGGAGGGTGTCTCGTTTGTGGGTATTTGGGTAGTGGGTATGGAGAGTTGAGGCGGTTGCGGTTTGGTGGCTAGCTTAGTTGGGAGAAGATCGTCATCGTCGTCGCTTGGGAGGGCAATGGCAGTAGCTTCTACGTTTGGAGATGCTTGTGCATAGGCTGCGGCATCAACTGGTGGTAAGGGAGCATCCTCTACTACCGTGACGTTCTCCGTGGCGGGGTAAGATGGGACAGGCGTTGATTCATCAATGCGCTCGTAGAAGAGCATGAAGACGTTTCCTTGATGCGCCTCTTCTTCAGAGACAGGGTAGACACTGTCATCGCTGAAGCGCCACCATTGTTCCGACGGGGATGTGACAGCTTCTTCCTGTGTCTCTTCTTGTTCCTTTTCGTCCTCAACCTCCTTGCCATCTGTCGATGAAGCATCAACCTCCTCATTCTCGCTTGGCTTGGAGGCAGTCTTCGGGTGTGACCGGTAGCACACATAATGTCCGTTACCATGTGAGCCGTAGTGTGTGACAGCAGCTCGCAATCGGTATTGGAAAGGAGAGTCGAATATGGGCTTGCCCCTTGGCAACATGGATTCTCTAGGATCTTTGGGCCACTCTTCTTCAGACATAGCGGGCTTTTCAGAGCCAGCCGGTGCACCGCCCAAGCACCAGTTGCCAAGGTCCAGAACACTCGGGTATGACACACCAGCAGTATTCTTGAACGGCATACCAGTGTACTCATTGAAACTACTGCGGTTGATGTGAAGTACCAATGCCTGGGGTGCTCGTGCGACAACCGCCTGTTTTGATTTGGTACTCTGCACCCAGTTCTTCTTGGGCACATTCAGAGTCTTTAGTAGTGTTTTGTCTTCAAAGTCCTCCTTTTCCAAAGCCTCTTGCACGGCGTCGAGTCTTGCCTTCAACGGCGATTCTGGCTTCTTAGACACAAGAGGAGTCAAAGTCTTCTGTAGCTTAAGTAATGTGCACTTTGCGCACTCGACACCGTCGATGAACTCCAAATTCGTATACTCGTCAAGACACTCGCGAATGTCGTAACCATGGTTCTTTCCCAGGGAGACGGTGATGCAGTTGAAGGGGATAAGTGTGAGACCTTCCGAGTAGCCGCAGGATGTACAGCCGACGCGCTGGGCGAGGCGGCCCTCAAGAGGGTTCGCTGGAGCCTGTACGGCCGGCTTCCCCGAATCGCCTTTCTCTCCTTCCTGTGTCTTTTCATCTGCATTTGGTGAGTCACTGAGAATCTTTGTGACTTCCAGCCAGGAGACCGAGGATCGCCTCTTACTGCTCGCAGTCTTCTTGACCTCTTCATCCAACGCATCCAATATCTTGCTATAATACTCCTGCGCATCTTGTTGTTCGAAGGTGCTCATCGACTTGAGCTTGCCGCGTATCCAAAAATGCTGCCCCTTGTTCTCTGGATCGTTGAGTTTCGTGATTATCTCGAAAAGCGCGCCGTTGGTGCTTTCCGGCGAGAGCGAGGGATGTTCGGATGTGGTTTTGGCGAGATGGTCGCGTAGCGAAGGAAGTGAGGCAAGGCCTTGGATGACGCTGTTCTGGTAACAAGAGTTGCTGATGTTGCCCAAGCCAGGCGGGACGTCGCCGGAAGCCATGGAAAGAGCGCTCGCGACGCCTCTGACGCCCTTTGAGAGCAAGTTGCCAGGGCTCATCCCAAAGAGGCTGCCAAACATGCCTCCGCTCTGCGCCGCTGCATCATCTGAGTCCGATCCAGTCGCGGAGCTGACGGAAGACGCCCGTGAGCGCAAGACATTGGTGGCCATCCTAATAGACCGGCGTACGTAGAAACCGACAGGAAAGCCTAGATAGTCGAGGGCTCTGAGGAGGAAATATGCGCCTATGACAGTTCCCAGGAAAACGGAAGTGGTAGTGGAATGCGAGTCGGATGTGTTCCAGCGCTGTTGATAGGCGTCAAGTTCGGGGTATTCGCCGTAGCTCATAGCTCGTAGGGGGGCTGCTGTAAAAAATAAAGCTGAAACGTGCAAGACACCACGTCGCTGTTTTTTGTGTTGGAAGAAAAAAGCGGGTGGTCGAACGGGAGCGAAGGTTGGTGAATGATGATAAATCAGTGAAGGCGCAAAATGGGAAAGGGTTCCAGTCTTTCAGCCCTCGGGCCAGCGCATGGACGGTGTCGAACAGAGCAAACGCGGTGGTGTGTTTGTCTGCGACATGGGAGAGAGGCGAGCGTACGCGGGCGACGGTCGAAGAGCGATGGGCGACAGCAGTGGGTGGCGGAGGGTTGGCGTGAATGTTCGCAGGGCAAGGGCTTTGCGGCTACTGAAGAAGGTGCGGACATGCAACTAGCGGCCGAAGTGGATCCGGAATTTCGGTCCTCGACGAGCTAGTGGGGAACTTTTTTGTAGATTTGCGACTCCCGATTCCGCGGCATTTCAAACACTCGCACCTTGTAAACCTCTGCGCGTGAGACTCGAAAATAATATCACTTTTTTTTTCTTATTCGCCATATAGACCAGATAGGTCGAGTACTTTTGTGAAACAAAAGAAAAAAAAACAAGATTACCACATCAAACAACTTCCGCGCAATCACCGCAACAACAAAAAAACTCCCCCCAATATACACAATGGCCAAAACTGCAAAAGTCAAAAAGCGCCGTTCGTCCTCCCTCAAAACGCCCCATATAACCCCCTCCCAAATCCCACTAACCTCCCAAAACAGAAGTCACAATCCACTCCCGCGCCGCCCGCCGCGCAACCTCCCCCTCCCTCTCCCTCCCCCTCTCCGCCCAACCTTCCACACACACAACCCGAGACTCCACCTCTCCCTCCCGCCCGTCCACCCTAAACCCGCACGCCCTCGCCGCCCTAGACGCAGGCATCCAGAAGCGCCAGAAGAAAACCTCAAATATGACGCGTGCGCAGCGGCTGCGCCACCAAAAGGGACTGGAGCGCGCAGAGGAGAATATGGATAAGTTGGCGAATAAGCGGTTGAAGAGTGCGGGCAAGGGGAGGAAGGTGGTGGAGAGGGCGAAGGGGTGGGAGGATATTAATGGGGAGGGGGGGAAGAAAGGGAAGAAGAGTGTGCTGGGGGATGGGGAGGAGGTGGACGTGAAGAGGGGGAGGGAGTGGGTTGGAGATGAGGATATGGATGAGGCGGGCGAAGTCAAGGACGAGGGGAAGGAAGGAGATGTTGCGGTAGTAGCGCAGAGTGTAGCAGTGCCCGAGGAGGTGGATGAGATGTTGTAAGCGCTCTATTTTGGGGGAAAAAGTCGACGTCATGATGGTAAAAAAAAGTACGATACCCAGAGAAATGAATACATGTGTTGCTCTTTTTTTGAACTCTTCACTTGCTCACTGTACAACGGGATTGTCGTTCTCCAAGGTAATCAACTAGTATCTTCTGTTTGAACATTATCCCACCCACAGGATACCAAGTGTAGTATTCAAATTACTATACAAACTCCCCCTCCCCTTCCCAACTTTTTTTTTTACACAAGCAAAAAGAAAACACACTCCCCAATTGAATATCCACATACACAACCCAACAACCCTACCTCCCGCGTCTCCCCCACCCATTCTCAAACCGATTATCCGCCTCGACCGCCGCAGTAATTTGATTCTTATACGAATGATACAACTCGCGAATCTGGCCCTTCTCCTCCATCCTTTTCAGAATCTTGCCCACAGCCTTGGCTCTCTTGCGATCACTCCAGCCCTCCCTCTTGACCAGTTTCTTCTCGGTGAAATGACCCTCTGCTTTGAGGTAATCCTTGACCCACTGGTAGAGATGGTAGCGCCAGTGGTACAAGGTGTGTGCGACCTGGGCGTTGGCTTTACAGGTTGAGCCGACGGGGAAGCGGTGGGATTCAGGGGGTATGCGCTCTTTTTGGTAGTTGTAGGTTGGTTTTTCGCCGTTGGGGAGGGTTTCGGAGTCTGAGGAGAGGGCAGAAGAGGTGGAGGAGCTGTCGGAGTCCGAGTCCGAGTCCGAGTCGGAATCGGTAGAGATGGGTTCGAGGGTGTCTGGGTTGTACGGCGCGCCTTGGAAGAGGAGCTCGGAGCTTGCAGTGTGGTTGGTGCGGTTGCAGGCTTCGCAGTGAGGAGACATTACGGCTTTCTCGCTGTCACTAAGGTCGACAACCGTCAGGTCTGGTCGTGCGCGGATAGCGCGTGTAAATTCGGAAGTCCAGGCTGCTGATGTGTACTTTGATCCTGCGAGGCCTTTGACTTCGTCGTCGAGTTTCCGGAAAGTCAACGTATAGATATTTTTGGTTGCCTCGAAACCGGGGTGGATCTTTTTCATAACCATCCACTCGACAGCATGTCTGAATAGGTCCTTTGTCTTTGCTCGGGAGAAACTCAAGGTTAACCGCAGCTCATCCAAGTCCTCGTTCCCTGCGGGTTCTCCGATTATGTTCTCCGTATCGTCGATGAATTGCTCATCATCTTGATCTTCCTGAAACATGTCAAAAGCATTGGTTTCTTGCTCCTCCTCGCTGTCGCCCTGGTCCGAAGCCTCTACGTCGCTATCCCTCTCTTCCTTAATGATCTCAAGTTCTGAATCGGAGTCGGACTCGGAATCTATGACAACTGTCTTTCGCCGCACAGGCGTTGCTGAAGACGAAGCCTCAGTTGTGCCAGCCCTTCGTCTCTTCAGGGCTTCCAGAGCTTCTTGTCGCTTGTTCTTTAGCGTTGTGCTTGTTGACCTACGACTGTCTGCAACTGGAGATGATCGTAAGAATGCAAGATCTTCTTTGAGTTCTTCTTGCTCTTCGTCATCCCTCGTATCACCAGCACCATCTGAATCTTCCGCATCTGATGCAGAGTCTTTGTTGGCTCCGTGCATCTCATCTTCATCTTCATCCTCATCGTTAGACGCGGGTCTCCGTCTCTTAAGCTTGCGCCTGACACTACGAGGCGGAGTATGCTCATCTCGCTCCTCCTCCTCCTCCTCCTCTTCTTCTTCTTCCTCTTCTTCTTCGTCTGGAGTAGAAGCCTTTCTAGCAACCCCTCTTCGAGTGGCGCGTGGCGCAGGTTCTGGCTTTGCCTGCTTCTTCTTCTTCTTCTTTCTCTTCCTGTCTTCTTCTGAGCTCTCGATTTCGATTTTGATAGCGTGCCGTTGACGTTTGCGTGGTATCACTACAATAGTTGCCTCGCCTTCAGATCCGCTTGATGTTGCCTCACGTCTTCGCTTTTTGGACTTTGACTGGGGCTGCTTCTCAACTTGCTGCTCCTCTTCTGAGCTTGAAGAGCCACTTGAGTGATTGTTTCGATCATTGAACATGCCTATGCGCAAGCCTCTCTCTGTCTCCTGTGCCAACTCGTCTTCGCTCGTTGATTCCTGATATGTCTTCTTCGATGCCCGACTGGCGCTACCTTTTGTCGGCTTTTGTGGCTTCTGGAACGCGCCAGCCATGGGTGTAGCGGAGGATCTAGTTGCACGCGATGTTTGGGAGGCAGGCGAGAAATTGATTTTGGTCTGCCGCTTATTGTCCCGAGCTTTCTTGCGCGCCATCCTGAACGGATTCTTTTAAATTTACTTTACTGCTTGTGTCTCACTGCTGACTGCCAGATTCTGCTGTGCGCGTCGCTGTCGCGTTGAGTGTGCGCGTTGCGCAAACAGTCCTACGGCGCTGGAAACTTTGTGACTTTCTTGGAATGATCTGCAGCTTGTGTAGACTCAGATGTACATTTTCGGTTGCTCTGGATAGCAATTAGATGTGCAAGGAGGCACAGCACGATTCTTCAATGAGTGGGGCGAAAGTGTGTAGAAAGATTGCAAGGGTCCAGCGAGGCGCGCGAGCACGTGCAGCAGCGTCATCATGCACGAAACACTCCGTCACGTCATCTTTCTCAGAGACCATCATCTTTGCTGTTACAACGATATCTCTGTACATGTGTGTTATAGCTAGTGTGTGGGATGCTGATTGTCAACAGAAAAGAGACAGGTTTTGCCACCAGTTCCCTATACCTTCTGCTTTGTTGCAAGTGCAAGCACAAGCATCTAATCTCTAGACGGGCCTTTGTCGTTTGCTGCTTTTTGGATATCCGCACGGCCCAAATAGTCCATGTAAGATTTCCTAAATGATGGGTGCCAATATCAACTACCATCTCACAGTAGTTGGAATGTATTACAGCAAGGGCAATGGTGCCACTCGAGGACGCGCCAAGGTCTAAAAGTGGTCGCATTAAACAGTGCTCAAAGGTGGGACTTGACAAGGTCATAGTTAGATTCCACGGATATCCCAGCAGTGGTTTACCAAACAAAGATTACAAATAGGAGAGCAGGTAAACCAAAGCAGAGGATTGGCCAGGTGAGGTGGTCTACGCAATGTACACGGGATTACTTGATCACCGATGGAGTAGCATCCGTGCAAGACGCATACAAATTCAATTTGAAATGCAGGTTAGTAGGGTGGGTCTTACCAGAAGTCGATATGGTAGTAAGCAGTAAGGACTGACGCTACTCCTGAGTTGTTTACGGTACATAGACACCATCTGCATTGAGTGGTAAGGGGGCTAGAAGAATTATAAGGCGCCATTTGATTCGGGGAAATATGTGCATATGTGAAGAAGTAGACAAGAGTAGTCGCCGAGTGCATCGTAACAGTTTAGGAAGGAATCGAGCTCTGGGCGTTCATGGCCAATACGCGGTCGGTGTTGCAGCTTGGTCATATAGTGGAGCGCATTTATAGGCACATATCAGGCAAGATGAAACGTGATGTTCTCAAAGGTAGGGTGCGTCAGTTGAACGAGGAATGATAGATGACGGGGAGAAGGCTTCGGACGTCGGAGAGAAAGCGCACGCACGTAGGTTGACGGCAGCGCATCCGGCGTAAACAAGTGGAATGTAAGCATCGCCTTGGACATCTTGGCTCTGGCATTGGGATCTTGTTGTTCGTGTTGTTGCAGGGCTATAAGAGAGAGAATATATGTGTGTGTGTACTATGTGTATGTGTGTGAGGGAGAGTCAGTCAGTCTGCATGTTTGCGTCTGTGCGCGAGCCAAGTCGCAGGTTCTCGCGCGAAGAAGGAGCGACTGTCAAGTCGAAGCACGCCATGCCATGATGCATGAGTAAAACCTGCTAGTAAGCGCACGGAGGCAATGTGCACTTGGTTCGAATGCGGCGTCTGCCGTTAGCAGTGGCAGCCAGTGTCTTGTAATGCTGTCGAGTGCTGGGACACAGCCTACAGTGGCACATGGCCTGGCAGTGACATGGCAGCCTCCGTCGTTTCTGCCAATCTGTCTGCGCTGGGCTGTGGCTGCGGCGTGGGTGAAAAAGCTGGGGGGTGCGCGTGGTATTGTGGCACTGTGGGCACCGCACCGCACAGGCAGGCTATGCTGAAAAGAATTGAGGCGAGGCCCGATTGCGTCCGATGCCCTTCTCAGTCTACCGAAGGCGCTCATTCGGCGCGACACGGAGGCAGTAAGTAAGTAATAATGCCCTTGACCTTGTCCTTGGCTTTGACCTCGCCATCGCCATCGCCATCATCATTGCTATCGCCAGTGCCGTCGCCCGCGTGTTCCGAGGCTGGCTAGCTGGCGCCCGGGGAAGAGGGTCGAGGGGAAGGGTGCCAGAGACACCAGGAGCGCTAGCCGTCGCCGTTAGACGGACAGAGTTTGATGTCGTCCAGCAACGCGCTCGTGCGACGTTTTAGGGCTGGGATGAGGCTCGATGGGCAAGGACAGCGACGGGGAAGCGAGTGGAAAGCGACTGGGGGGCGCCCACGGTGGAAAGGGCTGCCGGCGCTGTTTCTGCAATGGGGCTGGCCGGGCGCTGCAGGGATGGGACCAATCACGGCCGAGATGAGACAAGCTGGAACGGCAGGTGCCACCAGGCCGCCGGCGTGCCCTCAAGCTTCGCCCAGCCCACTCCCACTTGGCCTCGACGCTTAACCCACAACCGCGACGCTCGACTCTCGAACCCACCTCCTCCACAACCCCGTACATCCGATGCCGCTCGCCTGAACATCCATGGGACTCCTCCATCCGTCACCAACTGCTGCTGGACCAGTATAGCCCCCCGATCGAGCATGTGGGAGGCCGACTCGTGGCCTGCCGCCTCTCGTCTCCTGGACAGTCGCGCGCCCGATGCCACGACGCCCTATGTAAGCCCTCTGCTGTCCGCCGCGACACGCCTCCAACAACGCGACTAACCCGGGCGCCTAGCACTGTCCCTCGTACAAACTGCCCGCCCATGGCACCATTGAGATTTCGCCCGGCAACACAATCACCCTCACCGAAAGCGCCCTCTTCCGTCCCCTGTGCTCCAACACGCCCGGCGGCAACACCATCGAAGATGGCACCGGCGGCGTCACCAGCATCGCCGACATGCGCGACCCCTTCCACGCCTCCATCACCCCTCAGGCCTATGCCACAGGCGCTGCCACCGTTATCGCCTGGATGCTCGTAATCATGCTCATCATCACGCCGCGCACCTTCTTCGTCGGCAATGCCTCTGGACGGTCAGGCCTCATGGGACGCCGTGGCATGATTAGCGGTGCTTCAGGAGGAGGATCCATCATTGGCGTGGGCAGCCGCCCATGGCTGCAAAAGGCCGCAGCCCTGACCGTCGCCATATCGCTTACGCTCGCCACTGCCGACACCTTCAAGATTGCCGAGCGCCAGTACGAGGACGGTTTCATCGATGCCATGGAGCTACGTGACCAGGTCGTCGCTGGAATGGAAATCAAGGTTTCGCGTGTTGTGTCCGACATATTCCTATGGCTCGCCCAAGTCCAGACTCTGATACGCCTGTTTCCACGCCACAAAGAAAAAGTCATCATCAAATGGGTCGGTTTTGCCCTTATCCTCCTCGACATCCTGTTCAGCTGCCTCAACAGCTTTGGTCCCTATGAGAACTCGCGCCGCCCCGCACATTTCGACACTGCCATTCCCGCACTTAGTTACCTGTTTCAATTATCTCTAAGTATGCTCTACGCCGCCTGGGTCATGTACTACGCCATTACCAAGAGACGATATGCCTTTTACCACTCGATGATGTGGAACATGAGCGTCATCTCGCTTGTATCGATTATTGCCATACTAACACCAGTCGTTTTCTTCATTACTGATATCGCAAACTACACCATTGCCGGATGGGGAGACTACTTTCGCTGGGTGGGGGCTGCCGCTGCTAGTGTTATTGTCTGGGAGTGGGTTGAAAGAATTGAAGCTCTGGAAAGAGAAGAGAGAAAAGATGGAATTTTGGGAAGAGAAATTTACGACGGAGACGACATGCTGGACAACAGTCCATCCGATCACAGCTGGCCTTCGAAGCGCAAACACCAGTCATCAGAAAAATCCAACAAAAAAAACGGCCGCCCAGGAGACGACAAAGGTGCAAGCGGAGGTTTTGGTGTTTTTACATCAGCTCATGCCGCTCGCTTCAACACCTTTGCACAGAAATTCGGGCGAAAGATGACGGAATCGCCACGAGCAGAAGCACGCAAGAGACGCACCATTCACATTCCCGCCCCACCTCCTGTAGCGCGACGGTCAGCATCTACAACACGCGCAGACCGTAACTCGCGCTCCTACGTCCGGGTACATACCCCACCTCCAGTACCCGTCATTTCTTCGCCCGTTAGCAGGACAGACACCACCAGTGCCGACTCAACAGTTTATACGGTACGCTATCATCCTATCAGTGACACACCACCACTACCCCACCCTGCACCCGCAGACCGCCGGATAGTAGATTACGAGGCGCAACAACAACAAACGCAACAACAACCACAACAACCGCAAGAACAAAAACCGCTACCAAGCCAACCAGCCGACATAGAAGATCCCGAAAAGGGTGCCGATATTGAAGAGGCCAGTATCACTCCCAACAAAGGCAAGTGGCAGTGGCAAGGACTCGGCAATGCTTTCCGCAGGAAGGGAAAGACACCGCCTCGGGAACTGCAAAGAGGCCAGGTGATTGAACCACTTGTTGTTGACGATGTAGCTGCAAACATACCACCACGCACCTACAACGGACTGGCTCTGGGAGACCGACTCGGCACATTTGCCGCACAGCAAAGCGAGAAGCTAAGGTCTAAGAAGAAGAACGGGTCGCAACAGGAGATGCAGCTGCCTGTGACGATTATTCCTGCACAACCTCGTGGGCAGACTTGGTCTCCAGACATTATCCGCCAGCAACAAGAAGAGGCTCAGCAAGAGGAAGCATTTACCAGGGCAGGCAACCATCTTGGAAGACCAGCGACGACGGCGGATGCAGAAGTGACTGATTCGAGCGAAATTGCGCATCTCTCCACCTCATCACCACATTCTCAACGCAATCCTCGGATTCGATTCTCACCAGGAATCCTGCGTGAGCAGCAGCAGCAACAGCAGCAGCAGCAAAGCAGTGGTGATACCCTAGGAACGGAGGTACGGCAGTCATTGTCCACACCAGCGACAAGGTTGGCGCAAGATGAGAGCACATCGGTTGTTGACTTCAGCGCGCCTCAGCAGCACAGCCGGACGGACCACGAGAGGTAGCCGTGAGGAAGAGATGTGGTGTGTGTGTTGCATGTTTGTGTTTATATTTGTCATGTTGATAGCACGTATATACCCCCTATGTTGGATTGGCGTATTTTGGTGGTTGGACGATACCACGCAGCATTGGCATGGGACGGCGCAGTGGGAACTTCAAAAAAAGGAATCATTTGGTGTTTGTTATGGGGATTGGATACCCGCCGACTGCGAGGTCAGGCTCTTTTTCATTATTTATTTTGGAGTAATGGCGCATTTTTACATATTGTAGGTTGCGTATGTGCAACTAGCGCTGTTGTTGTATGGATGAGCGGCTAAAAGGCACGCCACTTGCAATACAAAGACGTTTTTTTTTTCACCAGTGCAGACGTGTTGTATTGGCAATGGATGAATGAGTGGATGGGTGAATAATGAAGCAAAGGCGGGGGCCAAGAGAGGGCGATAAGGCTGGGGGGGTTCGGTAGAGCTTGGGCCGGGGTGGGTGGTGGAGGCGTCGTGGGTTCCTTGCAAGGCCGCATCATAGCTCCATGTTATCATGGCGCGTGGGCGGCTGCAGCTACTGCATACATAGTAGAAACTAAACTGCGACCCAGCAGCCTCCGCCTCATATCGACCGCGCGCAGCCTGACGGAAGACAGTCGCCCAGCGCCTCTTCCTCTGACCCATCATGTCTCTCTTCGGCGACGATGACAGCAACACGCCGCCGCGCCCAGGACAATCGTCGTCGCTCTTCGACGACGATCCCAAGCCCGCGGGCAGGCCGGGCAACAGCTTGTTTGCAGACGACCTTGGTGACAACGACTCGCCCTGGGCATTCCCCACGCCCAAGAAAGCTGGCCGCGAGGCGCTCGTGAGGTCGCTGCTCCCGCCCACCGACGTGCCCGACTCGTACATTGATGCATTCGACGCCCTGCTCGACGCCGGCCATGGCCACGGCAATGGCGTCAGTCTTGAAGGCGTGAAGCAGCTGCTGGCTGACAGTGGCATTCCTGCCCACACCCAATCCAAGATCCTTGAGATTGTGCTGCCCGCCGGTGGAAGCGCCGAGCTGGGTAGGAGCGAGTTCAATGTTGTCTTTGCCTTGATTGGGCTGGCCCAGGAGCACGAGGACATCACCCTCGACAGCGTTGACGAGAGAAAACGGAGTGAGTGTTAGCAGCAATCGTCGCCATGCATATTCCTGCAGCCCACCAGTACTGACCCAGTGCCAGATCTCCCCGTACCCACTGTATCCCTTCCTCAATCCGCAAAGGCCCGCGACTCGTCGCCGGCTCCCGCTCCTGTCTCTGCATCGACCTCTGCGTCTACTGCTCCTCCTCCACCACCACCACCACCACCGCAGGACCCCCATCCCCCAACTCCTCCAGCTCCTCAGCGCCAGCCGACCCAGCAACAGCAGTCGCCGGCTGTAAACAAGTCAAGCGCGCCCATGCGCAAGCAATCTTTCGGAGACCCGGAGGCGGATCCGTGGGGCAGCCCTGACCTGCACAGAGGCCATAACCACGCCAATTACACCACTATACAACACCAGACCAACGGCTCTAGCATCCACACCAGAGGCCGCACTACCAGCCAGTTCACCACCCACTCGACCACTGAATCGGCAAATCCCCAACCTGTCCAGCCCAGTTCTTTGGGCAGCGAAGGTGGTTGGGGAGGATATAATGGCGGTGCAAGCCAACCCTATGCTGCCCCCACTATGGGAGACGGAGGCTTTGGTGCTCCTACGCGTCGAGAAGTTGCACCTAATGCGCCACCGGAGCTGGGCACGTCAATTGGTCGATTGCCCGGCGCGTCTGGAAACGACGAAGTAATCACCATCACTGCCCTCTCGGAGAAAGAGGGCGTCTTCATGTTCCAGCACCGCAACTATGAAGTGGCCAGCTCGCGACGCACAACAAAGGTCGTTCGTCGATACAGCGATTTTGTCTGGTTGTTAGACTGTTTGCACAAGCGGTATCCGTTCCGACAGTTGCCATTGTTGCCCCCAAAGAGGGTTGGCAGTAAGTTATCTCCCTTCCCATCGTCTTCATGAATATTGAGAGTTCTTAGTCAACGGCAACCCGATAGCCGCCGATGCTACTTTCCTTGAGAAGCGAAGAAAGGGTCTGGCACGATTCACAAATGCCCTTGTGCGCCATCCGGTCCTCAACCAAGAGCAATTGGTTGTCATGTTCTTGACTGTGCCTACGGTAGGTTGAGATAGCATCAACATGATCTAAGCTGTACTGACCAGAAGCAGGAACTTGCGGTATGGCGTAAGCAAGCCAACCTCTCTGTGCAGGAAGAATTCACCGGCAAACCCCTTCCTCCGGATCTCGAAGACTCCCTACCAAAGACCCTGCCTGAACTCTTCGACACGGTCAGGTCAGGCGTACGACGTAGCGCCGAAACCTACATTACCCTCTGTAACATGATGGAGCGCCTCTGTCGCCGCAATGAAGGCATGGCAGCCGAATACCATCGCTTCTCCTCGGCACTCAACGGCCTCACGGAAGCAAGCCACGACACATATGCTGTGGATACCAACGACGTACCGCTGCTGAACGAGGGCCTAAGCGCTACAGCACGGCACCTCGATTCGAGTAAACAGCTACTCGAGGACGAAGCAAGAGGCTGGGAAGAAGGCGTCTTGGAAGACCTCAAGCGCCAAAGAGACACCCTCGTCAGCGTAAGAGACATGTTTGACCGCCGAGACAAGTACGCCAAAGACAACATTCCCCAACTGGAACGCCGAATTGTCAGCAACGAGGCCAAACTGAGCAATATCCGCAACAAACCCGACGCCAAGCCCGGCGAGGCGGAAAAGGTCGAAGAGGCCATTTTCAAGGTTTGTTCTTTTCCTCTCTTTCTCTCTTCATACCGACATCTAAAAGTCGTTTTTGTAATTGCACAAAAAGATTGCTAATTTTGAAATCTAGGACAAGGAATCCATAGTCCAACAACACGCCCGCGGCGTCTTCATCCGCGAATGCATCCGCGACGAACTCTTATTCTTCCAGAAATCCCAATATCACATTTCTCGCCTCCATCAGGAGTGGGCGCAGGAACGCGTCAAGTATGCGGAGCTCCAGGCGGATAATTGGCGTGCGCTTAGTGAAGAGGTGGAGAGTATGCCTGCGGCTGAGTAAGAGTCCAAGAATTGGGGCTTCTCAGTTTCTTTTTTTTTACCTGCCTTGTCTTTGTCTTTATCTTGTCTGATTTTTTCCCTCTTGGGGTTGTTGGTTGAGGGATGTTGTTGTCGTTGTTGTTGTTTGGTCTAGTAAAAGAGTTAAGCAAGCCATGACAAAGTTGATGGAATGTTGGGTGGTGGTAGGGGTCGTCGTGAAATGGGATATATGAGACATACGAGGCTGAGAATGAGCAATAAGGATGAAAACGGTTGTTGTTGTTGTTGGTGTTGGTTTTTTCTGCTTTTTTTTTCTTGTCTCTTTTCTTGAGGGGGAAGTGGGTGGGAGGGGAAGCAAGTAATGAGGATAGCGAGTGAGCCAGCCAGCCAACCAGCAGTCGATCATGAGCGAAAGGGAGAGAAGGGGTTGGGTTGTTTACACGTTGTGTACTTGACTTGTTTGATACCACGATGAAAGAGAAGGACAAGGGAGAAAGGGACGAAATAGGATATTCACGTTTTTTAATGCTGCGAGTTCCTCTCTCTCTCTCTCTTTCTTTTGACTAATTTGTACATGAAGTTTTGTTTTTGTTTTGTATATGCATACATGTCACCTCTCTCTCTCTCTCTCTCGAGTAACCCCCCAAGTATCGTATGTAAGTAGTAGTAGTAGTAGTAGTAGTAGTAGTTCTTTTTTTTTCGTAACAATTGGGTCATTTGCATATATATATATATATATATTTCGGGAATGGGAATGGGAATGGATGAATTCGGATCTTGGATACTACTACTACCTTCTTGTCTCTTGTTCTTGTTCTCATTTTCTGTGGATATAGATTGGTTTATGTGTAAGTACTTTGTCTGGTTAGTTGGGCCTAAGTAACGAACAAGGCCCAAACGGCAAAGCTTGGTGAATTGAGCATTTTGGTTGTCGTTTAAGCAGGGAACCGGAGATAGCACACTTGTCCCGAAACAGCACATACAGAGAGAGAGAGGGAGAGAGGGAGAGGAGAAAGTCAAAACATCAAGTTTCCATTATCAGAAACCTTGTCTCGTCGCCTTCCCTCGACACACACACACACA
Organism: Bipolaris oryzae ATCC 44560; assembly: GCF_000523455.1. NCBI lineage: Eukaryota > Fungi > Ascomycota > Dothideomycetes > Pleosporales > Pleosporaceae > Bipolaris > Bipolaris oryzae. The sequence goes on from NW_006911285.1 coordinate 280,375, forward strand.
TGACAAGTAAAAAAAAGCTATCATTGTGCAGCTCTTTGTTTCCTATCTTGCCTCGCGTCCTCCCCCATGCTAATCCATCAACCTCTCTTCTTCTTTTTTCCCATGGTTGCAAATGAAGAGAGAAAAAAAAGAAAAGAAAGAGATCCGGGGGTCCCGAGGTGGCCCATTTCGTATCGTCAGGTAATCATCTCGTCAAGTTTGTGCGCCGCCCCTACTCCGGTTCGATTTCCGTTTGAATAAAGGTTAAGGGAATTTATCGGTGCTGTGAGGTTCGTTAGCCAATTTGTCACTTTCCATACGCAAACAACCTCGTTGTAGATGCGATTGCTCGTCGACTCGGGCGTGCAAGAGTGTAGAGAGAACGTACCTTGACGAAGCCAATGTCGGCGCTCTTCTCACGGAAGCACTGACGGCAGATGTTGAGGCCGTACTTGCGGATCAGACCAGCAGGGTGCGTGCAGACGCGGCTGTTGAGTACTGTGTTAGCCTTTGACTTTGCCTATAAAAGTGTTCGCATTGTTCTTGTTTCTGGGAATGTCCAATCGCCCGTTTTCCTGCGTTGCCCTTGTGCCCATCATGGTACGTAAAAGGCCCGCCTTCCCCTCCCGCGTGGACTGGACTGGACTAGAATGCGGGTGTATGTATGTGGGTAGACGTAGGTGTATAAAAAGGGAGCGACGTACCACTCGCGAGAGCCCTTGCCGTAGGTCCTAGGGCGGGAATACCAGACCGACTCGTGAGACATGATGTGTGGTTGAAGGGCGGGTTGGGCGGGTAAGTCCTGGTGTACTGCCTGAAATCAGTTTTTCATTCTTTTGCGCAGGTCGACTGCTTTCACGGCTTCGGATGGGGGGCTTCTACTCACAGTATTGACTGTTGTCGGCGGTGTTAGACGGGCTTGCTGTAGGCTTGACGAAGTTCCTCGATAGGCGGTCGATGCCGATAATTCGCGTATTGTGTGTGATGGTCCGTGCGAGGCGCTAACGCTGGCGCACAGGTTTCCATTGCGTTCGTTGGAGGGTGCCAAGAGATTGCTGGATTGTGTTCCCTATCTCCCCCAACATGTTCTATGGGGAAGCTCAATGAGCACACAGTGAGGTACATGAGCTCTCTGAGCATTGGCAATGGCTACTTGGACTTGCTTGATCATTAAATTCATGCTAGATAAAGGTGCAGTAGAAACAGCGTCGCACATGATGAATTCACAAAAGGCCGCCAGTCCCAGACCCGTGCCATAGTACTACCCATCGTGATAACGCCGAAGCGCCTTGCTGTAACCGTGGCCTTGGTATGTAAAAAGAAGAAGAAGAGCGGAGCTCCGAAACCTGCTTCACAATCATAAAGTAAACAATTAAATCCAGGCATCTCGCCCATATTAAAACACTCAGTCGCCGAGAATACTCTCTTCGCCATCGCCATCCCTCTCTGCCGCATCGTCACCATTCTCCTCCGCATCCTGTACACCATTCGTTTGCTCCTCATCACCATCAGCCATTTCCTCGTCCTCAATCTCGTCTCCGGGTACTTCATTCTCAGCGTCTTGTTCTTCCTCTTCATCGCTGTCCACTTCAACAACCTCTTTGCTTTTGGCTGCCTTGTTAGTCTCCTTGGTTGCCTTTGTACCCTTCTTGGTCACTTTGCGTTGCTTGATTGCGTCGAGATGATTTACAACCTCCCTCCATGTAGGCGTGAGCTTTGTCTTGTTACGCTCTAGACGTCTGCGCACTGTGCCTGAACCGTCCCCATCAAGTGCACCAACAAGCACAGCATGTACGATGCGCCCACCGAACGCATCCAGCGATTGCTCAGCCAGAATGGCACGCACTTGCTTATCCGATACTGCACCCTCATCCGCAGCGTCCTCTTCATCACTTTCCGGTTCGTCATCAGGGTCGATTGGGTCATCATCAACATCTGGTTCCTCAAGACGCTTGTTGGTAAGTTTGGCCAAGTGGTTCTCCCATACCGTAAGAATCTGCAAGATGAGCTTCGTTGTGTTGCTGTCGATATCGCGGCAAAGAGCCTCCCAGTCGTCATTGGCGTTATTTGACCCGCGACCTTGAGTCTTTTTAGGCGTCCTCGTGACCTTGCCCTTCTTGACCCGTAGTGTACAGAACATGGTGTAAATGTCTAACAGGAGATTCGCTGCGTCAAGTCGTACTTCATCGGTGCCTTTTCGGCTCTCCATAATACTCATTAAGGTCGTGACGCAAGTATCCCTCCTTTCCACAAGCGCCATGAGCTCGTCGTCAAGCATGCTGGTGCCCTCTTCAACATGCGTGGTGCACTCCCGGCATTTCCACATGAAATACATGAGCATGATAGACATTGCGTGACGGACAAGAGTGTCGTCTGCCTCTTCAATCTCTGCATCCAGCTCTTCAACTGAAACACCTCGCTCAAGGATTTGCAATACTGAGTGAATTGGGGGTGTGTCCAACGCCGCCTTCTTGCCTCTGCTCTTTGGCTTTGCAGGAGCCACAATATGGTCTAGCACAGAAGCATCTGAGACAGTCACCAGCTGTGCCATCTTCAGTACGACGTTGGAAACGCCACGGAGAACGTTTTGATCCAAGTTGCCTCGTGTAGAAAAGTCCTTGCCTCGCCGAAGGGCATCGAATGTATTGATCAGGTCATCCCAAAGTGCTTGCACCTTAAGATCAACCGTCTCTCTGAGTTCCTCGCTACCCTGTGCGTGTAGAATGGATCCGATAGCTTCACCAAGCACACGCTCGTTGTGATGAGTAAGGAACTGCTTGTTGATGTCGTCAAGTAATGCAGTGAGGGCTGCATTCTGCCGAAGTTCCTCGAAGACATCCAGATTTAGCTCACGCTCCAATCGGAGACATAACGCAGCAGCCTCGGGAAGAGCGCCGAATTTCTTCAAAAGCTGAGGGATAAGCAACGAAAGTCGTCGAGCCATATCTGCTTGGTCCTCTTGCTCGCTCTCGCGTTGCGTCTTGGTCTTCTTCTTGTCCTTGGACACCTCTGCAAGGCGCTGAAGCCGGATACGTACTACTGAGTTGAGGATGTCCAAGAGAACAGTCTCGTGTTTTTCCTCGAGCTGGCAGGTTTGGCGAAGCATGGTTTCTGGATCCCCACTATCTCCTTGAACAGTTTGGGAATGGTCATAGAGGAGGTAGCCAGCCAAAACCTCCCATGACCGAATCTCAGGAATAGCATCGTAGAGAGCTTGAGCAGCGAGCGAAACGCGTGATTCCACGCCAGCAGCAATCAACCCCAGCTCCGTACCAGGAGACATGCGCTGGATTTGCGAGGGCAGCTCGACTTCGTCTTCGTCGTATGAGAGCAATTGGTCAACTAAACACTTGAGCTTGAGCCACTCGAGTCGTGGATTGTGATACTCTTCCTCTTCTTCGTCAGGCGGAGCCAATGCTTCATTTAGCGCTTCTTCGCCTCCCATATCTTCTACGGTCGCTTCGTATGCAGCATTAACGTTCTCAGCGAAAAAGCCAACCACAGACTTGCGAACCTTTGCGTCAGAGTCGAAGATGAGCTTGCCAACCGAATCGATATCATCGGGCTCAAGGAAGCCGGCCTCACGGAGGATATCGAGCAAGTCGACTGCTGCAGCACGCACGTTGATTTCCGCATCGTGAGTAGCCATTTCGACAATACGTGGTCGGAAGCGCTCGGTAAAGGTCTTCAAGCCGGCCAGCTTGCTCTCATCCCGGAACAAGCGTGCAAGTTGGTGCAGGACTTCGATTCGTGTGGATGGATTTGGATCGGAAAGCACCCAACCCAGATAGCGGAGTTTGGTGCCATCAAAAAACTTGTCGGGATATGCGATGATCCAATCTGCCAGAGCTACCACACTATCGACCCTGATCTTAGGATCGACGTCCCGGTAGCGATGTACGTAGACGGCAGCGAACCAGTCATCCAACTGGCCCCCGACATATTCTAGCTTTTGATTGTACTCGTCGATTTCCTTTTCCGCTGCAGCCACACGTTCTTTATTCACTCTTGACTTTTTGGCCTCTGCTTCGCTCTGGCGGACGCGCTTAGCCGTATTCTCTACCAGGTCTGCCGCAACTTGTGCCAGGGCGGTCGTGATGGCCAGCGAGGCGACTGTGCTTGTATGCCGGAATGGACGATTACCGGTGGAGGACATAGCGCCCAGCCAGACGGAAATGTTTTCTAAAATCTCCACGCTCTCGTACATAAGGCCAGATTCTGCAATGGTTTGTATGAGGGTTATAAAGAAGCCCTGCAGCGCGTTTCTGAAGGCATTGCCACCGCCGTCCTTTGCCTTTGCAATCAGAGGGTATTCAGTAACCTCGTACTGGTTCTTGTTAGTATGCACCGGGCTGCATGAGGCCGTCTGGACCCACCTGCTGGAATTCCTCTTGAATCTCGGCTACGCGATTGGGCGCGTTATCAGGATCGCCTATGTCATCCTCGTTTATCCTCAAATCGCAACCTGAAGCTTGGAAGACTAGATTCACGATTTCGGCCACGGCTTTGGCCTCATGTTCATTGAATCGGGCTATCCACTGAGCGGTCACGTCTTCGAGCCGGTCTCCGCTAGCGAACACGTCGGCTATGGCGCGTTAGCTTGTGCAGGCTCCAGGCCGCGCCTGCAAACATACCGTATAGGCCTTCGGTCTCTTCTGGCAGGGTGCTCTTGCGTACAGGCGCTTTTCGGGGTCGTTTGGTAAGCTTCTTTGTCGCGTTGCTGGCGGGACGGATGGCCAGGCTGAGGCTGTCGCCATTGGTCTTTGGCTTCTTAGCTGCTGGCTTACGGGCAGCAGCTTTGGTCTTCCTCTTGCGCCTGCGCTCCTTGATTTCCTCATCATCCGGCTCGTCCTCAGTGCTCTGGTCCGACTCTTGTTCAGAAGAGTCGCTCGCGTCTACTGCACTGTCATTGTCGTTGCCGCGCTTCCGCTTGGTGGTGGTTGTTGGGCTCGCGCCTGGCGCGAACCTGTCTGGTTTTCTGGATACGCGTCCAGACTTGCGCCGCGTGGCAGTAGATTCGACCTGGTCGACCCCTGAGGGCGATGCCGGCGCGCTCATGGTGGTCGCGCGCGTGGGTATATGGTGCGAGGAAAAGTGGCGTTGCAGTCGAGGAATATGGCGCGACAATTGCTGTCGATGGGGTGGAGGCGGGGACAGCAATGGGAGACGCGTTGTATAGTCCGAGCACTTTTAGTCCCAGGTTCAGCGCACGTGCATGACGCTGCACCGGCGTTGACTGCTATTCGCTTGCACGCTGTGTAGACGCCTTTGGCTGATTGTTGTATTCTTTCTTTACACATGCCATCAAGGCGTCATGGCTGCTTTCGTTTCTCTCGAGCAAACCACCGCCTTGCACCAAGTTTGATTGTTGTCCGGGGTTACGGACTGTGTATCCTCCTGCAAAGACATGGCCGGACAACAGGACATGCTTGCGGGTTTCCATAGTCCATCATCCTTTGGAGAGATCACAGTACCGTCGGTTGAGTGTATATTTACAGCCTTGTCTATCAAATGATTCGTACTACATTTCAATATGCAGTTGTAAGCCTGCAGCCGTGTGCATAAGCAGTGTAGTCAGTGTACCGGAAGTACCGTTTGTTATCGATACGTCACTTACGGAAGCGCTTCGGACGCAGGTGCGGCTACAGCTCCGCAACCTTCACTCTCATCACGCCCGCCCAATGTCAGCCAATTCAAGCGCGCTGAAACGGAAGCACTCGGGCAAGACCATCAAGGAGCTCTTCACCACCCACTCCAAGCCAAACCTTGCCTCGGCAGCTCCGTTATCGCCCACAAGCAAGCGCACACGACGAGACAGCTCGCCTATAGAGAGCACAGAGGTTGCCACTCCGCCCTCTTTGATAAGCAGCATGGACACAGCCGATATGTACAGCTTTCCCAGCAAGAAGACAGGCATACCTAGTAATGCAAATGTCGTCCATGTCACCTCGAGCCCTGAGAACAGCCCTGCGAAGATGAGCGGCCAACGCAATGGAACGCGCAAGGCAGCACCCAACTTACATGGCAATAGCGGCCCCAAGCGACTGGTGGTGAAGAATTTCAAGCCGATTAGAAAGGTGGACCCCCGTGCTTTTCTGGACCAGACATGGCAGAAGGTCGAAAAGGCCCTGGACACCATCTTTGACCAAGGTGACATTGACTTTAGTCTGGAGGAGCTGTACCGCGGCGTAGAAAATGTCTGTCGGCAGGACATGGCAAGGGACATCAAAGAACGTCTAACCACCAAGTGCCGAGATTACGTGCGAGGCAGTTTAGGGGCAAAGGTAAAAGACAGCCTGGGTAAGACTAGTGTTGATGTACTGCGAACGACACTATATGCTTGGGCACTATGGAACAGCCAGATGGTAAGCCGGGCACACAAAAATCCATACCGCTAAACTGACAGACTGCAGAAATACCTAGATTGGATCTTCTGCTACCTCGACCGAGCCTACCTCCTCCCACGTCACGAATCTCTCCGCGAAATCTGTATTAGCCTTTTCCGCTCAATCATCTTTGAAAACGACAAACTAAGCCCTCGCATCGTTGATGGTGCCTGCGATCTGGTAGCAACTGATCGGACGGGTGGTGATCTGGACAGCGAAATGTTCTCTAAGACAGTCAATATGTTCCACGACATGCAAGTCTACACGCGGCACTTTGAACCGCGCTTGATGGAGGTCAGCCAGGAATACATAGTGAAATGGGCAGACACGGAGAGTGCAGAGAGGTCCCTGCCCGAGTATGTGCGCAATTCAAGGGCACTCATGGACCGTGAAATGAAGAGGGTAGAGATGTTTAGCCTTCCAAACACGACCAAGAGAGAGCTTCTTACGCTGCTGGAAGATCATTTAATCGCGAAGAAGGAGTCGAGATTGACGAATCAGGACGAGCTTGCTGACCTCCTGGAAGCTAATGCTGTCCAAGATCTTGAGATGCTATACACACTTCTCGAACGACGAAAAATGGGCGCACGTCTACGGTCTGGTTTTACAAAGTGGATAGAAGACGAGGGTACAGCTATCGTCTTCAATGAAAAGGAACAAGACAACATGGTTGTACACCTGCTTTCACTGAAGCGTCAATTAGATGCTATTTGGAAAACATCGTTCCATCGAGACGAAGAGCTGGGCCACGGGCTGCGCGAGGCTTTTGATAAGTTCATGAACAAGACAAAGAAGACGAACGCAAGCTGGGGCACAGACAACTCCAAGACGGGCGAGATGATTGCCAAGTACGTCGACATGTTGTTGAGAGGAGGCGCCAAGGCGATACCAACACAGCTGAGTCGGAAGTCAGAGAAGCCTGCTGAAGTTGAGGTTGAGGATGACAAGGAAGATGATGTGTTTGATGAAGATACCGAAGTCAACAACCAACTTGACCAGGTTCTCGATCTGTTCCGCTTCTTACATGGCAAGGCTGTTTTTGAGGCCTTTTACAAGAAAGATCTAGCACGACGATTGTTGATGGGCAGAAGCGCTAGCGCGGATGCTGAGAGAAGCATGTTATCAAGACTCAAGATTGGTGAGTTTTCCGCGACAGCAGCTTTCGTTTGACCTGGATACTAACGCACTATAGAATGTGGTGCTGGTTTCACTGCCAACCTTGAACAAATGTTCCGAGACATCGAACTGTCCCGCGAAGAAATGAGCTCATACAAGAATGTTAGCGAGGAACGCAACGAAAAACTTGATCTTGATCTGAACGTCAACATCCTTTCTGCATCCGCCTGGCCTACTTACCCCACTGTTCCCGTCATCCTACCGCCAGAGGTCCAATCTGCTATGAACAAATTTGAAGCACACTACAAGATCAAACACACTGGCCGCAAGCTTGAGTTCAAGCACGCACTGGCGCATTGTCAAATCAAGGCCAGATTCCCAAAAGGCCTCAAGGAACTGGTAGTCTCGTCATTCCAGGCCATTGTACTCTTGCTGTTCAATGGCCGACGAGATGACGAGCACATTGATTATGAATATCTCAAGCAAGCCACAGGACTACGTGAGTCATACAGCAAGCTGTTTTGCTAGCACAACTAACGATCAACAGCCCCTGCTGAGCTTAATCGTACATTACAGTCTCTCGCCTGTGCCAAAGTGCGGCCTCTAACGAAGCATCCAAAGGGCCGGGAGATTAGTGAGACTGATACGTTTACTATCAACGCTTCTTTCACAGATCCCAAGTACCGCATCAAAGTCAACACTGTTCAGCTCAAGGAAACGGCGGCTGAAAACAAGGAAACACACGAACGAGTTGCTGCGGACCGAAACTATGAGACGCAAGCCGCCATTGTGCGCATTTTGAAGGCAAGAAAGAGGATCAGTCACGCCGAGCTAGTCAGTGAGACTATCAAGGCTACAAGAAACAGGGGTACTCTAGAGGTTAGTGGTATCAAGAGGAACATTGATCGGTTGATTGAGAAGGAGTTCTTGGAGAGAGAAGACGATGGGTTGTATGCCTACATTGCATAGACTACTTGCAGTATCAGCCAGTACACGAGGACTGTGAAAGTTGGGAAGTTTTTTCGGATCCGTTGTACGAATACGAGTTGTTCTGCACATACCAAGCATAGAGAAATCTTTGTTGAGCCTGAAATTCGACTTTCCTGATGATTGGGTTGTTTTAGGCCAAACGTGGATATTGGCGTCTACTCTTCGTAATCTTTCTTGATCGATGTTAACGCCTTCGTCGACTGGATGGCGAGCACTACTGTTGCACAAAGGGCAGCATAGAACATGAATGCAAAGACAGGGCAGACAGGAAGAGGGTTGGGCGCGGAAGGGTCATCTGCGAGGGTCAGGGCTAAAAGGGTCGAAGAATCCAAGCACCGACATAATTTTGCCAACACCACGCATGAACGACTATGATCCAGGGAAGCGCAGATTTCCAAGCTGGATTGACCGCCAGTTGATCGAGGACAAATCGAGGAACATTTCGAACCTAGCTCGTTTCCGTTGAGTTATGATGTATCGGCCCTCGAGGCTTTGGGACAAGCATCTTTCTTTTTCCCCATGACGGCCCATAGACACCACCCTCAGGTGCAACAAACCTTCTAGACGCCTTCTAGGTGCATTCCCAACACCGGTTGACCCACATCGGCGAGTAGAAGTAGATGCATCGGTAGCCCACCACTCCCTCCTGGCGAGTGACAAAATCAAAGCGGAGGTACTCTCGCGGTCAAAACGCAGGAAAAGCAACCTGAGACCAAGGCGACGATTTGGTTACCAACGGCCTCTTCCGCGGAAACAAAGCTATCCAGCGGCCCGGTCGCCGTGCCTTCCTCGTCCGGTACACTACATGACTTCTACTTACCCCGCAATGCACGTCAATCTCTCAACCATCGCCCTGCTTAATGCTTCAACTACATGCTGGAAACCATGCCTACACAGCGACCGGCTCCCTGTCAGCCTTTTCTTTTTTCATCTGGAAACAGTCCAAACCAGCCGCCTTGAATTCACGCTTGTCATATTGCACGAACAACTCAACAGTCCGAGCTCGTTGCAGCGGTCAGTCAGCTCACGCAACGGGGGTGCAGCTGTCAGTTCAGTTTCAGTTCTCCGTATCCAGACCTGGTCGAAACTACGCGCAAATCCCGCATACCTGGGTAGCTCAAGTTCTATGTAGTAAGCAAGACACTGCAGTAACAGCATTCTGTGAGAAACCAAGCTTATTTGCCTTCTCTCCTTCTTCTCTTCTAATCTTTCTGTACCGCACTAGAACTAAAAACACTTTCTGTTGCAGAGTTGTGACGATCTTCCTGGCTAGCGAGCGAGCGACACCCCTGATGATTGCCTTTTCTTCCATGCGCACCATCCGGTGTATGTCTATTCTGGGCACCTCAACACTCTATTCGCTACCGTACAAGTCAGGTTGCTTTTCCAACCACATGCAACGACTTCCATGCGCGCGTGGCCGCGGCAAACCCTAGACACTGACCGCTTCATGAACCATTGTTAGCGGGGAAGCCCACCATATCCACATTCTAAGCGCATGCGTTGCTACTATTAGCCTGGTCGTTTCGCCGATAGATGGCATGTTCGACGTTTGCAGAAGATTTTGGGGAATATTCTACGTCCGGCAGAATCGAGAGCATGACAGTGCAGGTGTCCCAACGATGCGGAAATCACTGCAAATGAAGCCCTCATTTCTGTTTCTCTGTTCTTCTCAACATGAGAATCTGGCCTCTCCTGTTTTTCATTCCTTCTTCTTTGTCTCAATATCGCTGATTACGCATCCCTCTATTGAATCATTCCGTCACTACAGACGCCATGACCTACCGGTCTTCCAAGGTTGTTTTTACAACACACTCGAGAGGCAGAATTTGACGCGTATCATAGCCCCTTGGACGCATTAGCGAGTTGGGAAGATCGGCCCAGGTCTCTATTTTCAGACTGGGATCTTATGTTCTTTCTCCAGAGGCTTTGGTGTTTGATGTTACGTATGGCAGTGCCTATCAAAATTCTCCAGCTGTAGTATAAGGAATTTCACGTAAAGTGGAATCCAACTGGATGGAAATCTCACCAGCTCAACCATACCTTTTCAAACCACACCTACGGCGACAACCTCCGTCTAATGCAGCACATGAGCTAGCTAATGTGTGCAGGTGTGTGTGTGCGCATGTGCACTTGCTAGACCCTATCGAGCCATGCACTCAACGATCGACGTGCCTGCAGAAACAGAGTCCGGTGTGAACGGGGCTTCTAACATACAACAAAGCATGAGCAACACTGAAGCACCAATGCACGAGTTTCCATAAAAGAAAAGAAAGAGGGTGATGAGAGAAGTGAGTATATGAAGCCACCTCGTCTTCTGATTCAAATTCCTCACCTACCATCGACAATCATTTCATCAACATTCATTTACAAATCACACACTCTCTTAATACAACCCAAGTTTCTTATAATCTAATAATCTTTCCTTTCTCGACTTAATCGACCGCTTTCCGTTCAAGATGCGTTTCACAACCATCGTTACGGTCTCGTCCTTTGCCCTCATGGGCAGCGCCGCCCCGGCCAAAGCCCCGGCTACGTCCTCGTCGGCCAGGCTGCCCCTCCCAAGCGGCGCGCCCAAGCTAGACAGCCTGAACAAATCTGTTGCTCCATCCGGCGTTGCCAAGGTGCCTACTGCTTCTGGTCTGCCTTCTCTCGAGTTCTCGGCCGACAAGCCCGGCGGTCCCCTAAGGGTCCGCCAGACGGACGACTTGTTCGACGGCATTCTCGGCTACGGCAGGGGCGCACTGCAGAAGGAGAAGTCAAAGGACGACAAGAAAGAGGAGAAGAAGGAGGATGACAAGAAGAAGGAGGACGGTAAGAAGGAAGACGGTAAGAAGGAGGATAGTAAGAAGAAGGAGGACGATAAGGAGGAGGAGAAGCCCAAGGAAAACAACGAGGGTGACGATGATGACGATGACGACGAAAAGTCACCCCAGGGCGGCGAATCCGGTGAGGGCGATGAATCCCAGGAAGGTGGAGAGCCTCAGGAGGGAGGTGCAGGCGGCGAGTCTAACGCCGGTGGTGAGGCTCCTCAGGGCGGCGAGGCTCCTCAGGGCGGTGAGACTCCTTCTGGAGGCGAGGCTACCCATGAGGGTGGAGAGGCCCCTCAGGAGGGAGGCGAGACCCACGAGGGTGCTCAGACTCCCTCTGGCGGTAGCCAAACTCCTTCTAATGGCGAGGCCGCTCAGCAGGGCGGTGAGTCCCAAGATCACGGTAAGAGTTACTACATCCTCCAGGTCTGGGTATGAAGGCTGACAAGAAATAGGTTCCCAGTACAAGCGTCAAGCTGAGGAGTCTTCCAACGGCCACGAGGGCGGCCACAAGGGTGACCACGGCTTCAAGTACAAGATTCTCGAAGACAAACGCCAGGCTCAGGAATCCTCCGAGGGCGGTGAGCACAAGGGCAAGGGCAACGACCACGGCTTCAAGTATAAGATCCTCGAAGACAAGCGCCAGGCTCAAGAATCCTCTGAGGGTGGCGAGCACGAGGGCGGCGAGCACAAGGGAAAGGGTGGCGAGCACGGTTTCGACTACAAGATCTTCGACAAGCGCCAGACTCGTGAGTCTTCCAAGGGCGGCAAGCATGGCAACGGCTTCGACTACAAGATTTTGAACGACAAGCGCCAGCTTGAAGGTCTCAACGGCATTATTGCGCCCAAGAAAGAGGAACCCAAGAAGGAGGAGCCCAAGCAAGAGGACTCCGCTCAAGATAACAGCACTCAAGAGGGCCAGTCAGAGGATGACGATGACGAGAGTGACTCTCAAAAGAAGCGCCAGGTTGACCAACTGTGAGTGTGCCTTTTTTCTTTTCCTCATTTCTCTTCTTCATCTCCTCCTTTCCAATCGAATTTGTCTATTTTCTCTGAGAGAAGAATACTAACACGCCTGTGGGTACTAGTACAGTCAACTTTTGCTCTGAGACAAGCGGCAACGCTAATTGCGAGAAGCTTTGCAGTCTTGCCCAGGCTGAAGGTACTTGCGAGAAGAACACGAAGACCAAGTATGTTCCAGTCCCCCTTTCTCACTCTCCCTTTTTTTGAACACTTACTAACATGCCATGCAGGAAGTGGGCCTGTGAGTGCAAGGGTGGAATGAGCGAGGAGTCAGGCGACGACGATAACAACAACAACCAGGACAACGATGACGAGTAAATCTAGCTTTGTTGGATTTCGTCTTGTTTAATGTCTTGAATGAAGGGGTTTGACCTTGAAGAGAGGGAGGGGGTAGGGATGCTTAGGGGGGAAGATTTATTAGACGGTGGTTTGGAGAAGTAGAGAAAAAGGGAACATTCATTTGGTATAAAACGTGCGGATTTAGACTATTTCTTCTTTTTCGGGATTAGACCTTTGTTTCGTAAATGACTATATCATATTTTTGTTTCAAAAAAATCCTTCTTTTGGACTTGTTGATGTCATGAGTGAGTGTGAGATTATGATAAAGAAAGATTGAAATTTTTATTTATTTTATCTTATTTTTTTCCTTCTCGCACATGAATGTAATCATTATTATCATTATGATTATTATTATTCTATTCAAGGGTTGATCACACAGTATTTAAATTTTACATTACTTTTGCCGCTGAACCTCAAGGTGCGAGAGACTAAATTACTTCAAAACTTTTTTTTTTTTAAAAAAAATTATCCAATACTCAGGTTGCGGTATAAAGGAAACGGAAAAAAAATTACAAGTTTACCCCCCCCCCCCCGCTGACTGTAAGTAAAACCGGTCCAGACGGTAAAAAGAAGAAGAAGAGTTTTAGGCTTTGTGTGTGTGTGTGTGTATGTGTCTAGGAAAAATGAAAAAAAAACATCCCAGTGATATCGTTAAAAGTCGTGACTGACGACGCTTGTCAGCGTGCGAAGAGAGAGAGAGAGAGAGCTAAGGTCACATACATGGAATAAAAGTTTCAAAGAAGTATATGATGCTCACGCAATCGCATCTGTGATCTAGTACTAAGCACATTACATACGGTAACCTGGATATCTGAAATTGTAAGGAGATAGAGAGGCACACACACAGAGAGAAAGAAACACATAGATAGAGAGAGAGGAAAGAAATATCAATACATCTATCTAACCCCCACCCTCGCCGCACACTGGTACTCCATCCCAAAAACCAAAAAAAACCAAAAACTCCCAGCTTAAACCAACTACCGAAGCGAATCTACCATGTGCTTTGCTGCAAAAAAAGGGAAGGGGGGGAAAGGGGAAGGGTATAATACTCTACTTTTTTCTCTCTCCTTCTCGCTGACGCAAATGAAAGGGAAAGCAAAGCTGTCGAATAAAAAAAAAGACGCGCCTGAGCTAGTGAAAAACGCAGGTGTGCAGTGAATGAAGAAGATAACAAGTCTAAGTGTGTGTGTATAGAAAGGGAACAGGAAAAAAAAGAAAGAAAACAGTATGAGCGGGGTGGTTAACTCAGGCTCCAGAAACCGACATAAACCGACATGTTCATGTGTATGTCGTAGAAAGTGCGCACTTAAAAAAAAGAAGAAGAAGAAGAGGAAGTGTGTGTGGGATGGAAAGGAGAACAATGGAAAGAAAAGTGATTACAAAGCGCACTCACTGTAACCTCCCCCAATCCAAGGGGAAAAAACCCCCCAGACTGGGTAAAAGTGCAGGAGAAACTAAAAGAAAAAAAAGAAAACAAAGTCATATATCATCGTGTTTATCGCAAAGAGAAGAAGAAGAAGAAGAAGAAGAAAAAAATTCAAAATCCGGGCGAAGAAAACAATCGGGATCAAATCATGTGTGCGTAACCATCAGCATGTACGCCACACACACACATACACACACACACATTCGGACGGACCCCCCCTTTTTTCAATTCCGCCGAATTGGCAATAACCCAAGAAAACGAATGGCCCCACAAATACCATACCGAAGATAATCGGAAAACGCCCTTTTTTTGAACACCAAATTCGCCCTTTACCAAGAAGCCCACTTTTTAAGATCAACCACCTACTTTACACACGCTCCGAGACACGACCGCGTTCAATCTGTTCAACGCGATCGGTAGAGTCAGTGCGCTTCATGCGGGATCGGGCCAGGGCGGCAGCAGCAGCCGCTTCTTCGTGTTCACGGGCCAAGCGACGTAAGGCGGCTTTGGCCTCCTCTAGCGGAATGCTATTGCTGCGTTTAGGGCTATTCTGGCGCGAAGGGCGTTGGCTGGGGGCGTTGGATGTAGGGGTCGAGGGTTGCTGGTAGCGGATGCTATTTGCCCGGGTGCTAGCGACGCTGAAGCCGTTTTTGGTGCTGCTGGGACGACTGGGGCGGAACTCTGTGCTGACGGATTCTTGGCTGCGGTTGTCGGCATCGCGGGCGGGCGAGTTTCTACGGGAGCGCACGTAGTTTGGGTCGTCGCGCTTGATCATATGGCGGAATTGCTGCGTTTGGGCGTCGAGGACCCAGCGTTGGTAGCCGGCTGCGCCGTTGGCGTTGCCGGGGATGAAGGTGTCATGTTCGTCCCAGCACTTGACCCATGCTACGTCGTCGATGCGAAAGAAACCGGCGCGGACTTCTTTGCCTTTGTCGTCTTTGATCATGACCGTCTTCTTCCGCTTATAGAACTCTGGCTCCAGAAAGTAGCGGCCGAGTGCATGGGAATATTTGAGTGGGATGGGCATCTCCAAGGGGATATAGTCTTTTCCATCAGATCCCTTGATGGTTGATTTGCTATTGCCCTCTGGCTTGGATGCATCCTTAAGGGTCGCGATCAAGAACCAGCCTCGACCGGGAATGCTCTCATACTGGCCAGGGACTGGGCTGTTCCACTCTTCAACAACCCTGGACAGGTCGGCCTTGCTGGACTTGAACCATTTGTGTGGCAAAAAGGCCTTTTGAGTAGCAACAAAGAGGTTGGGCGCCATTCCAGTGGTGTTTGGCGAAACAGAACAAATGAGGGTCCCGCTTACTGCTGTAAAGTGGTCCTCCGGGGACAGTCGGCAGTAGTGGTGGGTCTTGAATCCGGGGTCGGCAAATGCTCGCAGGCAAAAAAAAGGCCTCGTGGAGGAGAATTTGTCTTTTTTGTTTTGCGTCGAGCAGGTTGGCGTTGATTGTAAAATGGCCAGGCAGGATAGTTCAGCAATCGGGTGAGCCGGAAGGGAGGCAGTGTGATGAGTGGTGTTGACAAAGGGTGGCTGCGACCAGAAGATTTTTGGGCTTTGTGTGACGAGCCGAAGACTGCCAATCACTGCGTGCGATGCACGACTGTGTCGCTATGAAGAGCGAGGCAAAGCCTTCGAGCTTGATTCACGTGGGCGTTAAAGGAGGATTCTCGAAACAAAGGCTCTGGGGTGACGAGATATTTGAAGCACGGGAACTAAAATAGTGTTGGCCTGGAAAATCTTTCCCAGGCTCGCGGAAGGAAATTGGGTTGCGCTTCGACCTACCGTGGGTACACCTAGCTGTGCGGGCCATGGACCGGGGAGCTAATAGTCAGAAAATCATATGCGCATCTAAGCATGCTGTCCTTTGGTTACGTCGCGCACCATTGCAACCGGACGACGGGGGGAAAAACCAACGGGGGAGTCCCTCGTCATGAGCGCGAGCACTGCCTCAATCAGGTCCTCCCAGTCCGACACGTTGTCCGATTGTTTCCTGGATGAAACCACGGATGTGCTGATCGCGGTGGTTTGCATGCTCATGTCCGAATCCGCATGCGTGCCTACCTGACAACATGCCACATGCGTTCGAATGGAGGGTGGCCTTCGCGCCAATCAGGGCGCCTCGCAGCCAGGCGTGGATGCATCAGGCCAGCCTACGCGATTACCATCTCGCAGCAATCTGGCAGGGCCCGGAGAGAGTGTGTGCGCAATTGTGCAAGGTGGCAGGGCAGGCACAGACAGATGGCTGCTTCATGGGCTTCATGGCGGTGTGGTGCATGCTGGGTTGAGGTGTGCGGATGAGAAAGGAACAGAGTGGGTCAGCATGGCGTCGACTAGTAGAGCGCGGAATCGCATGGCGCGTCCCCGTTAGCGAGCGCCCGCCAGGAGACTCCAGGAAACAAGGAAGCACGCGGCGCCTGTCTTTTTGACATAACAAGCCTGCAATGCCATCCCCAGCATTTCACGTCAAACCTTCCGCCGTCGACAGCTGAGCGAATGTCGTTCTGAGCGCCCTTCAATTTCCCCCCAGCCTCATGCTATACCGTCCGTCGTCCCCAGCTCTTGTAGCCCTACCAAACAACCTAGACCCTGTAAACAAGACCGAAGCAGCCCAGTGTCGCAAGCCAAAAGCTTGCTTCCCCCAGCCCACGAGGTTAAACTATCCTTTGCTTCTGGAAGCTCACGCTTCCGGTCCTGCGACGCCGCCAAGCCAGCCCTCCCAGGGGCATTGCGGCTCTGGCGTTGCCCACCCCTACACCCAACCCCCATCGACGACTCGCACATGTCATGGCTTTGTTATCGCCAGAACTGCCTTATCAGCATGCATGCAGGCATGTGCACACACACACACACCCACACGCCTACAGTGGTTGTCGCATCTCATCGACCCGGGGGGCGGTGAGGGTGGGTGAGCTGAATAGTCCGAATGTTGCAGTGGTGGCGAGTGGTGGTAAGTGTGGATACTAGAGTAAGTAGGTGTGCCACTTCAGCCTGTGTGAATAAATAGACATGGTCGTTCTGATAAGGAGTATAATTAACACCATACCGTACCGCACCGACGCGTCTTATGCGCCTCGTGTTTTTGGGCGCGGCCAAGAATATCTGACCTGCTCAATGGTTATCAGCCCGGAGTCCGATAAGTCTCTGGCTGGCTACAGTAAGCAACAATCATGCAGGGTAATCACAACGCACGCGACATGATCGGCGCCTCACCTTGAGCATGTGAAGGAGTGCCATGTAGCCAGTACACATTCCAAGCTTGGCGTAGACTGTACTACATCTCTTCCCTCCATTTCCCAAAGCAACCCTCGTTCGATGCAGTCTCCTGCGCGGGCGCCAAAGGGAATGCTCAAAGCGTAGCTGAACTGCTGTTAGATTTCTGCCCACATGTCTCGCAAACAGCCCGTCCGACCCAAACCCACATCACGCGTCCTACATCACTGCGAGGAGAAGAATCGTCCTGGTGGTTTTGGCTCGTTTTTCATTGCATTCCTACGGCTTCTGTCCTTTCATGTCCTGGGTCATGCCGCGGTAGCATGTCGCAATGCTTTTTTGAAGTGCATGCTTCTCCTCGTACCGTATCAAAGGGTACTGTGAGCCAAAGAAGATGAAAAGCCTTCCCATTGAGATCGTAACTAATCAGAGAGACGCCTTGTATGCCCCGCCCTAAAGTAAATCCACACACATCTACGACTCGGTCTTGACGCGGGCCTTGCCGTTAGTGACCTTGACACCGAGTTGCTTCGCGCGGGCAATGATGTCGATGCGCTTTCGTGCTGATACGGCGTGGGCGATCCTACAATTGGTTAGCGGGTCGCGTCGTGCATGGCGTGGCCGGGCCAACGTACTCTGCGGCGAAGGTGCTGTTGTGCATGAGGAGAAGGTCAACATCGGCGACTGAAGTCGTTAGCTTTTGTCCACAGTTGCTGCGGCAATCGACATGTAGCCTACCGTTGTTGACAACAAAAGCCTTGTGGCCGCTGGGCATCATGTGGCGGGTCTTCTTGTTGGAGCCGTATCCGATCTGTAAATCCTTCCGTCAGCTCCTGTCCTCCAAAATATCCCAGCTTGATCCAAAACAAAAACATCGTCCATAGAAAAAAATCCTTTGCGAATCGGTTGATTGAGGCAGTCGTACCTTAGGCATAGCAGCTCGGCCCTTGAATCGCCTGCGGACGGCGTTGTCGATACCCTTGGGCTTGCGCCATGATGGGTCAACGCCTACCCATTGTCAGATCCTGTTCCGTCGTTTCCAATTCCCACATGTCTCTTACACTTGAAGCGGTCCGACTGGTGACGGTTGAAGCGCTTGGTGTCTACAAATGGATACGTCAGTCGCGAAATTTCGAGGTCATCGAGGCAGGTGCCGGCGTACGCTTCTTGACGATCGGGACGTGCTTCTTAGCGGCGACCATCTATAGAGAGTCAGTATAGTCGCAGCAATCTATTGTCATGGGATACGCACTTTGACTGCTGTGTGGTTAGTTTGTCGTGAGAAACTGGACGTTGTCGTGGTGCAGCGAAAATCAAGCCCGGCACTGTTGGCTCTGCTAAGACGCTAAGCAAACCTAAGCGAGCTGCATCAGCCACACCAAAGTGGCGCAACACTTTCTGAGTCGTGTCCGTTTAGCAAGCCTCATCAAAAATGCGTGTATTGCTGGTTCAATGTTTCATTGCAGCATCCGCATGTCAATTATCTTCGCAGCTACATTTCTGTGTGTCCGCTATCTGCTACTGACCAGACTTTATGAATGCATGCGTGCAGTGCTGAAGATGGATGCTCCATATTCTCTGGACCCACACCTGCAAAACCCTGGCCAATCTCACGACAGCCAAGATGTAGCTCAATCATCCACACGTTGTGCCATGCTCACCTCCACGTACCCATTGAGAATATGTCTGTGAATTACTCATATCGAGCGAATCTATCTACTGAAGGATGTTCTACTTCCACCAAAGTGCTACAAAGACGGACCAAGGGTATGCTATGCTCCCGTGAATGTCGTAGTCATGTTTGAATAAGGCCGCCTTCCGATATGCAAGCTTGCACTCACCCATCGTAGCAAGCCATATCATATCGTCTACCCCAACTCCCTGCTGCTCAGACCAAGAGAAGCTCAATTCGAAGGACCGACGTGAACAACGTGAGAGAGGCTTCAGTACTCCTCATCCATAACCTCCTCTTTAGTATCCTCTCGCTTCTCCTTCTTGACCCACTCAACAAACTCG
This sequence comes from Bipolaris oryzae ATCC 44560, assembly GCF_000523455.1. NCBI lineage: Eukaryota > Fungi > Ascomycota > Dothideomycetes > Pleosporales > Pleosporaceae > Bipolaris > Bipolaris oryzae. The sequence goes on from NW_006911285.1 coordinate 299,680, forward strand.
TCAATGACAGAGGGCCAAGAGGACTCCTCACTCCAGAAACCCATCGAATCGTCTTCAAGGGTGAGCTGTGCAAACTTAAGTGTCTCGTTCCACATATCTTTGTTGACGCTCTTTTTCCATTGAGAGTTGACAAACTCAGTCCACCAGCTTAGCCACGGTGTCTTCTCGGTCGACCACGTCACTGCTGACAGTGGTGATCCAAATAAAAGTTCCCAAAACACGACTGCGCTGTCGAGAGCGACTGCTTTCTGGCCCTGTGCCCTGGCAAGCGGAAATGTGAACTTGTATACCCGGGTGAAGAGCTCTTTGTTCTTGGGAAGCTCGTCCTTTACACTCTGGATGTACATCCTCTGTTTTTCAACAGTATCGCAGCTATCTTCGAGTTAGAATCTGAATCGCACCTGTCGAGCAGATTGCTGCCATGCAACTTACTTGCGCTCTGTCCAGCCCTTCACGAAACCTTCACGGCTCATCTCACCCATTGTAGGCGCCTGGATGATTTCAAACGTAGCTAGCGCGTCTAAGTCTTCAGCGTTGACGCCGATGTCCGCGAAGAACTTCATGGTACCCTCGACTCCAACAACATCCTTGTCCTGGGCATCGGATTCTCGATACTTGTCAAATAGCGCGTTGAGAGCAGACTTGGCTGCAGGAGAAGCTTGGGGAGCGCTTCCACCACTGTAGTAACTGTTTTATCATGTTAGTGTCTATCAATTTGGAACAAAGTTGTGACATTAGAAATTGCACGTGAACTGGTTAGTGATGGGCAGGGATGAGCTGCACGAACTCTTCCGCAGCAGATAGGAGGAGCGACAACAGCACAGGTGGATTGCTGCTGTTGTTTGTCGCTGTTATAGTTTCGGGCTTCCAATTGTTGGAGATGCTCCCCTTGATGGCGTTTACAAATGCACACCTCATTTGATCGTCCAGAGAGTGGAGAAATGCCACACGTGCGTATGCTGCCCATGCGAAGTTGTTGCCCGGAAAGGGACCAAATAGCTTGCCAAAGCGACGTGTTTGTTCAGTGTTCAACAGACCGAGAAACTCTTCATACGAAAGGCCCGCAGTTATGGGTTCGTTCCACGCCTGTTGTGGAAGCAACCTGATTTTGTCGGCAAGATCCAACTGGTGGTAACCGCTGACTTCCTTGTCCCAGATCGATGCATAGATGCCAACTTCCTGATAATTTTGGACTCTCAGCGTATGCTTTTGAAGTGCATATTCTGCTTCTTGGTCATCGAGATCCTGCATTCTCCCACAGCCACCCTGCAACGAAACAACCGGTTGTGGACGCGGGCGAAATTCGGATGCAGAAGTCCTAAGAAAGGGAGCTTCAGAAGAGTCAAACGCTTTCATCAAGTCGAGGGCTGGCGAACTCGGAAAACAGGTTGCCTGACAGGGAGCCGTAATGTTGCGTATGTTGGAAGACGTGACTGCTTGAATACCCAGATTCCCGTATTCGATGTGGTGAGATGATTGGAACAGATCATGTGGAGTAGCGGCAAGTTTTGGAAGGCTAAGCGCATTGTATAGCACCTGACTGAGGTGTTCAGCTTGAAGCCGGTGCTGTTCCAGTTGGAGATTGTGTGGCCTAGTGGGCAGTGTGGAAGCAGATCGTGAGGTCAAGCGTCTGTTGTCTTGTCCAATTCCGTTTTTCTTAGGATCTGAAAGAACGACGGAAGAACGGGCGGTTTCTTGGAAAGGCTGTTCTTCCTTCACGGGTGGTAACTCGGCATCGGGATCCAGAATCGTTGTCGAACTGCATAGCTCAGAGACATCGTGTGTGGAGGATGTGGAGCGTGAACTCGACCATGAGCCACTTGAGCTGATACGCTGTCGTCGGTTACGTCCCGCAAGCTGTCTGGCCCTGTCCTGAGAGGAACCAAACATGGTGGACTGAGGCGATTGCTGGAACTATGGCAGCTCAATACAATTATGGCCAAAGTGTCTCGCAATCTTTTGTATTGCTGCAGTCGTTGTATATGCCTTGTATTTGGTCGATTGTTCAGCGCGGAGACAGGCGGGAAAAAAACCTGTTGAATGGTTTGTTGTGGGCTGAGAACATGTGGAAGGAAGAAATGGCGTTGTGCGTCTGAACCGAGAGAAGCAGCAATGGCACAGGTTTCATGAAAAGAGCAGTCCATGGTGCAGGAGCACTGTTGTGTGCCATTCCTTCCAAGGGTTGTCGTTTGTGACTACTCCAGCCATGCTTCCAGGAATGGCAATCTTGGTCGTATCTCGGCACTCAGTGGTCCGCATTTGGCTCTCTGTGGCTTCTGGTGTGAACAAAGGGCTATGTTCTCTGGGCATATGCGTGGGCCCTTGATGCAATCGCCCGTTGGCGGTTGTGCCACTTTTGTTTGGGTCTGTTGCCGCTTTGAACTGACAAATGCAGGGTGGTCGGCTTCACATTTCAGTCGAAGCTGCATGTGTACTATGTTGTGCCCATGCGTATAGGGGGTTCACAATAACCATGGATGGGGTGGTGGAAAAAGCAAAAGAGAGTTATACATACGCGTTTACGGCGCTCTGGGCGTCCCACCCGTAGCTCTTCAGCGCCCTTATCGCTGAGTTACGGTCGAGCTGAGTGAAGTTCATGAATTGCTGAATGGCAGCCTTTTGCTGGGAGCTGTAAACTGCCGGCATCTTGGATTAGCGCGGTAGGCAAGACGGCTGGGTGGTGGTTGCAGGCTTGAGATGGGCAGTGGTGGCCGGGCTGCTCGCAGTGGCAACAAGAGCGGGGCAGAGTCTAGTGCAGAGTCTAGGGATAGAGGAGTAGAAAAGGGCAAGACGGCGAGGGTCCAGGACGTATAGAGTCCCGGTGGTGCGCCTCGAAATTACAGAACGGGGTTGTATGGTAGGGCTGGCGGGATCTTGGGCAAGCTGGTGACGCAGCGAGTGTCCGACCCCGCCGACAGCCCACCATTGGCCCCTCAGGTCGCAAAGCCACATGTCATGCCTCGGAATTAGGGCCGCAGCAACAACAGGGCTACTTTGCATCTCAACCTCTGCCCTCTGCCCTCACCACCACCACCATCACCACCAACTCTTTCTTGGACGAAACCAGGCCATGGGGAAAGGCGTCTTTGGCTTACCTTCATCGTTGCCAGATGCAGCAGTTTTGCCTTTCCTGACAGCCCTCGTCTTCTTCTCGGAATGACCCGTGGCTGTGCCGTCATCCGTCGTCTTGCGCTTGGGTGGCATGAGTGGGGCCGGTACGACCTTGGCCGTGAGCTGGGGGTTGTCGATGTCGAAGTTGTGAGGATTCAGAGAGTTGCGCGTTGGTCGGGCACAGGGAAGCTCGTGCACCTTGTCGATATCTGTGCGCTTGAAGCAGAGCAGTTGACGGGCCAGGCCGCAAACAAGTACCATAAGGAACAGGCCTGGTTAGTACCGTAAATGGCAAGCGATACTGGCATCCCAGTGTAAGTATGGAATGCGACCGACGCTTACTTTGACGGGCACGGCATTCGTGGTGAAGGTGGATGCGTGTTTCCCAATCACCAGGAGCCTCTCTGGCAGCCCTGTACTAGTGACGTTGCTGAGTCCTACCAAATAGTCAAAATGAGCACGTCCACCGACACACACTACTAGTGGCCGCATCGCAAAAGTGACGCGGAATCATGTGCGCTGGGAACCCATGCACAACATCATTCAATCACAAACACCAACGTCACAACGTCAGCCCGCTTCAACCACAGGCTTCCACAAGGCCACGCATGTCCCAGCTTAGCACATTCATACACGTAGCTTTCATGGCATATATTCACTCGGTGGCCAGTTGCAGCCCTGCAACAAATACCTAGATTCGTACAATATCCACCCGCGTTCGTTCCCAAAGCTTGTGTGCCATAGCCACCCCTTTCTCCCGGTCCGTATCGCCGACCACAGCAGGCTGGACAATCACCCGTGCATACGTTCCAGCTGCCCGCCGTTTGGCCAATGTGCCAGGATTGACTATCAACACAGACTCGACGACCTATTACTTTGTCAGCACTTTGCATCGCCATACATCCATCAGGTACACATACCTTGACGGTGCCCTGGAGCACACTGGGTGTGATCAGTATGTCGGGCCGTACGTTGAGCATCTCGCCCAGTTTGAGATAACTAGTGTCTAGCATTGTACCAACCGGGAGGAACGGACTGGGCGTTTCCTCTGCAACTGCCTCTTCTCCTTCTTTCCCTTCACCATTGGCAGTGTTGTTCTTCATCACCTTTTCCTCAATTGGCGTAGGCATAAATTGCTGCTTCTCTCTCCCAGTAGGTGGAAACAGAGGCAGGAAACTCCGTTGCTCAATCAAGTTGCGAGCACACCGTTCATAAATGTTTGTTGCGCGCGCTTTGCCACCTGCAAGCTCTTCTCTTCGTAGCATGTCTAGGTTGTCAAGCGAAGACATGCCCACTGTCATCTCATTCATGCTGACAGTCATGGGGTTCGTGACACACTGCACCATCTTCCCTGCTGCGCCAAAGCCAAGCTCCTTTTTGATAAACTTGTCCTGTGGGAAAGCAGCATGGTGATGGTGTGCGTCCCGCAGGCTGGGTACCAACAAAACATTACATGTCGGTACGCGTTTGTTGAAGCTTTGAATGGCACTCGAGATGTGGTGGCGGAATAGATCAGTCATAGTCGCCTGATCTGGACTCACGCCTGGTGGGGCATCGAAATCTCCCGACCGAACTTGAGGATGCTCTGCATCGAGAAAGGGACCAATCAGGATGATGGAGTCCGCATACGCTTCTGCAGCCTTATCTAGAAAAGCATGTAGAGGTGCAAAATCAAGGTTTTGCTCGGTTGTGTAGGGTCCAGATGCAACCATCAGAGTCAAAGGCCGGACATTGTCTGGGTCAGAGTCGGGCGTGTCAAGGTATCGTGCATTGATGGCGTCAAGCTCGTCTGGCTTTGTAGCAGGTGGGTTCAGAAGTGGCAGTGAAAGGACCTCGGAGACTACGAAAGAGTCGCCAGATGCGTTCGTACCGCGCAGCGCAACAATTTGACCGGGAAAGAAGTTGTACGACTGAAGTCCCTCGACGTTGAGCGGTACGCGACGCCCCGAGCCATGCCGCCGCGAGCCTTCAAGCACAAGTGATGCTGTGTTGAGCTTGCCTTCGCTCGTATCGCACGCTATCCTTCCCACAGCAATAATTTCGCTCGGCGATGCGTAGTTGGGATTGCCGAATGCGCTCTCGTCGAGACCTGCAGATTCTCGGAGGATATCACGGAACTCGTCAATCCTGTCGTCCAATACTTCTGATGCTTCGGAAAGCTTCATTGCCATGGTCCGGTACGAGAACTTGGACATGTCTGTGTTGGCCTTGAGTTTGATGCGGGGTTCCTTGGGCTCTTCCGAGGGTGGTTCTGGGATAGCAATATCTCCCTGCATGAACTGTTCTGTGATATCGTTTGCGTTGGTACGAGAGGCGAAGTCAAAGACACTGAGTGATGGTTAGAGGGTGCTTCTGCAGTACTGCTTGAATGCCTACGGTCCGCCCGAAGTCTCGGCCTTTGGTGTCAGGAAGCCTCCCGGTGAGCTCATTTCATGTGCCTTATTCGCTTTACTTCCCGGTGTTTGGAAGTTGGCTTTGCGCTTGACAGTGCTTCCGTTAACCCCGCTAGGAGCACTTGGGCGTGGTGTGTTGGGAACAAGTCCCTCTAGCCTTTTTTTTTCTGTCAGCATATCCCGAGTTGTAACCTTGCCGTCACCAAACATACATGTCGTACATATCCCCACCCTTTGCTCTTGGTGTTGGCTGACCCCGCTTGACTTCGTTTCTTTGCTGTGCCTTGCCTCTGCTTTCTCGCTCCAATGCATCTTGTATAGTCTTCTTAAAGTCTTGTGCCGTCTTGACGTCCATTTTGTTTTCTTCTCCCCCCATTTTCATGTTGTATGCCTGCCATTTGAAGTCCAATTCTTCGGGCGAGATGGAGTATAACCGGCACATGGACTGCAATTCGGCGAGAACATCGGTAGGGAATTCATCGTCCTTGGTGTCGCAGTAGCGCTCAAAGCGCTCGGTGAGTTCTGTCGCTACGTCGTCCATTGTAATGCGGATTGTGGATAGTATGGGGTGCTGGATGCGAAAGCACTTTGCGCGTGGAAATAGGGAAGACGCGTAGTAGACGCGACAGATGTGGGCTAGGATGGACGTGGTCTAGTACCGGGGATCAGTATGCAAGGGTCCACTATGTTTCCCGAAAGTATACCAGCGCTGACCCTATCCTCAACAACCCGACTGTTGTTTCTCTCCTTTCCTTCTCAATTCACTAATAATTCTATAGACTTCTACTCTCTGAATTTGTGTCCTAAATCTCTCAACATGTCAGCAATGGGTCCATTCGCAAAACCCGCTGAGGGTTGCAAGCCACCCGCTGCTCCGGCCTTGACCGCCGACCAGCAGACCAAATACGACCAGCTCCTTGCCGATGTTCGCACCTGGGACTCGTTGCCCACGACTTTGGCAAAAACTACCGAAACCGCTCCCATCACCGACGATGAGCGAATGTGGCTCACCCGCGAATGTCTTCTCCGATACCTCCGTGCTGTAAAGTGGAATGTCCCACAAGCTGCAGAACGCCTACGCTCTTCGCTGACATGGCGGCGTGAGTACGGCACCGACACCTTCACCTCGGATTACATCTCTGAGGAAAATGCTACTGGAAAGCAAGTCTTGCTGGGATTTGACAAGGAGGGAAGGCCGTGCCTCTACCTACTGCCCCAGAACCAGAATACCAAGGAATCCCCCAAGCAGGTCGAGCACTTGGTATACATGCTGGAGCGCACCATTGACATTCATCCGCCAGGTCAGGAGGGTCTAGCACTGTTGATTGACTTTAAGAACACCGCATCTGGAGGAATCCCTAGCCTGGCCACAGTAAAGCAGGTCCTTTACATCTTGCAAAACCACTACCCCGAGCGACTTGGCAGGGCACTCCTCACAAATGGTAAGTGCTACCTTTGCCATATTTTGACTCGTACTTACTGAACCTGCTCTAGTCCCCTGGTTTGTCACTACATTCCTGAAGCTTATCCAACCCTTTATCGATCCCGTCACCAAATCGAAGATGAAGACGAACGAGCCTCTTCCAAGCCACGTTCCCACTTCTCAGCTCATGAAGGTTTCTGGCGGAGATGTGGACTTCAAATACGACCACTCTGTATACTGGCCTGCTCTTGACAAGATTGTCACTGAGAGGAGACAACAAAGGAAAGAACGGTGGGAAAAGGCTGGTAAGATGGTTGGAGAGAGCGAAATCTACTTGTGGGGTGGAGACGAGCCGAGCCTCAACTCTGGAAAGGCCGAAGTACCAGTAGCGACCGAACCGGCGGAAGCAGCCGGCTCGAAAGATACAGCAGCGCCTACCGTGGCTGCAGATGCAAACGGCACTGAGTTGGCTGAAGGTGTTGAGAAGCTCGCCATCAAGGAGAGCGTGCCGGTCAAGGCCGAAGCCTAAGCTTAGAGTTTGCTTCCGAATGCTTGCTTGTTACCTAATTAATAGACGTATATGAAACATACACGCACGATAGACTAGGGAGTCCAGGTTCAATGGCCCTGCTTATCCATGGAGTTGGATGAGATGTTCACGAAATCAATATTTTTACTTCTATCTATTCATCCACCATTGATGGCGATTGTAGGGATGCGAAAGCCGTCATTATTTCGGGAAGCCAAGATGTCCGTATTAGTAGTAAGTTATGACTGTATTCCAACGGGATAAGGTTTCGGCATGCGAATTTGCCGTTTCCGGGTCCTTCCCTGCGGTCCAGAGTGAGGTGTGGCGCTCTTTCAGCGCAGGGGTTTGTTGCGAGGATGGCGGTGCTTCAGAAGGAGTTGGGGTAAAAGGGTATGTCATGGGTGGCTTGAAGCATTGGCTATACTCGAATAGGTAGGAGAAGGGTTAGGGATGTGTAGATCAGGGCTCAGCGGTATTGTGCTTATGTCATTCTGAGATGTATGTTGCAGGACAGCGCTTGTTGGAATCAAAGCGATACATTTTTTTTGCTTGTCGCTGCAGGTATATCCAGCTCTGCTCACAGCGATTGCTAATAGTGAGCTCGAATGTGGTGTGGATGATGGGCTGTCTTGTTACTACGAATGGTGCATCACACAGTCGCCAAGACAAAGAGCCAGTCTGAAGGAATAGGCATCGCGGTGTGCCTGGACTAGTTGAATAGTATAATCAAATAATACCGACAATTAATCTGAAAATAAGACCAAAATATGGGTACTGTACACTAGCCCGCTGCGATAGCAGGAAAAATATTCTGTTCACTCTGAGAAATAGAAACACAAACTCAACACCACACATGAATAAATACAAGTAGAGCAAAACCAAATATCCCTGTCCGTGTTTGAATTCAACGACTTGAATTTGCAAGTTTGTACAGATTGGGCATACAGAAAATAAGTTGCTGGCGATATCGTTGTGCTGGAAACATTGATCAGCACCTCAACAGTGAATAGCATTCCGAATAGTATTTGATTGCACAACTGTTCTCCATTTGCATTCTCCAGTAGTACATTATCCTTGCATATTTCGAATTTCAGAATATCTACCATATGTAGTTGAAGCAAGCACGTGTACCTAAATTCTAAAACACATGTTAAAAAAAGCTCGGTCAGAATAGAGGTGCCGGACGGGCCAACGCCGCGGACGGGCCAACGCCGGATTACGTCCTCCAACACCAATTATTC